>NW_009648690.1:201121-217937 GCF_000708025.1 Charadrius vociferus | reverse complement strand
TTGTCCCGTAAAGCTCATGGTGGCGGCAAAATAACAAAAAAGTGAACAGTGCTCAGGTGGCTGCCCCGGCTGAAAGGCATTTCTCTGCAGGTGCAGGTATAAAAGCTCAGGTGTGTTCACTGATGGAGCTGCTAACCACTACCCTGTACCAGGCTCACGCTCTCTTCTACACCGTGCCTGAGGGCATGCTGCCGGATCCAGCTCTGCCCTGCGGCTTGCTCTTCTCCACCCTGGAGAGCACCACAGGCCAGCACCCAGCAGGTGAGTGCCCGGGCAGCTCTGCCTTAGGCCCACGTTTGCAGGCAGGAGACAGCCCCGTGCTGGGCTGATCCCTTGACCGTGTGCTTAGAGCAGCTTTCCAGTATCTGGAGAGGGACTTTTGACAAGGGCATGGAGTGATAGGATGAGGGGGAATGGCTTCAAGCTGGAAGAGGGGAGATTTAGATGAGATATTAGGAAGAAATTGTTGACTGTGCGGGTGGTGAGCCCCTGGGGCAGGTTGCCCCGAGAAGCTGTGGCTGCCCCATCCCTGGAGGTGTTCCAGGCCAGGTTGGACGGGGCTTGGAGCAACCGGGGCTGGGGGGAGGTGGCCCTGCCCAGGGCAGGGGGTGGCACTGGATGGGCTTCCAGGGCCCTTCCAACCTAAACCATTCTATGATTCTACTTCCAGGGAGAGGTGGGGTTCTGGAGGAGGAGGTGAAGCTGAGCAGCTGGTTCCGGTACCTCCCAGAGTCAGTGGTGGAGTTCCGGCCAGCCCTGCGGACCCTGGCACACCCCATCAGCCAGGACTACCTCAGAGACACGCTGCAAAAGTGGATTGCCATGTGAGTGTGACAGTGTCCCCCTTCGCAGGACTCTCCCAGACACCACAGGACCCTTGTGCCAAGGCAGCGGCACAAGGCAAACCCTAGCTCGCCTGCTTCCTCGCTCACTCCAGCCAGGCTGCACCTTCCGCTGGCTTCTTTGCCCAGCATCCCCTCTTCCCAGCAGTAAAACAGCCAGAGGCAGCATAGCACTGTCCTAACAGCCAGGCTGTAACACTCCGATATAACAGACCAGCTGGGCTGCAAAAGATATTTTTCTAGAGCTGCTTTACACTGCCGTAACTGCCAGCAAACAAGCGCATGCCGGACCATTTGGCTCTTGGCCCAGCACCTCCTTTCTCCTTGTTGCCCTTCCCAGGACTCGGGGGCGGGGGGGGCAGCCAGACACCCTTTGTAGAGTTCCCAGCTCCACCGCTTCCCACCTCGCCTTGTCCTCTGGGTGGGGACAACCTGGCAGCCCTGCCTGCCCCTTAACAGCCCCTTCTCAGTCCTGGTGGAGCCAGCTGGTCTCTGCCATCAGCTGCAGCCCCCCAGGGTGCGCTTGCTGGCCATGGGATGTTTCCCCGGCAATCCTTCCCAGAGCCCCCACCTCCCCTCCCTGCCTGCTGGCTTTCCTGGGGTGCCATCCTGCCAGTTTCGACACCCGCCACAGCCCAGGGTTCCTGCTGGTGGGCACACGGCTTTCCTGTGGGACCCCAGTGTGGGATCCAGGGTGCAGCTGCCTGGCCGAGAGGCAGAGGTACCCTCAGCCCCGCAGGTGATTCTGCAGGCAGAGCCTCTTACTGAGAGGTTAAGAATTCACCCACGTTGATGTAGCCGATGGTCTCTCCTGCCTTCCCCGGGGTTGTGTCTGAGCAAGTCAGACTGAAGGGAAACGTTGCCTTCAGGTGCAGTGACGACATCAGGGCCGGGGTCAGCAACCTGCTCGTCTACGTGAAGAGCATGAAAGGCCTCGCGGGGATTCGTGACGCCGTGTGGGAGCTGCTGTCGAGCGAGTCCATAAGCCAGAACTGGGAGGTGGTGTGCCGTCGCCTTTTGGACAAGCCTGCTTCCTTCTGGGAGGACCTACTGCAGCAGCTGTTCCTGGACAGGCTAGAGGTGGGCGCTCTGCCATGGCAACTCATCCTGAGCCTTGCTACGTGCCCCCTCTTGTTGTCTCAAATGGTCCACTGGTGCCTGTTAGCAGCACTAAGTGTGTATTTTCAGTGCTAGGTGGCAGCAGGCACACGTAAAAAGGTGCTTTTTTTTCTTCCTCGTTCTTTTCCAGACACTGACCAAAGAAGGCTTTGACTCCATCTCAGGCAGCTCCAAACAGCTTCTCACCTTAGCCCTGCAGGAACTTGAAGTCAAATCCAGCACCTCTGCCCTGAGCAAGCACATCCAGTTCGAACACAACGTGGCCCTATTCCTGTGGTCGGAGAGCTCCAGCGACCTGCCTTCTGACGCCGCTTGGGTCAGCGTGGCAAACCGCGGCCAGTTTGCCAAGAGCGGCTTGTCCATGAAGGCCCAGGCGCTCACGCCATGCGTGCAGAGCTTTTGCTCAGCTCTGGACTCGAAGCTGAAGGCCAGGTTGGACGACCTCCTGTTCTACCTTCCCACAGACTCCTCGGCGGCCAAGGAGGCCGCTCCAACGGTGCAGCTGCGCTCTGCCTTTGACCGCTACGCTGACGCTGGCACGGTGGAGGGGCTGCTCCGTGACCACTGCATCGCCTGCATCCAGCACATACTGGGCTGCGTGCGCGAAGAGCTCCAGAGTGCCCAGAGCCTGCTGCGGGGGCAGGCGGATGCTCCCAGCGATGCCAGACTCAACGCTGTCCTCTTCATGGCGAGACTCTGCCAGTCCCTGACCGAGCTCTGCCCTCACCTGAAGCAGTGTATCCTGGGCCAGTCGGGCAGCACGGAGATGGCGCTGAAGGAAACCCGTTCCACCAAGAAGCTGGGGAAGGGGAAAGCCCAGGGAGTGACCCCCATGCAGGCCAAGTGGCAGGGGGTCAAGGCAGAGCTCCTGCAGCAGAGCCTGTTTGCTTACCAGATCTGGAGCTCAGCTGTCACCAAAGTAAGGAGCTGTTTTTCCCCTCACAGCTGCTTCCTATGTGGGTTTTACTCGCTCGGCTCCTTGCGGTCAGCGCTGTTCTTCCTTAGCTGGCTACTGAGAGCTGCTCACTGTGCTGCTGCCACACGGCTCAGGCAGCCTGCAGGGAGAGGAGGTGGTGGCAGCTCGGAGGTGGCATCCAGTGGGATGGTCTCCAGAGGAGTCATTTGGGGAGGAGCGGGGGGATGCAGGAGGCCGGTCTCTGCGTGGGCAGGAGCAGGCTGCTCATCCTTCGGTACTCCAATTAGAGCTGTCTGTGACCGGGTGCTTTTATGTTTTGCGCTTTAGGGTCTGGTTCAGTGCTTTACCCATACGTTGCTGCTCGACACAGCTGGCTCCGTCTTGGCCACAGCCACCAACTGGGATGAAATTGAAATTCAGGAGGAGACAGAGTCTGGAAGCAGCGTAACATCAAAGATCCGGCTGCCTGTGCAGGTGTGAGAAGCGTCCTCTCGGTAAACAGAGAAGTGGTCTGCTGGGGGGAGAAAAGCGCTGGTTTCCAAACCACTGCTTTGTCAAATGGTGCTGACCTGCTGTGGAGTTTGCTTGGTGTTATGAGCAATGGGTAAACACTCTCCGGTGCTCTTATTTGCTCTCTGAGATACTCACCTCCTAAGGACAGAGGTCAGAGGAAGGAAATTGGGTAGTTGCTGCTGTATATTCAAATGATTAAGATTGGCCCAGATCCTGTAAAACTGAGCCAAAGAAGGACTTATGCCTGATTTATACACAGAGGCCCACAGGAGAGAGATTTAATGGAAACTGGATGCCCTGAAGGACAGGGCTGCAACAGTGGGACTGCGTAAAGCGTAAGAGAACCCTGGCTTGCAGCTTTCCATAGGTGTGGTGGTGGTGCAGGAGCGACACTCACAGTGACAAAGCAGGTGGCAGTTGCATGGAGGGGGAGGAGGGTCAGGGCAAGAGTGAGTCCTGTGTTTGCACAGTACAGGAGGGGCTCACAGGGCAATAGCTTTTTTTGTAGTGAACCTTATAAGGTGAATTTTGTTGATTCTGAAGGTAAAAGCAGCTGGCTGAGAGCTCTGGATAGCTGGGAGGCCCAGGAGAAGAGCAGGGCAGTAAATAACAAGTCCAGGTAGAGGGTGGTCAGAGCAGGGTCAGTGGTGACAGAAGAGGCACAACAAGTAATTCTATTCTGACTACGCTCCAGTGAATAACTCTGGTAAAAGTACTTGTGGGACTCTAAAGACTGCTATAACCAAAAGTCTGGCACGTCAGTAAATAAAAACCTGTGAGATACTTCAGTCATGCTGTGGGGGAAGTAGGTCTCGGCAGCAGAGCTTTGTGGTTGCTGAGGGGAGTAGGAAGCTCGCATCATGAGAACTGAAGCAGTGTTGTGCCGCTGATAAAGCTGACGTAGCTTACAGACCACATGAAAATAACACTGTTGTCTTCAACAGCCATCCTGGTACGTCCAATGCCTCCTCTTCAGCCTGTGCCAAGAGGTGAACCGGGTCGGCGGTCACACTCTTCCAAAAGTCACCTTGCAGGAGTTGCTGAGGACCTGCATGGCAGAAGTGCTTGCTGCCTATGAAAAGCTCGTGGAAGAGAAGCAGGAGAAGGTACGTGAGTAGGATCAGCCCTCGCTCCAGCGGGGGTGGGACGGGAGGGTCGCTGGTCACACGGTGATGCATATAGTCCTGTCCCTCAGAACAGACACTGTCTGCCTGTGAAGGCCAGAAAGCATGAGTGTATTCTTCCTCTGCCTCCCCCAAAAATGAGGCAAAAAGGGATCAGACACCAGACTGCATGCCCAGAACGGTTCAGTTAGGTTGGTTGTTTCTTGGTGCTGGTGTTTTTAAACGTTTTCCCTGAAGCAGTCCTTTGACAGTGCTCTCTGCGTGAAGAGCCCTGTTCCTGACTGTCCTATTTGCAGAAAGCAGGCACCTTCCCCATGACCCAGAACAGAGCTCTGCAGTTACTCTACGATCTGCGGTACCTGAGTATCATCTTGACGGCGAAGAGTGAGGAAGGAAAAACCAGCAGGATCAAGCATGACTCCGGGTGCGGCACAGCTCTGCGGTTCAGATACTATCAGTAGTTTGTGGGGCCCTAGAAGGGTTTGAAGCACCAGCCTTGCCGGCTGCCAGGAGGATGCCTGCGGGAGTTGTGCCTTTGGGCCTCACGGGAGAAGGGCAGTGCAGACTCTAAGCTCTGACATCTTCACCAATGCTAAGCTCATCCTCAAAATGTAGGAGGAGGGGTGGGATTCTGCGGCTGAGAGCTCGGAGGCAGCGGGCTCGTTCCCCTGCTTGTGTCCGCAGTGTGTCTGTACGACAGCAGGGATACCATCAGAGGATGCCCTTGGGGAGAACAGTTAAGCTTCCACCCAAGAGTTAAAACCTTGTGTGCGCTCCAGTCTTGAGAACTGGGGCATCTCTCTTGGATACTTACCACAGGGAGAAGGTTCCTCTGCAGCAGCAGATGGAGTAGGTTGTGTAATAGCTGGAGCCCCTTTAGGCAGCTGCTGTTCTGCTGAGCAATTCCCATTTTGCTCAGTCACCTCTCAGGGCCAAGTCCCTCACTGTTTCGGAGGGAGCAGTGAAACTGCCCTGTTGGCAGGAGCAGCCGTCAGTAGGACGTAACCCCTGACAGGACTCCTCTGCTCTGCTTGTAGGATTGAGAAGGTGACCGACTTCCTGGAGGGACACATAGATCCATTTGACTTAGATGTTTTTACTCCACACTTGAACAGCAACCTTAATCGCCTGGTTCAGCGAACCTCCGTAAGTTCAAGGAAAAGGAAGGGCTGGATCAGGAAGCAGGGCTGCAAAACCCGTTTTGAAGGGCAGCTGGGGTGGCTTTATAAACTGCTTAATGCCTAAAGATAACTACTGGCACTTACTCGGAAGTGGGAAGAGTATTTAATGCCAGCTGAAGATAAGAGGAGCTTGCTGAGCTGGCTGCACGGCATGTAATCATGCATGGAGTTGGCTGAACTTTATCTAACAGGATTCACTGCAGCCTGTGCAACACTAATTGGGTTACATAGTGCTGAAACAGGCGTAGAACTCAACTGTGGTAATAAAGAGCAGCACCAGTGAAAAGCAAGAGTTAGAGAGGAGAGACACTTCGTGTTCAAACTTGAAAGCAATCACAAGCGGCATACCTGTAGACTCACCAGCAATGCATTGTGTGGTCAGCTCTGCGGCTGCCCCCAAATACAGACAGCTCCTTCGTGCCTTCTAGGTTCTCTTCGGCTTGCTGACGGGGACAGAGAACCAGTATACGAGCAGGAGCAGTGCTCTCAGCTCCCAGGAGCTCCACAACATCTTGCCGTTAGCATCCAGCCAGATCAGGTAAGGTACTTGGCTCTTCTGTGCGTTCTCATGTCTCTTTGGGAAGCGGGTCTAGAACTGCTGCTTCCCTGTGACTGGCTGTATTTCTTTCTTCCATCTCTTAAGATTTGGACTTCTGCCACTGAGTATGTCAAGCTCACGAAAGAGCAAGTCTGCTACCAGGAGCACAGAAAGAGTTCAGGTTGGTAAAACTGAGCAGTAGTAACTTTTTGTCAGGGCTTATTCTCCTACCAATGCTAGAGCTTACCGGGAAAGAAGAAAGTAGCCAAACAGTTAATATTTAACCTGATTTTTATTTGGGGTAAAATGAGAGAACCATTACGGCAACAGCATGTGATGGTTTGGATTTCCCCTTGACCCTCAAAAAAACCCCGATGGCCCCTGTATTTTTGGGGACCGCTGCTCCATAGTAAAACATAGGCAATAACCACCATGAAAATGCAGTGAAGACTCATACAGATGAGGCATTTTGAGATCAATGCATAAATGACAATTCGTTTAAAGATGGCTGCAAGAAACGTTGAAGGATACTAGCTAATTATTTTAACTCCTTTCCAGTGCGATGCTGACCCCTAACTCCTGACGAAGCCTGGCTTGGGTATTTAAGCCTGTGTGAGCAGAGTGGCTTGCTTCTCCTGCAAAGGCTCTGTGTTGTCCTGTTTCCGAGCTCAATCAGTAGACAAGCATTATGTTGCTATGTTTCCCCTAGTTTAAAACATCTGCTTAAATGGAGCTCTCTATGCTGAGGATTGCGAGAGCCAAGGAATACCTCACTCCTACAGGAAGCAGTAATTAGTAATCTGCTTCCTTTAGCTATTATTAACCCAATAATCCATCTGTGGTGATGTCGTTTCAACTGGGACAGAAGAGTAAATGTCTGGTATTATCAGAGCAGAGTGTGTTACCTGAGATGCCGATGTTTACTCTGCAACTCTCGTTCTGCATTATTTGGAAGCATTAAGGACCAGACATAGTCTAAGCGTTGTTTAAAAGCCCAAAACTTCACAATAAAGGTATTCTTTACCTCTTACACCTCAGCTGTAGTAGAGTGTAGAAGTGTGCAGTGATGTTTGGCTCACTCCTACCACTCCCCTCGCCTGCTGTGGTGGCACACGTGTTCTGCGCTGGTCAGACTTCTCAAAATCCCTGGCAGGTGTTTGCTCCTTTATATGCTAAAACAGTCCAGGAGAGGTTAAAGGCCACGGTTACTCAAGAACAGCTCTGTGCAAGACCTGTATTTCTACCATGCTGTTATCCCCTTGCTCTGAGAGCAACAGCCCCTTTTCCCTGCAGGGCATGCGGGGGACATGGAATGACATGTGAAAAGTTACCTGTTGCTACCAGCAGCAAGGCGCTGTACTTCTGCCACTCAGAACTGCTGCTGTCTGCCTGTCGCTAACCACCAGGAGTGACACCGCTTAGGTTGTGGTTCAAGCTGCCTCAGAAGAGCTGTTCTGCTGTAGTCTACTCCTCCTTGCAGCTACTATATTTGAGGGTATAGAGTAAGTCAAAGGTATGCTGTAATAGTTACCGATGCTTTCCTCTTTAAAAACTAACAGGTTCCACCTTCTGCGCTCACAAGAGCGGAAGACGAGGCATCGCGCCCTGGGTCTTTGTTCAGGCAGCTTGTAGCTGAGGAGGAAGACACAGCTGCACCTTCTCTCTTCAAGCTGGGATGGCTTTCTGGCATGGCCAAGTGAGGCAATAAAAAATAAAAAGTTTGTCTGTGTATTCGTCTTCACTGAGATCGCTCTTTCCCCTTGGCAGGGACTGATGACCCCTCCGCTGGTATTGTCAAAAGAGAAGTACTTTTCCATCCTTAGCCAGATCACAGTATGCCACTTGAACCAGGCACAGGTCAGGACTGTCCTTGCCCTCTGGCTGCTGGAACAGAGGTGTAGCTACTCTTTCACCTCTTATTCCTTAGAAGCTGTTAACCTTAAAGTCAAATTAAAGAAAAACACACATACACACTGTAACAGAAAACAAAACATTTCACAGCCAGAAGTGGGTATTAGAACATCTCTCCTTCAAGAGCCCCTCCCCAGGCTACTCTGTGCTCTTCTCCACTGGCACCGTGACTCTGCTCTCTATGTGAGCACAGTGGGCACTGACATTTCAGCTTTCCCGGGCCTAGTTTCATACTTTTTTTCAATACCGCAGCAGTAAAGATCAAGCGAGATAAGGCTCGTCACACACCAAGCTGGGTGGAAAGTTTGCAGCTGGGGCATTTCTAAGGGCTTCCAGTGATGGCACCTATTCTTACTGTCTCATTAACTCTAAATGCTCAAAAAAATTATGTTGCCAAATAACTTTTTTACTAGTTTATTGAAATTAAAAAAAGACTTATAAAACTGAAGATGAACGTTCGGGAGAACTTTACATAAAGCAACAAATTGCTAACAAACAGATTAGGCAGTCGATTGGAATTGGACATTTTGCAATCCTATAACACAGATGTGGATTCCTCAGTCTTCTCTTGACACGTACTTTATAACCACCCCAAAAACAATCCTATAAAAATTGCTTCAAAGCCCCTTTTGCATTGCAATAGTGCAGCAAACCACAAGTAAACAATTTCCTGTTAACCTGTTATTTCAAATATAGACTGAAAAGGCAACAGGCGTTTTGTGCAATTCCATTTTAACAAACTTTTAAGTTGAAATATCAAATCTACACAGTGCTGTCCCTTCACAGAAGGCAGGGAACTGCTGGTTCATCATGTAGGAAGGCGTCCCCGGCTCTGTAAGCTGTGAAAGTGTGCCTCCTTCAGGATCTGGTTGATGTGGAAGTAAGGACCTTGGCTTAGTGCAGACTGCTCATGGAAGGACTGAGAGGAGACAGGACTGGATCCTGCAATTATCGGGTTTAAGCTGGTTTCTGCACCGCACGCTCTGTCAGGGCTGTTGATGCTACTGCTACTACAGCTGCTGCTGCTGCCGCTATCGCTGCTGGAGGACTGAGACAAAGAGAAGGTTAACAGCAAAACACATTTTTCTCTCCTGTCCATAATGAAACACACTTCAGTTAAGCAAACCATCTTTACAGTAAGTCCCTCCCTTCCAGACTTTCAGGCTCACGTTCAGCCTGATGGACTAACATAAATCCACCAAGTGCTGTCTTGGCATTCACAGCTTCCGTTATTGCCAACACGTGAAAAGCGTCACAGAGCTGAAGGGATGAGCAAGCCTTCACCCAGAGGTTCACTGACCTCCAGTACGTTGGATTTCAATCTTTTGCTTTTAGGTCCCACCAGCTCTGCCCCCATGACCCACGTTAGCACTAGTGAAGTTTGCTGAATTCATCCGAGAATTGGAAAATAAAGAACATTCCTACTGAACTGCAGGTGTCAGTAAAGGCAGGCAGGGCACGAGGAAAAGTTTGTCACTTCTGTTCTAGCAGACATTTTAGGTAAGCACCATGCAAAGCATTTCCCTACAGGTCAATCTTTCTAAAATGAGAACTGAAGCATTCAAAGCAACAGGCTGTTAAAAACAAATGCAGCACAATACCCATTTTAAGTCTTTGAACACCTTGACATACGCACAACTACTCTTCTCCCAGTTAAGTACTGGGACTGCAATGTTAACTGGTAGTTTTCCATCACAATTTACTTGACGTGACAGTGAAAGAGCAACAGGCATCAAAGACTTCCACATGTAGAAAAGAGAACTCAAGATTTAGTTCACATAGAGGACAGAGCTTATTTTCCAGCATTTAGGATAAACACATTTCATGGTAATGACTGGAACGGCATTAACTATCCTTTTCAGTGTTTCAAAGACATAAAACTGTTTGGTTTACACCATTTTAAGGGCTGCTAATGAAAGGTTCCATTAGTTACAGCTGAAATATTTCATTACTGTGTGATATGCTGTTCAGGACAACGCTGCAAATATTTAGGTGCTTAAGAATCAGAGAATGACTACTTTGCCAACCGGTAAGAAGTAAATTCACAAAAGTAGCCAGCGTAAGTGACAACACCTAAAAAAACCCCCACATTTTTCTAAGTATTAAACTAAAAACACAGAAGTCAAAGCTGGGTGGCCACAGCAGAGGAAGACAAATTTAAAGAAGTCCGCGGGAATTTAACAGGCAGCACCACATCCAGAAGGCCGCACTTTGGAGTAAATCTGAAGAATTGTGCAAACTGCACCCGACATGTCTGTCAACGGGCAGTGAGGAAGGCCCAGGAAAGCACTGCGTGAGTATTTGAGATGGACCACATCTCAATGCCGACTGGAAACCCCACGGCACCGATTCCACAATCGATCGTGACAATTCAACCATATAAATTTCCACGTTTTACTAAGCACCAAAAATGCTTCAGTTCTGCTGTAGTACAGCAAGCAAGGCAGTGGCACCGAGGCTGCACCCGCGCTGGCGTAGTAGGTTTAGCTATCAAGGAGGAAACACACGTGAAGGCTTTCCTGAGGAAGCAGCAGATATAACTACATGAGCAACCAGCTCCTCTTCCTAATGCTGCTAACAGTAGAGAGGGGGAGAACACCAGAAGGACAGAGAGAAGCCATGAAATGGTGCTTGCTAGACCATCTCATTTTGCATAGAAGCACAAATATTGAAATGCAATGCTGTTACGCTGAAAAAGTCACAGCAGCCTTGGAGAGAAACCCACCGCACAGGACACTTTGTTTCCTTTTAGTCTGTGTTCCTTACTGTTTTTCGTTACAGCCACCTTCTGAAAATCAAGGTAAAAATCGAAATGAGAACCTAGTATTACTTACTGCTAAAGTTTCACATCGTAACAAACATTTTAGAGCTGTTAGTAATGATTATTTTATGCATGTCTGATTTTTTTTAAAACTGAGACAGTGTCCTGGGACGTGCTTCCTACATCTAAGGCTGTTGACAGATCTGGTTTGTCATACCCTCTTTATTTCCATTTCTCTAATGCAAAAATTCACTAGCACGTGAAGCCCGTTTATTGCCCAAATCACGTCAAAGACCTACCATTTCCCCAGGCTGTGGTGCACATTCTGTTACGCATTTGGACTACAATTAGACAAAAAAAGAATCCTTAAAGTCATCATGTCAGCAATGACAGGCATCTACACAATGAAACAAAGTTTTAAGCGAAAGGGCAAAGGAAAGTAGCCCAATGAAAGTTTATGAGTATTTTAAGCATCAAAAGGACATCTCCACGGTTTACCTGACTCATTAGCTCTTCTTAACATCACACCAAGTAGCTATAGAAGTTTTAAATAATTTCCAAACAATTGTCCTCTTAAAATGTATTCGTCTGCTGATCTATGACGTAGCACCTCAATCATTCATGACAGGAACTTAGGAAACAGCCATTCAGACCCTGCTGCTCTCAAAATCTTTCAAGATGAGTTTAACAGAGGCATAGTCTGGTTTTAATTAGAATTTAAGACCAGCCCTTCCTCAATAGTGTAATACTGTAGAGTGGCATAGCTGCAATGCTAGACAAAAACTTTGATTTGAAAGAAGCGACTGCTGCTGTGCGTCAGCAATCTCCACCGACAACACAGTGGTGTTTCTAAGCTCTGGGGAATCCTGTCGTCGGTCATAACAACAAAGAGGAACCACGAGAAACGAGGTTTTACAGAAGAAAGTTATTCAGGAAGGAAAAGAGCTAGTCAGAACACTGCAGACTCCCTTCCTTCCCAGGAAAAATCAGAGCAAAGGGCTTTTCACTGGTGATTCCCCAGGTTGCAGAGCACGTTTTGTATATTCTCCTAATTCCCGTGAGCAGCCAGCCCCTCAGAGGATCCACTACAACTCCGCCTGCCTTCATGTACAGGACAGCAATGACAGGAGAGTAGGAAGGGCCTTTGCTGAATTTACAAGTGAGTACCAGGGAAACCAACACAGCTGACCTCTTAATAAATGGAGGACAGGCTGAGCAGGAAGTGAAATGCCGTGGCAAATGCTCTGCTTCGCTAATGTTTAACATTCACTGTAGTTCTAGTCCAGCGTTTTCATTATGTGCCTGTTCATGGACTGAACTGCAAAGCAGAAGGTGACTGTCCTCCTCAGAGTGGCCGTCACCTAGCAGTATGGCAGTGGTTTGTTCCAGAAGGAGCAGGAATTGCACACTGTTACAGCAATTTGCTAAGAAGCAGTGCTGATAGAGACTGAGGAGAATCTCAATTCCCCTCTTGTAAAAGTCTGAGTCAAGGGCGCTGTGTACCCTGGATGAAAGGACAATCTAGTGGGAGAAAACAGCGCTATCCTTCTGCATCGTATCTAGCTCAGGTGAGCAGTGGGATTCAAAGTGAGGGACTGAGGGGTAACATCACAGAGCAGCCTGTGTTTGAACTGCCACTAAGACAAAAATCTCCCTTCATCTTACACATATTGCTGTCAGCTATGACAAGTAGGACAATAAAAAAAAAAAGGGGGGGGGAGGGGGAAGAGAGATCCTGACAAAAGCCAAGTCCAGCTTTAGTAATAGGGCTGCCTGATTTTTCAAACTGAGGTTTATAGTCTCTCAAGTAAACCACGCTCTGCAAGAGAAAACAGTCCACTTTCAACTGCAGGAAGACAAAAGGAATCAGTACTTTAGATAATGTTTCACAAAAAGCAGGTGTGTGTATGTCCTCACATGAAAAGCAATTCTCCCGTGTACTCTTTGAAGTTACAAATTGCTCTCACACACACACAGTTTCTCTCCTAGTTCAATATCCTAAAGCTAGTGAGGATTTGTAATCAGCGTGAGCTGCCTTTGCAAATGGCAAAGAATCAGAAAACTAAATACAAGTATTACAAATGGCCAAGAATTTCAAAGTGACATCAATCGGAAGCACTTGTGCACTATAAGCACCAGAATTTCGCCATTTGGCACAGGAAGTCCTTAAAGAAACAGTCAAATAATACTGATTTTATCTCATGGCTTGAATTTCTGGGCATGCTCAATTCAGTGACGCAACACTACAAGAAAACAAGACGAAAAAAAGCCCCCAAAAAGCTCTATTCATCAGTAGATGACATTGTAAATTTTGTTCCCTTGAGAAAGGGAACATTGATTTTTGTAAAACTGTGTCCAGCGGGCGCATTCCTCCACTTCAGCAACAACAGTAAGAAATTCTCCTTGCCTGCACATCAGGGTTTAATGTGTTAAAAACATACTTTTACAACGCAAGTGCATGCATGAAGCAGGAGTCTTATAATGTTAGCCTCAGCAACTGAGCTCTGCACTGATTTCGCTGGTGGCGGGGCAGGCAGTGCATGCCCATGCTGTTCACTTGCAGGCACCCAAACAAAACAGCCGTTAAGGACAGAGTTAAGGTCATCCACTCTTGTGTGGCTACCACAAGACTATTTCCATTTCTGCATTTTAGCGGCTTTGCCCAGTCAAACGCCAAGTGTTGATATGACAAGCAAAGGTGCTTCTGCCACTCACCATGAAGGTTTTTCCTGATATTCTTAATTTCATTACTCCTACTTCAATCCCTTGTTCCACACTAAATTCTTCCTCCTCCCGCCACAAAGCTCGTTTAGCCATTAACTATTCTACACTCGAAGAGGTGTTTAACCTGTTGGACAAGTGATTCAGTGTCAGATGGCAAGCAACTATTTATGGTTCTACCCGTTATACCCGAGAAGCAAAACCAACTTCATCCCAGCAAGTCATACTTCTGGCAAAACAGCAGTACAGGAACCAGGAACATTTTTCATCACAGCAAATTCATTCATGATGAACATCTCGGCTGTTAGAGCATTTTCCATACAAAATCACTGACTATCGCATCAGCTACACGTAAAGGTGTACTGGTTAAAAGAAAGTCTCCCTCGCAAAAGGAACAGTGGGATACAGAACTTTCTATCATTTTAAATGTAAGTATACATTTGAAGCCATTACCATATAATAAAAGAGATGTTGCTCACAGTTACATAGCACAAAACATTTTCTGCAGTCAAAGTATATTTAATAGTTCAATATAACTGCAATAGTTCGTAATTACTCATTACAGCCAATCTTTGGAGTGAGAGGGCTGTACAAAAACCAACAAGGATATTTCAAAACCTTAAAAGAAATCTATTTCATGAACAAACCAGGAGGGAGCCTCTGCTCTGCACGCTCTTTTCCATGAACGTTTTGCAACAGAACTACATTGCTAATTAGAAATGCATACAGTGAATTTTCAGATGATTAATACAGGCAACAACTAGGGAAATCTGGCAGCAGCTTGGAAATCAGCATTTTTTTAAAAAAAGAAATCTCACAGCTAGCAAATTGCACCATCCTAGAACACCTGTCATTTGAGCGATGAGAACAAGAGACAGTTTATCCCACGTCCAGCAAAAGATCATGGCAAATGCGAGTAGAAACCAAAATAGTTTGAGTTCAAGTGTTTTAGCTATGAACGAGCAAGTCTTGCTTAAACTGCTGAGCTCTATCAGAGCATTTTTTTAAACATCAGATAAGCACCACTGCCTGCAACAGGCAATTTGTGTATCACACTAGTTGGAATGCTTTTTGACTTTCTACCACAAATTACCACGTTACTATAAGTAAGTGCAAAGTTGGAAGAGTGGACAGCCAGGCAAAGTGACAACATGCACTTGTAATCCACCCCAGTCACCTCCTCCATTCTGGATACGCTACACCTTTTTTCAGGCAGCAAAACTAAAAGTGGCAGCAAATGCTTTTCTTGTTTCTTCACTTGGGTACTAGTTATCAGTATTTGAAATAGATTAACAGAAATATTCAGGCCAAAGATAACCAGGTTCACTGGAAAACATGCTGATTTCCAAACCGCGTTTTACAGATTTCAATCTCTAAAGTACGTAACAGAGTCAAGCCTCATGACCTCACATACAAAGAAAAAAAAAAGTTTTCATTAACTACTCTCCATGAACAAAATTTCTCAGAATATTCCAATTATTATTTAAATTCAGCATTAAAGAAAATGGAATTTGCCCAGGAAGGCTCTCACCTCAGTGTCCCAAGAGTCCTGAAGGACAGTATTCCTGGTACTACGTTTTGTCTGGGGAACATGACTTTCATCTTCATTGCCATTCCGTCTCCTCTTCCTGAAGAAAGTTCAGGGAAAAAGGAGAAAAAAAAAATTAGCAATCTACTCATATACCTTCTGTTTTGTTCTCTAAAGGTAACTCTACAAAAAAAGCAGGAAAACTTGATAAATGAATGAACAATGTATCTAAACCTCTGACATGCTGTGGACTTTCATGTTCTCTTTTTAGCTGTTCTCTACAGAATAGAGAGAAAATGATCGTGTTTCTCACAAAGAAGCCAAGCTGATATTTTTACATCAGTTTAAGGGACATGGACCTACACTTGCTATTAAAACCAGTGCATCTTTCCAAATAAACCTGTTTGACAATTCTCAGCCTTGCAACTGCTCTCAGTATTCAGGCACATCTAAAAATAAGCCTGGGACTTTGAATGACATCTGACAGGCTGAGAAAAGCACCCGGGAAGACTGGCAGTGACTACACTTTCAATAAATACCCAATTACGTTCATCTTGCTCACATGAGTCTGCAGTTAGGGCCTATGATGACTTTCTTCAGTCTCTCCACATTGACTTTGCATTTGATGTCAAGTCACGTTCCTCAGCAACATTATTTTCCATGAAGAAAGTTTTGTCAGAAAACACCTCACGGAAGACAACTCCTTCCTTGTTTCTGATGTATTTGCCATCCTCTTATGACATCAGTGTCACTTCACAGCAGATCAACAGCAACCTAGAATCCCTACAAACCAACGTCCCTCACTGTCTGCAGAATTATAATACTAATATCAAATTATTTTTCCCACCATACAAACACCACAGGTCAACCAGGACCTCAGCACACTGGGCACTATCTAAAATACAGGATGGAGCTGTTTTGGTGGCTAAAAATTAACACATGCTCAAATGAGTCAAGACAGCCTCAAGTGAGGTATTTATAACAATTTTTTCTTACAGACAAGCTTCAGCAGCAGACTCAGCTGCCAGTACTTGGTCCACGCCTACAGACCAGGAGCTGCCTCCTCGCTCTCCCATCCCTGGGAGGCTCGCAGCACTTTCAACCGTTGCCCACCACAGTCCATCAGGTTCTTCCTCCCCTAGGACCACTCTTCTAGAAAAGACATTCCCCCCTCTCACTCGACATTTGCACTGTCTCTATATTCTTCCTTTTCTTAGTGTCGGCAGCCCACAAGCAAACTCAACACCTCCGTCCCCCACGGCCTACCCCGCTGCCTCACAACTCCAGGCACTCACAGCCCAGCTCCTACACGCTTCACGGTTCCTCCTGTTTCTTCCCCTACCTCCTCCCCCTCCCCACCAAGCCGAGAAATGCTCCTCCAGCACACCTTGAGGCCCCCATATCCTCTGCATTCTCTACGACCGACCATTTGATCTCCTAAACCCCACCAACTGCTCCCCGCCCCCAGCTACACCTTAAACATTCACAACCGCCACACTCCCAGACCCAGTTTAACCCCTTCCAGAGATCAGGGGGCCGCTCCCCTCCTTTCCCCCCATCCCTCACCCTCTTGTTCAAGCCAACCCCTCTAGGACAACGTGAACCACCTCCCTCACCCTCAGACCCTCCTCACGCCTCCCCCGGTCGCCACGTACCCCCCAC
>NW_009648690.1:199873-200301 GCF_000708025.1 Charadrius vociferus | reverse complement strand
CTTCGCCGCCAGCCCGACGGACGCTGCGCAGAGCGGAAGGTGGAGGCCGCCGTACAGGACATAGCCAAGTCCCTTGATTTGCTCCCAGAGGAGGTCAAAGATGTACCCGAAAAGCTGAGTAATGGAGTGAAAATAGTAATAGAGAAGCATCGTGCCAGGGTGATCAGGGAGAAGAGCAGTTCCAGGAGCAGGGGCACTTCAGCTGGAAGCCACAACACAGACGGGTCGCCTGTGGAAGGGCTGGATCCAGGTAGCGCTGCTGACCATGCTAACGCAGCCCAGCCTGACCCACAGGAGGGAATAACTGTTCCAGAAATCCCAAACACCGAGAGGCACAGCCTTGGAGCTGCGGAGAATGCATCTGCGAGCTCAAGGGGAGAAAAAGGCAGTAGTTCAAAGGCAGCAAAAATACATGCACTTCGAGATTC
>NW_009648690.1:194274-199827 GCF_000708025.1 Charadrius vociferus | reverse complement strand
ACAAAACTGTGACAGAAGAGAAGCAGATGTACCTAGAAGCTGGTGTGGAATATAAAGCCCCTCTTCCTGCTTTGCATACCAAGAACCTCCATCTGTCAGGGGTGGAGGGTTTCAAAGGTCACAATGAAGAGACATCCAAAAATTACCTAACCAGCATACAAAAGCTTCGAGAGGGTGAGAAGCAGATGGCTGTAGTTTCTGAGCCCATCCTGAATGCAAGGAGGGACACCGAGCTGGTGCTGGACCAGTTCTTGCTCCACACCTCCAAAAGCCAAGCCATCTGTCTATCCCAGGCCTCTGGCAGGAGCACGCCGGCAGGTGCCCTGGGCTTGGAGTGGTTTCCAGACTTATATCCTAATTATCATGGGCTGAGTATTTTTCCAGGGAAGCCTTTCCAAGAAGGCGTGGAGATCATAACGAAGATACCAAGGGGCAATTTCTCAGACGGACAGCAAGGTAATGTGAGAAACAAGTCTGCTGCTGAGATTCATTGCACTGTCAGGCTAAACTGTCTGATGTGATTGGGAGAGGAGGGGTAGGAAACACTAAGCTGCTGGGCTAGTCCAGAAAGGGATCCAGGAACGATGCAAGGAGGTTAACTGTCGAATCCTCCAACCTGTAAAACCAACGGTTTACATTTCTGTTTAGATTTAAGACAGGCTGTTGCATGTTTGGGCTGGTGGAGCCAACTCACTTAGTGGGAGAGACGATTCACTATTCCTTTCTGAGCAGTCAGTCCCAAGCCCAAGTCACTTGCAGCCATACCAGATACCAGCTCGGTGCTCACCACCCAGCGCAGGGAATGTGAGCACTACACGCATTGCCCTCACTTTCCTACCTTTGACCACTCTGACTTCTCATCACACAGGTCCCCTCTCAGAAAGGCGTCTGATGGATGTAAGGCTGGGCGAGCTGCCTGCGTGGATGGCCACCTGCGACTTTTCTCTCCAGGGACTGCTTGGAGGAGTGCAGAAAGGTGAGGCTAAATTCCTGGTGTTTGGGGCGGAATTGTCCCACTTGCCTGATTTACTTGCTGCAGCCTAGTCCATGTGGCTAGTCTGGATCTGTATAAAGAAGTAAATAAATAAATCCAACCGTTTGGCTTCGGAAAGTTATGTGGAAACCAGTGAACTCCTAAGACCTGACCATGGTTTAACCCTTGCATTTCTGTTCCAACAGCCTGGAGCAGCTATTATGACAAATACATCAACGTGAAGAGGGGCGGACCAGCTGGGATCTCCATGCTGCTGGCTGGATACTGCCTCCTCAGCTATGGCTGGAACTATCAGCACATCAGTAAGATTTCCTTCTCGGTATCTGTCTTGTTTCAAGAATTCTCATTTTCACGATGGGTAGAAAGTCTATTTGCCATTCACGTTAATTCAAGCGTTGAAGTAATTGAAATACTTCACAGTTAAGACTACTGTCAGAGCTCAGAGAACAGTATTCTGAGCTGGCTTAGGTAGGCAGAGAAATTTAGCCAATAAAGGTGGTGATAACAGTTGCTGATTCACAGCTTCTCCCTGGAGAGTGACAGGAACTGTCAGGAGCATTTTCAAACCCTGCACGGA
Organism: Charadrius vociferus; assembly: GCF_000708025.1. NCBI lineage: Eukaryota > Metazoa > Chordata > Aves > Charadriiformes > Charadriidae > Charadrius > Charadrius vociferus. The sequence goes on along the minus strand of NW_009648690.1, from coordinate 198,256 downwards.
GCAGAGGGAGGAGATGTTCCAACACCAAACGCCCAATTCTCTGGATTTACTCGTAACTGCCAAGGGGTTTACTGGTGTTAGTGTAGTTTCCCCAGCAGGACTTGCTCTCGTGCACAGCTCTACAGCACAGAAACAGAGAGGGCAGCAGTCAGTCTCCTTCTCACTGCTGAGCAAAGCACACTCACATAGTCCCTGAGCATAGCACTGTGCTAACAATTCTGTTTGTTTTTTTTTTTTCCCCCCGCGTGTTTCTAGAGTGTCATCGCTGGCGTAAATACGGAAGACACCCTCCGCGCTGGCAAAGCCCCGCTCGCACAGCGGGGGCTGAGCTGCAGGAAGCCGGCCGTGAGATGGGAGCGACGCACTCTGCTTCCCGCACCAGATACGGCCCCCCCCGCGTGTTTCTAGAGTGTCATCGCTGGCGTAAATACCACTGAAGAAGCTGGAACAGCGCCTGAGGAATTGTCACAAATATTTGACCGGAGTCAGCAGAAGTGCTCAGGACCAGTGTCCCAGCATGGATTCAGATCAGCAGAGGCCCATTTACTGTCAGAGGCAGGCTCTTGAATTGCTGAGGGGGCTGCTTTTCAGTTACCCTCCTGCAGCCAGAGGAGCGACACTGACAGTAACAGCCTGCAGTCACTGCTCTGTGGTTCAGGCAGTATTTAGTTCTGAAAGAAGAAACTGTTAGAGCTGTCCCTCAGGGGTCTGTTTGCTGTAGAGCTCCTGTAGTCTGCAGGAGCCCAAATCTCTCTCTTTGGGACTCCAGACACAGGACAACTCCTTGACCTGTGCTGTTAGTATAACATAATCAACATGTATGTTGTAGGCAGTGTTTGGCAGTGAGATCTGTGATAGATTGTGGCGGGGTGGGCTTAGGCCAGAATAACAATTTCCTTTAAGTTAGCAGAGTAGTGCCTGGCGGAGCCTGTCTTTCCTTACTCCTCTCCACAGAAAGCACGATGGGCTTTGCTGCCGAGCGGCAGGAGAAGGGTGATCCCTGCAGGGCCCATAAAAAGGCCCCCAGCCCTTGCTTTGCTGTCAGCAGGGCACTGGTGGGACTGCCCAGGCTCTGAAGTGTGTGAAGGCATGAAAGCAGCAGCCCTCAGACCGCAGCGCCCTATTTCTGGAGGAAGAAAATCCATTGGATTAGCTGTTGTGCCCAAAGGGCAAACCAGTGTCTGCATCAGACAAATGAGGACAGTTACGAGAGTGCTAGTTGTAGCCTGCCATCACCAAACATGTCTGGGAAAGGACTGGTCATGTTACAGGCATGAAGGGTAAAACAAAAAAGCCAAGGAAAAAAGAAATCTGAACTCTTTATTTAAAGAGCAGTGCAGTAGTACTGTGTCAGAGGTGTTTCACCAAAAACTCCCTCTCACCAGCAATAAAAGCCTTTGTGAATTTTCCTTTCCTGCTTGGTACTGTGTGTTCTCAAACATGGTGCTTCTTGCCCCCCCTTCACAGGGGATTGGTACACCCACACCCTCACCAGCCCCGGACGCCGGCACAAGCCGGTCCCGCACCCCTTCAAACCTGCGATTGCAGTGACCGCTCCTGCTGCCCCGTGCACGTGCAGTCGGCTGCGCCGGAGGGAACGGAGGCAGCTGTGAAGTGTCCAGTTTTGGTCACATTGGGGAAGCTGCGATTTCTCTGCTGCTTGTGCAGAGAGCTGCGAGAGCCGGTGCTGAGCAAAGCCAACCAGCTTTTTTAGTCCAGCGACTGTCCTAGTAGCCATCTCGCTGGCTCCGTTGCGCTTTACGGTGTCCTCCTTCCGCGGTCCTTGCAGGACCCCTGGAGTCACTTCCCCAGCAGGATTTCCATCTGAGTTTTCCCACACTTTCTGGCATAGTGACCTTTCTGTCCGCACTGTGGGGACAGGGAGAGGCAACCATCAGTTTTGTGCTGGATCAACGCTGTGCTGTGTTCCCACGTCTTCCTTGTCCCGTCGTTTCCCAGTGACTGGGTGAATGGAGCCGTGCCTTGTGGCGCCGCTTTCTCCTACAAGCAGCAGCCTGAGACCTACTGCAACAAACCCGCAGCCCAGAGGGATGCAAGGGGCTCGCTGCTCTGTGGGGCTATTCCACCGCGTGCCAAGCACTTATTACCACAGAATCGCCTTCTCCCCACCGTCGTGAGGAGTCAGATTATTTCAAGCCAAGTACAGCCTTCTTCCCTGCTGGTTCACACCCCAGCTCCCAGGGGGAGGCAGGCTCCAGGGCCAAGAAACACAGCCCAGGGAGAAGAAGACAGACATCTCGAGTCGAGGAAGCTATTTCAAGAGCGCTGTGGAAGTCCCCACGCCACGTGCTGTCCCTCACCGTAGCACTTTATGCCTTGGAGAAGCAAGACTGTTGCTCCCAGGCTTCCCAGTCCCAAAACCACTCACCTTGAAGCAGATGTCTGGTTCAAGCAGGCCCTGTGGGCCCGGGGGGCAGCTACTGGTGTCCCACAGCTGTGCTGCCAGGCGCTGGGTAGCGCCGGTGGCTGGTAGAGTGGTCTCCATGGGTGGCACGTCCTTGCATCCACTGTCCCCGCTGACAGCCAGATCCAGCCCCCGGGGACAGCCAGCTCCCTGGGGGGACATGGGGCAGGAGGGGCAGTTGGCAGCTACCGTCCCACAAGAGCTGTGGGGCAGGGGGCAGCCGGTGCATCGCCCCCAACGGGCAGAGGCACAAGAGGGTTCGGCTCAAGAGGGAACAGCATAGGACATTCCCCGCGTCACCTTGGATGGATCCATGCTGCTCGTCATCAGCCCGGCCTTGAGGCTGGAGGGGGAGAGAGGACAGGCAGTTAATCACCTGGACATTGCAAGTGGGACCCCCAGATCCCCCCATGGCTCCCACAGCCTCTTAGGGGTGTCTCAGGGCTCAGGCAGCTGGTACAGGCTCCCCCACGGGGACTGGGGCTGTCCCCTGCAAACCCTGTGGTCACCAGCTCAGGCTGGACGTGAGGAGAGAGCAGAGGGGTCCAGTTAGATCAGAGAAGGACCAAAAGTGCCCTTGTCCTTGACCCAGACACTGCAAGGGCCGCGGCCACCTCTGCAGCCTTGGAGAGGGGGCTGTGCCCCCCGGTCCCGGGCTGGCTGCGCACTGAGCCCCATACGTACTGCGTGAATTTGCACTTGGGTCCTTCTGGGCAGAAGCCAACGAGGTAGTTGGTGCACATCACCCTCTGCGTGTGCTTGTACTTGCACAGGGGACCTGCCACACAGAGGACAGGTTCCTGTTTGCGGGGACAGAGCAGCACCCGCCGCCCCGCAGGGATTTCGGGAGCCCAGCTTTCCCCAGCAGCCCCCTTCCCCTGCAGCTCTGCGGGACTTTTGCTACCCCAAGCCCAAATCCCCACCGGGCACCCAGTGGCACTCCCAGGCAGTCCCCAGACAACCCGCTGTGGTTCACCCCACTCTGGGTCTGTCACCTCGGAGGTGGCAGGAGATTAGGCCAGCAGTGGGGTCTGGATCCCCCATCACCGGTGGGTAGGGAACATGAGCAGCCGCTGCTCACCCCGGCACCCGTCCCGGCAGCTCACCGTGCCTGCAGAAACCGCGGTCATACCAGGGACAGCCCATGGTGCTGGCGGTGGCATCAACGTGCAGGAAGGGACAGTCCTTGCTGCTGCACTCCCCTGTGGGAGTAAGGGATGGCATGGGTGGGACAACGCTCGCCCAAGCCAAACGCGGTGGAAAGCGCTCAAGGATGGGTTGGGTGGGAGGAACAGAGGTGGCCCAGGAGCCCCCAGGCTTGGCCAGGGCAGCGGTGGCCCTGGGCGGGTGCCGGTGGCATTTCTTCCCACAGACAGGAGGTGGCATCAGGCACTTGCTGGAGGCCAGACCCGAGGGACATGGGTGCTGGGGTGGGAGAGGCTCGCTGGGGTCCCCATCCTGCACCTACCGAACTTGGAGTAGAAATAGCACTCGGGCATCTTGGTCACATCGTACTTGTGCAGGAAAGCGCGCCCGTCGCCCTTCTTGCAGAGCCCG
>NW_009648690.1:191681-194249 GCF_000708025.1 Charadrius vociferus | reverse complement strand
CGGCACGCACCCGCCATCAGAGCCTGCCCGTGCCCCGCAGCCCCCCCAGCACCCAGGGACCCCCCGTCCCAGCGTCCCTCACCTCCTTGGCTTCTGACATGCTGGAGATAAAGGGGGCCTACAGGAGAGCTGGGGAGGGACTTTGTACAAGGGCATGGAGTGATGGGAGGAGGGGGAATGGTGTCAAACTGGAAGAGGAGAGATTTAGATGAGATATGAAGAAGAAATTCTTGGCTGTGAGGGCGGTGATCCCCTGGGGCAGGTTGCCCCGAGAAGCTGTGGCTGCCCCATCCCTGGAGGTGTTCAAGGCCAGGTTGGACGGGGCTTGGAGCAACCTGGGCTGGGGGGAGGTGGCCCTGCCCAGGGCAGGGAGTGGCACTGGATGGTCTTCGAGTTCCCTTCCCACCTAAACCATTCTGTGATTCTACATGGAGGAGATTTGCAGCACCCACCGGGCACGGTCTCCTGGGCACTACCAAGGTCTGGCTGGCCTGGAGGTGTCCAAGCGCCCCTGGTGCAGAACGGACGGGAGCACTCATCCGGAGGGCTGGGGAGAATTACGGACTCCAAGCAGCATTAGCATTTTGGATTAAAACCTGCCAACCCACTGGCCATAGGGCCACAGAGCAATCTGCCATGGACATGGGCTGGTCATGGAGCACAGAGGGGACCCAGCCAGCTCCCTGGTGTCCCCAGGACCTTGCAGGGTGGTGTCAGTCCCATCCTCATCCCTTCCCAGTACTCACCCTTGGTGCACAGCCCTCGGTGGAAGAACTCGCAGACGGCCACCCCCGGCTCTGTGGGGGAAAGCAGGGCAGGGAGAGCTTCACCCGCCAGCCCTAGTGCTGGGACCACCGTGCCAGCGGGGGCAAGAGCACTTCGCCTCCCCCTGCCAGCAGTCCCCCGAGGGAGCAATGCCCAGAACCAGCCAAACCTCGGGCAGGAGCCCAGGGAGAAGGCAGGACAAGAAGCACCGGGGCATCGTGGTGGGTGCAGCAAGAGCCAGGAGCACCAGCAAGGAGAAAAACCCCCAACACCTCCTGTCCCCCTGTCCCCTTCCAAGGATGCTACAGGACCCTGTCCCCAACTTACTATCCATACCTGGGAAGGGCAGGGGCCAAGCTCCTCGCTGCTGCTCCACATCAGCCTCCAAGTCAAACCTGATCTTCTCCACACCGGCCACCAGCTCCTGCATCACCCCTGCTCCGGCAAGAGGCACCTCCAGCCCAGCGCAGGCAAGGAGCAGGGCTGCAAAGGGGCTCACAAAGGGGCCGGCCAAGGAAACCACTCGTCTCCCAAGGGAGCACCACTCTCTGCAGGTCACCACAGCCACCCGGGGCCCCAGCAGCACTCAAACGCCCTCCTCCTCCCTGAGCCAGAGCAAAACCAGCAGAGGCAGCAGCCCCGAGCTCTCCATGTAGAGAGAGGGAAGCTGCCCACATCTGATCTCAATTTGCAGCCGTGATTGCCTGGTGCCGCAGCCCAGCTGCGTGGAGCTCAGCCCCGGGCCCCCATCGCATCCCCCGTAATTGCCTCTCTGTACCGACATCTGCTTTTCCTCCAGCCCGGGTGCTGGGGCAGAGCAGCTGGATCCCATCTCCCCGGGGTCTGCCGGGGCTGGCCACGGGCTGGGTTAACCCCCTCACACCGGGGCTGCTGCTCAGCCTCAAACAGACAAACATGAGCGGTAACTAAACGCTCAGACAGCAAGGGACGGATCCCACGTAGGTTTTGTTGCGCTCTGAGCGCTTTGAGCACTGCTGGGTGCACAGCAGCACCGTCCCCAGCCCCGTTCTCCAGACCCTGGTGCCCAGCAGGACAGACCCACGTCCCCGGGCTTCTGGTGGGGACGGCCACATCACACCTCGCACCCTGATAAGGAGCCCCTTCTGTCCCCACCACCGGGCTGGGGACTTGCATGCACGTCAGGCTGCAGCAGCACATGCTGGGCATGACCACGGTGCCACGCTGCTCGCCGGGGCTGCCGGGTGCCCACCCAGAAAAGACGGCGCAGCCCCTGGGTTCAACCTAACGCTCCATCCCTCCTCCATCACGCGGCTCCCGCAGCCACGCGCACCCCCGACACGCGCCCGGAGCGACGTGGCCTGACACATCGGGGATGGAGACCTGCTCCCATTCTGTCACTAGCTATAAATGCACTGGACCAACGCTGCCCGCCTGCCGGAGCGCTGCCTGCGGGGGCTGCGGCCGCAGCCCTGCGCTGGGTGCGGTGCACCGACACGACACCGAGCGGTCGTGCCGGCCGCATCGCATGCACACGCCGGGTCCCACACCGAGACGCTCCCCCCGTGCTGTGCAAATGGAGGGGTTTGGAGAGACGGTGGGTGCAGCCTGGCTGACCTGCCCTCCCCTGCGGCAGGCACTGGCCGGATATTACCGGCATTGCAGCGGTGTTGGCATCACTCCCCACTAGCCCAGGAACCATTGACCTGGCTCTGTGCTTGCTCGCTCGCGGTGTGCCGGAGCCACCATCCCGTCCCGTTGAGCGGGGCCGTGTCCCATGCATGCCCTGCGAGCCAGCGCGCGCTTTCTACCCTGTCGGCTCAC
>NW_009648690.1:190753-191164 GCF_000708025.1 Charadrius vociferus | reverse complement strand
GACAATAGCCCAATGTCCCACGCCGCGGGGTTGTTGTGTCGGCTCTGGCGCGCGCACAGGACCCCATTGTGTCGCTGCTGCGGCACAGCGCTCGCCTGCTCCCACCGGCTTCACCAAGGGAGACACCTCTGGGATGACAGAGGCACCCAACCCCTCCTCCGGCTAGGAGATGTTGGAGGGGCCAAGTCCTTTCCTCTCCATCCAGCAGTAGCGAGGATAGCCTGGCCGGTGCTCCCGGCAGAGCTGTGCTCTCCACCCACTTGGGGAAGGGCTCCGGGGCTGCTCCAGGAGCATCGCTCCATCACAGCCGCGGAGGGAAGACACCCTCCGCGCTGGCAAAGCCCCGCTCGCACAGCGGGGGCTGAGCTGCAGGAAGCCGGCCGTGAGATGGGAGCGACGCACTCTGCTCCC
>NW_009648690.1:189331-190095 GCF_000708025.1 Charadrius vociferus | reverse complement strand
GTCCATCCGAGGGATGGGGAGCGAGCCCCCGCCGCAGAACGGGGCTGGAGGCTCTTGGTCTGCGGAAGGTCCCCAAGAAAACCGGGGAGCTGGAGCCGCCCACGGTCCTGGGGGCCCCCTCTGAGCTCCAGAGCCAAGTCCTTCCTCGGGGGAAATCTCCCCTCCATTAAAACCAAAAGCGAGAGAAAAAGTTAAGTACAAATCAGACAGCAGTAAAAACCGTACAGCGGAAAAAAAAATATATATATTACTAAAGGGGCTAAAACTTCGAAGCCTCGTCTCGTTTGATCCTATATTGCTTTACATGGGCAGGGAAGGGGCAGGGGGAGAAAAGAGCTAATATTCAAAGTCCAACAGAAAGAACCGAAATCGAGTCTGCTTTCCCCTCCCGGGATGTGCTGGAGCTCTCTGGGAGCCGAGAGGTGTCGGGGCTGCCCCCGGCCCCGGGAGCGGAGCACTGTCCTGCCGCGGCACGTCCAGTGCCGGACAGGGAGAGGGAACGAGTGAGGAGTTGAGTCTTCCCCGGTGCCACCCGGTGCAGCACCCGGGTATTCAGCCCCGTGTCCAAGCAACCGCAGATGAGAACCCCTTGGCTCGGCCGCCCGCCTTTTATACTCTGATCTCATCATCATCTTCATCAGCGAACGAGAACTCCTTATCAGGGCGTTTTGGGGGGCCTCGGTGGCTCGGTGGCCCAGGGACGGGGCTGCGCTCCTCCGGCCCCGAGGTGCAGCTGGACGCCGAACTGCTGTCCCTGGGGCAGC
>NW_009648690.1:186993-187443 GCF_000708025.1 Charadrius vociferus | reverse complement strand
CCCCTCCCCGCGCAGCCGCAGCCCACCGGATCGAGGCACGGCAGCGCCGGAGCCTCTGGGAGCCACACGCCGAGAAGATGCCTGGGATATATATATATTTTTTTATTTTTTTTTTTTTAATTGGAAGAAAGCGGGGAGGAGCAGACGCCAGGAGGAATTGGAAACAGACGGCAGGAAGTGTGCGAGGAGGGCGTAGAGCCCCCGGGAGGCACCGCCAGCCAAGCGGCGTGCCGGGGGGAGCCGGGACGGGGACAGGCAGCCACCCCACGGGTATCCCTTCACACTTGGTAGGATGGGAATGTGGGGACACAGCACCCCAAAGGCCTCCGTGCTGCTCCTCACTACACCCCGGCGCTGAGCCCACGCGCGGCTGTGCCCCCCCTCCCCGGCCACCTCACTGTCACCGCTGTGACTCAGGGGTGGCAGCCGGCGGCAGAGATGACGAGGACC
>NW_009648690.1:184735-184951 GCF_000708025.1 Charadrius vociferus | reverse complement strand
CTGTCCCCCCCCCGGGTCGTCGGGCTCCCCAAACCCCGGGGGGGCAGACGGTCCTGTTAGCGCGGGCAGCCCAGGCGCCCCGGTGACCGCCTCCTCCCCGGCGAAGGTGACAGGTCTGGTCCTGTCCTCGGCACCGGGACGCTGCTGTAGTTCATCCGTGGGATGCGTGGAGCAGCCCCGGCGGCGCCTCTGGAAGCGGAAAGGAAGTCGACGGCG
>NW_009648690.1:184248-184601 GCF_000708025.1 Charadrius vociferus | reverse complement strand
GGTCTGCAGACAACCGGGAGCTAGCCAGAGTTCAGCGAGGAACTATTGGCAGGACACGCCAGAACACGCACAGGACCATAAATCCTCCTGCTACGGGGCCGCCCCCCAGCCTGCGGCTCTCCAGGGTGAGGAGGGGACGTTTCCAAGGGGGGAAAGGTTATCTCCTCGCTGGCCCCAGCTCCGTCATCTCACAACAACAGGGACTGGCCGGGGTCCGACAGGATACCGGGGCTAAACAGACCTCCCGACCTCCGCCGGGCTCCAAATTCCTGCGGTTTCGCTGGGGTGGACGGGAAGTAAACAGGCAGGCTTCCCACGGCTCGGCCATGGCACCCTACCTGCCGGCGGGGCCC
>NW_009648690.1:181379-182446 GCF_000708025.1 Charadrius vociferus | reverse complement strand
AGGGCAGGGGGCTGGCTGCACCCCTGGCAGACCGGCGGGGGGGCTGGCGAGGTGGGGGGTGACCGACTCTAATTAATTAAGGGGATTTAAGAGCCGAACTGAGCCACCCGGAGGAGGTGGGTTCAGCCCCGGGGCAGCCCCGATGCCCCCGTTCCACTCGTGACCGTGACACCCACGAGGCTGCAGCACCCACACTCGCCCTCCGCCGTCCCCCAGCTCCCTGTCCCCAGCCAGCCCCGCTGCTCCATCCCCCTCGGGGGGTCGCAGGGCCCCTCCGGGCCGTGGGTCGGTTGGGTGGTCCGTGGCAAGTGTGGGGGCATTGTGGCCACCTCGGCCCCCCTAGCGCTGGCGATGAGCTGAAAGGGAGAGTGCAGGCTGCACCGCCACGTTCGGGGATTAAGGCGAGACCTTTGTGGGAGAAAAGGGGCGGGAGAGACGAGATTATCCCGAATCTGCCTAATGCAGCGTTTCTTGCATATTCCGGAGCGTCTGGTGCCTCCGTGAGGGAGCCAGGCTGGGCCCTACGGGGGTGGCGAGCGGGGTGCTGGGATGCCCTGGCTATGTGATGCTGCGGTGCCGGGGCACGATGCGATGGGGGACCAAAGAGTTCTCATGTCACCGGTGCAAGGAGCTCCATCCCCCAGGCTCGGCAGCACCGACCCGGGGGCCGTGGCTGTGGTGGCAGCCGGGGCTGGGCAGCACCAGGCCGTGGGAAGGGCAGGAGGCCGCTCACGGCATAACCACGGAGGCATCGCTCCTGCGAGCAGTGCGGGCGAGCATGGCGCTGCAGAGATGCTGGAGTTGGCACGCTGGAGAGGCTCCGCCGGACTGAGCACCGGGGCCAAACCACCCAGGGCACAGCCTCTGCTCGCAGCCTGGGGGTGTCCAGCACCACCCCGCTTCCACCGGTGCCTGCAGTCTCCTTCCCAGGCTGTGCTGCTTCCTCGGCTCACACCAGTGCCGTTTTCATAGCTGGTTTGTTTGGCAAATTTTATTTTCCTTGCTTTCCATATGGGGAAACTGAGGCAGGAGGCAGCGCCCCGTGCCCACAGGTGAGCAGGGGGCCC
>NW_009648690.1:180761-181253 GCF_000708025.1 Charadrius vociferus | reverse complement strand
CGCCGCCCTGCTCCCCTCACCTGACGCTGTCATGGGAGCACGGCGCTGGCTGAGACAGCACAGTCAGGAGGGATTATCATCAGCCGGCTGGTGGGAGCCGCTGGGGAAGGCTCCCGCGGGATGGCCTGACTCCGGTTGGGAAGAGCAGGCACCCACTCAACTTGAAAAACTGCCTGGGAGAGACGGGCCCCTTCCCCTCTCCTCCGCGGCAGCTCGGGCCAGGCAGAGCCCCGGGGCTGGATGCGGCCCTGGGGAGATGGTGGTGAGGTCGGGACGCTGGGCGGCTCGGGAGTGGGTGGCTGCATCGCTCCCACCCCTCCCGAACCCCGTCGCCGGTTCTTTTTACTGCTTCTCAGCAGCTTTTGAAAGCAGAGAAGAAGAAAAAAAAAAAAAAAAAAAGAAGAAAAGGATTGAAAAGCACATTGAAAAGCAAGGCAGGGAGAAGCGCCCGAGTTTCCCGGCAGCCCAGTCCCCTCCTCCTGCCGCCAGCGC
>NW_009648690.1:179345-179852 GCF_000708025.1 Charadrius vociferus | reverse complement strand
GTGGCAAGAGGGGCTGTCCCTGTCCCCGCGACACTCGGCTCTTCCCCGGGAGCTGGCGGGGAATCAGGGAAATCTGGAGGAAAGGGAGAGTCGTGGCTGCAGGGCTGCTTCTCCTCCACTGCACACCGAGCCTTTCTCTGTGCTCTGATTACTCCTTGCTGGATGTAACCTCAACCTGGAGAATAAACTGTTACCGTCTGATGCCTCCAACGCCAACGCCGCTTTGGCAACATAAATAAAAATAAATCACAGAATTCAGCCGAGGTTTACAGGTCGCAACCCCCGTTAGTGGCACACAAACATCTCCCCAGCGCATCCAGGGCAGCGAGCGGGTACCGCTCCAGTGCCACCCCGTTGGCACGCAGAGGTCTGGGACTGCAGCTTCTCCCCTCTGCCCCTCTTCGACTTGCCAACCCCGATAAGGGAGCGGTGCTCTGCCCTTGGGAGAACCGCAGGTCACCACCGAGCGGGAGTCGGGAGACACGTCAAGGCCAATTCGATCCCTGG
>NW_009648690.1:176960-177511 GCF_000708025.1 Charadrius vociferus | reverse complement strand
GCTGTGGCACTGGGTCTCGCACCCCCAGCTCAAACCGGTCCCCAAACGCAGCACCTGCAAAACGCTCCCTTGGGCAGCCCCAGAGCCTTGCCCACACCGGGGTGAGGGTCCGGGCATGTGCCTGCAAGGGGCTCCGAGCCCCTGTCCCGCCAGCAGCGGGGTCCTGCGGGGCAAAGGGGCTGTGCAGACCCCCCAGCCCCCAGTCCTGGGAGCCCCCAGGCAAGGGAGCGGGTGCCAGTGCTTTGCCGGTGCTGGGGGCAGGATGAGCCCTCCCCATCCCTCGGCTCCAGACCCACGCTGTTTGCCGCCGGAGGGGTGACGGGCGATGGGAACCCAAGCGCATCACCCGGATTTTCCTGCCAGGCCTGAAGGGCAGAGCAGGCAGCGCGGGCGGCTGCAAACTGCCCCAGGAGAAATCCCCAGTGCCGGCGATGCCAAAAGCGCCCCGGTGCAGTGGGGTCACCTCCCTCCTCCCCTGGTCCCACCACTGGGTCCCCTTTCCCTCCAACCACAGACCCCACTGCTCCGGGATGGAAAAACACAGGGATACG
>NW_009648690.1:176266-176908 GCF_000708025.1 Charadrius vociferus | reverse complement strand
GCCGGCCCCTTGGCGGCGGCAGCGGGGTGACAGAGAGGCGAGACGGGCTGATCCTCAGGCTGTTTATTGGCATCTCCCTCAGCTCAGCCCTGGTGCCGCGGCCCCGCCGGGCTGGTGCCTGGCTCACCGGTAGGCACTGGGGGGGGGTTTGCAATGCAGAGACCACCAAAACGGCCCTGGAGCCCCCTCACCCCCACCCCGGCCATCGCCACCCCATGTGCCCCTTATGTTCCCGGGCCTCTGCGCAAAACCCCATTAAAAAAAAACCACCCAAACCACCAGAAACGCAGAGGGGTGGCTACGGTCACCGCATCGCTCTGTCTGAGCCCCTGCGCAGCCCCGGGGTGCAAAATCAGGGGGGATATCAGCACCGCTTGCACCCCACTCTGCCGGGCTTTAAGTCCTGGGTTCTCCTTGGGGGGGCTGTGCTGGGCCAGGCACAAACGAGGGGAGGAATTAATTGCCCCCTGTCTTCTGGTGCAGCGGCTGCCCCCGAAACCTGGGGGGTCCGGGGTGGGGGTTTCATGTCCAGAGGTTTTAAGATCAGCAGAGCTCCTCTTCCCCTCTGCCATCGGGGGTCTCTGTGTCACCACTTGTCCCCATGTCCCGGGGGAGCCACACGCAGAGGCTGGGGGGGGGGGT
>NW_009648690.1:175273-175640 GCF_000708025.1 Charadrius vociferus | reverse complement strand
GAGGTCGCTGATGTAGTGGTTGACGAAGGAGTGGGCTTTCTGGTGGCCGGGGTCCACCTCGTACTCACTGTCGCTGCCCTAAAGAACAGGAGAGAGGGGGGGGCGTGAGCATGGAGTGGGGGGGATCAGTCCCCAGCCCCTAAAAATAAGTGCTGTTTTGGGGACGCTGGTGAGCACATCCCAAAAGACTTTAGGGGCTGAGACGGCAGCAGCACCGCTGCGGTGTTTCTGCCTTTTCTTAAAGCAAAATAAAACCTCGTATAAAAGGCTTGCAGGGTTCTGGGGCCCCTTGTAGGGGGGGGAGGGGTGTCCCCCCAGGCTGTGATGCCCCCGGGCTGGCGGGGAGGGTGTTTTTGGGAGGCGGGTG
>NW_009648690.1:174053-174853 GCF_000708025.1 Charadrius vociferus | reverse complement strand
GGGGGGGGTCCCGGTCCCTCTCCTGCTCGGGGACAGCCGTGGGGACCCCCAGGAGCTTCCCCTGGGCTTCAGCCGCATCTTTTCAGCTGCCGCCCGGCATCCATCCCGGGGGCAATGCTCCCGCGGCCTCCCCGGGGAGCTGCCCGCGGTCACACTCCTGCCCGGCCGCAGCTGCCCGTTTCTCCGGGAGGAGACAAAAGTGCCATTTTGCCGGGTTGGCAGAGCCGCCGCCGTTGCCACCAGCGACCTGGCAGCAGGACAGTCCCCAACCCCGCTGCCCTCCTGTCCCCGGCAGCCCTCGGGGACCCCCCTGCGGTGCCACATCCCCAGCACACGGGCCAGGGGCTGTGCTAGCTTCGCCCTGGATCTGTGCCGCAACGCTACGGGGGATGCCGCTGCCTAAATGCGGGATGGGGCGGGGGAGCGGGACCGGCATTGCTTTTCCCGAAGGTGCACCAGGACCTGCATCGTGGTGGGCAGAGAGCGGGGCCGATGGCCAGGGAGGGCTCCCAGCACCATCCACGCTGTGTCCCCCCGCCCCATGTCCCCATCCTTGGGCGGTCACCTGAGAGTCGGAGACCTCGGAGGGCTTCTCTGTCAGGCTGCTGCTCTCGGCGGGGATCAGGTCGTTGTATTTGGTGACATCTTCATCCGAGTAGTGGAGGCTGCCGGGGCTGGGCCGTGGAGGGGACCTCGGGGAGAGGCGGATGCTCAGCGTGGGTCCCCCCTCGGGGCTGAGCCCAGCCGCCCCCTGGAGAAGGCTCAAGGACCACCCTGAAGCTGTGCCGAGCCGCCCCTCC
>NW_009648690.1:170939-172976 GCF_000708025.1 Charadrius vociferus | reverse complement strand
GCTCTGTTTGCTTAACGAGGAGGACTGTATTTTCCCCACAATTTGAGCCCTTGATACAGCTAAGAAAACAGAGCTGTGTTTGACTAATCCCAATGACCTCTGCCGAGCCCCCGGGCTGCCCTGCCTCCGCAGCTGACAGTGGGACAAGTCGCTTATTTAATCTTTAGCTCCCAGCGCTCTCCGGGAAGCCCACAGCATGTTTATGGGATGTCACCGGGTCTCCGGAGGAGCCGTACCCCGAGGCGGGCTCCCACCGCCCCGCTCAGACCCCAGAGGCAGGCAGGGAAGCCCCAGAGAGGCTCCGACGGGGTGAGGGCTCTGCACCCCCCGTTGGCACTCCGGAGGGTCCCATCATCACCCACCGCACCCCCGGCACTCACCTGAGTCTGACTTCTTGGCATACTTCTTGCTCTGCCCGCGGATGATGAGGACGAAGACGAGCAGGAGGATGAAGATGAGCCCCACCAGGGCGATGACCACCAGGAACCACCACTCCTCGTAGAAGGGGTTGGCTTTCTGGGCTGGGGCACAGCAGGGACGATCAGAGGGGGACAGGCATGGTGGGCAAACCAGTATAGATGGGAGACCACCCTGCAGGGCACGGGGGCACCTTGGGGAACTCTGTGTGAGACCTGGAACCAGGCGAGGGAGCGGGATAAAGGGGATAACAGGGGGCTTTGCAAGGGGATTGCTGGCAGATGCTGCTGGCAGCGGGATTTGGGGCTCTGCAGGAGCCCGGCAGGGTTGGGGAGATGGGTTTCAGCGATGGTGTCGTGGTTTCAGCTGGGACAGAGTTAATTTGCTCCCTAGTAACTGCTGTGTTTTGGATTTAGTATGAGAACAATGTTGATAACACATATTGGTTTAGTTGTTGCTAAGTAATGCTTATATTAAGTCAAGGACTTTTTCAGCTTCCCGGGGAAGCTGAGAGGGAGCACAGACCGGACAAGGTGGGCAAAGGAATATTCCATACCACAGATATCACGCTCAGTATATAAAGAGGGGTTGGCCAGGGAGCAGGAATCCACGATTGCTGCTTGGGACGGGCTGGGCAACCGATCACCGGCTGGTGAGCAATTCCATTGCATCACTCATTTTGTATATTCTTTTACCATAATAATAATTATTATTATTACTTTCTCTTCCGTTACTGTTCTATTAAACTGTCTTTATCTCAACCCACAAGTTTTTCCCTTTTCTCCCTCTTCTGCCGATCCCACTGGCAGGGGGAGGAGTGAGGGAAGGGCTGCGTGGTCCTAGTTGCCGGCTGGGGTTAAACCACAACAGATGGCCATGAGAACAGCGCACCACTGGGGCTCTCCCCCCCCGGCACAAGGGTGACAGCATCCCCCCGGGGACACCCGCACGCTGCTCCCACTGTCTACCTGACACGGAGGGGGACGGTGTGCTGGGGGTCCCGTAGCCGTAGTCGTTCACGGCGATGACGCGGAAGTCATAGCTGACCCCCTGCTTGAGGATGTCCATGCTGAAGGTGTAGGAGGTCACCTCCTTGGGGATGTCTTTGATGAGGATGTCCCAGAGCCCCTCGTCTGCAAGAGAGAAGGTGCCTGGGAGGGGAGGGACCGGCTCTGCAGGACTCCCCGGGGTGAGAGGTTGATCTCCCTCCATCCGGGAGCGTGTGCCCCCCGCCATGTGCCCTCCCGGCCCCGGCAGGCACCGAGCTCACTCGCCGCAGCATCATTAAAAAGCCATTAACGATGTACACGCTGATCAACGGTCTACCCCACTCACAGATGAGGCCAAAGGAGCTCCCCTGGGACCTGCTCCCACCGCAGCCCCACAGCACCCCCGCAGCCCCATGGGCTCACAGGAGTGAGGGTTTTCCCTCCCGGGTGCTGCCCCACCACGCAGGGACCAGTACCGACCCCCGTTAGCAATCGATTGGGTCGTCTGAGCTGTGGTCTCTGCGACAGGGAGAAATCATCAACTCCGGGCTGCAGGAGAGAGCGTGTCCGTGCCTGCGGGCTCCCTGCCGCGGGGATGGGGAGTCCCGGCTGCCGGCCCCGCCTGCCCCCG
>NW_009648690.1:170119-170861 GCF_000708025.1 Charadrius vociferus | reverse complement strand
CCCTCCATGCCCACGAAAGCAGCAGCATCGCCGGGTGCCGCTCTGCGGCTCGTCAGCCCCTTTCCATCAGCCCCAGTCAGGACCCACTCGGCAGCGCAGTCCTCATGGACCAGGACATGGCCAACACTCCAAACACCCGCGTCCTAATCCCCATCCCAGCCCGTCGGGTGGCCTGGGAGAGGTCAGCGCTTCCTGCCTCAGTTTCCCTTTCTCCGGAACCCAAGGCACCGCCAGTAACAAGGTGGGGATGGAAAGCAGAGAGGAGCTGCAGTACCTGAAGGTCGGGCTTCGATGACGTATCTGGTGATGGGCCCTTGGCCGGGGTCCCCACTCGACCAGTGGATGGTGATAGCTGAGCCGTAGCGGGAGATGAAGGGCTCGCCGGGGGGACCGGGGGCACCTGGGGACCCAGAGCAGAGCTGGAGGGAACAAACTGGCACGTGCCCATGCCAGCCCCAGTGGCACCAGGGCAACTGTCCCCACAGCATCTCCTTCCTTGCCCCGGCACGGCATCCCGCACGTCCCCCCCTACCTTCCCCAGGCCCCGTGGTGATGTTCGCCTCAACGTCCGGCCCGTAGGCGAAGGTTTTGGCCCGGATGCGGAACCGGTATGTCACACCCTCAGCCAGGTCCTTCACCTTCATCCACAGAGGACTGTTCCCCTTCACGTCCACCGTCACGATCTTACTGACGCCTGCAGGGATGGAGGCTGAGCTGGGTGCTCCCCAGAGCCCTCCCAGCT
>NW_009648690.1:166944-169819 GCF_000708025.1 Charadrius vociferus | reverse complement strand
CAGGGTCAGCTCAGCGCTCCCAGGGGACCCCCCCGGCACCGAGCCAGCCCTTCTCCCTGCCTCCACCCTAACGGGGCTGGAGCACTCGCCATCACCATCTCACACCCCCTGGTGCCACCCCCCTGTGCCCCCATCCCCCTGCAGCAAAGAGCCTGCCAGGGCTCCACACACAGCCGGGGGAATGACTCTCCTCCTCGCCTCTCTCCTCCCGAGACCTTCATCCTTCTCAAGTCTCACCCCAAGACCTTCACCTCCATGTCCCCCCCAACCCTCAAACCCTCTGGGGTGAGCCCGGGGCTGGTATCTGCTCAGGACTGCAGGAGCCGGGGTGCAGCTGGGATGAAGGGGCATCAGCCGGACATCACTGGAGCTGGACCCATGGAAACACCTCCCCGCAGAGCCCGGGGACAGGGGGCTCTGGATGAGACTGTGCTGAGCGAAAGGCTGGGGGCAGCCGTGCCACGGGCCCCACCTGCCTGCTGCGTCCGTCCCTTGACGGGGGGGCTGCGGGGCCCATCTCCTGCCGCGTTGAAGGCAGCGACGCTGACCCAGTAGGAGGTGTACCCCGTCAGGTTCTTCAGCTTCACCCCGTTCTCCGGCAGGAAAAGCGTCTTCACCCGCGCGCTCTCGTTCTGGCGCTGGGCCTCCCAGAAGTGGATCTGCAGGAGGAGGAGGGTCATGGAGACCTGGACGATGCACGGCTCCAGCCCATCTCGCATTCCCCAGGCCCTTCGCTCTGCCCAAATACCCCACGCAGCCCTGCCCGGGCTTTGAAGCCCCCGTCCCAGAGAGGCTGGGGGGCTCTGAGCGTGCCGGAGGGAAAGGAATGGGCTCTCCTCCAGGATGGCCGGGCATCAGACACGACCCCCCCGCTCGCAGTTGGCTCAGGGCTCAGCACCGCTGCGCTGCACACCGAGCACGCCGAGGTCACCGCTGACCTGTGCCTAATTCTCAAAGGATGTGGCCAAGGAGGTGCCCAAAGCATGGGGCTGGGCAGCCTGGCAGCCGCATCCCGGCGGCATCCCGGCCGCATCCGAGAGCCGACGACGCCACCTGCCGCCCCGCGGGCGCTCGGCAGCGGGATGGGACACCCGGCATCTCTCCGGGACACCCGGCATCTTCCCAGAATCCCTTCCCCAGCGGCAGGCGTAGCATCTCCCGGGGCACCCAGCATCTCCCGGAGCACCCAGCATCTCCCGGGGCACCCAGCATCTCCCCGGCACCCGACGCCTCCCCAGATCCAACACCACACATAGCCTTTCCCAGGGGAGCTCATCACCCCCTCGACGACACCCAGCATCTCCCCAGAACACCCAGTGTCCCTGAGCCCCGGCTCGGGGCCAGCTCCCAGGTGACAGGCTGCAGTACCTTGTAGCCCTGGATGTCCCCGTTCTGGCTCTCGACGGGTGGCGGTTCCCAGGTGACATCCAGCTGGGTGGCCGTGGCCGCCTGCACCGCCACGTTCTGTGGCGCGCCGGTGGGCACTGTGTTGAAGGAGGGGGACAGTGTGACGGCCCTGCCAGGAGCAGGGTGGGGGAAACCCCCCCTTGACGTGGGGACACATCTTTTTGTCTTGGCACATGCTTTGTCTTGGCACACCGGGGGTGTTTAGGGAGGATGGGGGCCATGGGGATGCTGTGGCATGTAGGAGAATAGGGTCCCAGAGCAGTCGAGCCCCCTCCCCGCAGCTCCGAGCGGTGGGCAGCCCCTCGCAGGGCAGGGCCGTGCTGCTGGACTCACCCGCTTCACCCACAAAGACCTCCTGGGGGGGACTGGGGGGTCCCTCGCCCACGGCGTTGTACACGCTCATGCGGATCTCGTAGCGCCGGTGCTTGCTCAGGTCTGCGAGAAGGGGTGAGGGGGCCCCTCCCTGCGGCTGGCGGTGTGGGGGTCCTGCTACCCCCAGGGGACCCGGCAGAGCCACCCCCCTCGCTGGGGAAGAGGGGGGTGTCCCCAAGGAGCAATACGAGGGGACAGGCAGAGGTGTCCTCGGGCACGGGGCATCGGGCTCACCCCGGTTCACCCCACAGCCCAGACAGGCGCAGGGGAGGGACAGACATGGGGGTGGCAGCGGGGAGGACCACGCATGGGGTGGCAGGGAGGGGCAGGAGGAGCAGTGACTTACTGTCCAGCTCGTACTGGGTGAGGGAGACCTCGCTGAGGTTGTGCACGGCGTAGACGGCTGGGCGGCACGGGGCAGGGAGAGCAGGCAGCCGGTTAGTCCCGCACACAGCACCGCACGGGTGAGCTCCCACCTTCGAGCACCCACCCCAGCACAGCTGCCCACCACAGGGTGGGACAGGGGTCCCCTGCAAGGGCCCTGTCACCCCCAGGTGCCAACGGGGCCGTCACAGCACCGAGGAGCCCTTCCACCCTCCTGCCCCATCCCCTGAGCGGCGCATGCCAGGTCTGGGCATCGGGGTCTCCACGGGGGTCTGACCACAGCTGAGAGCAGTGGATGGGGCAAGGTCCGGTCTTGGGCTCTGCCCTTGTCACTCGTGTCCCTGCTGTCCTCAGAGTGGACGTGACCCCGTTCCCTGCAGGGTCTGAGGATGGCAGCACACCCGGACACACACAGCGGGACATCACACAGACACCCATGTTAGGTGCAGACACACGGACACCCACTGCTGCAGGGACACGGGGGCCGAGCACAGCGGGACTGAGCCAGCGACATCGCAGACAAGCGTGTTAGGGACCACAGACTTGGTGGCCCGAGGGGACCAGTGACAGCTCCGTGGGACACAGCCTGACCCTGACAGATGCAGGCTGGCACCCGGCAGAGGTCGTGGAGCGCGGGATGCTGCCCTGCCCCGTCCTCCACCCGCCACCGCTGGGCCCCCCACCCCCCCCCCCCCCGCCACCACCCCCACAC
>NW_009648690.1:166256-166713 GCF_000708025.1 Charadrius vociferus | reverse complement strand
GGATGCCCAGGCACGGGGGGAGCCCTCTCCCTTCCCCAGGAGCCGCAGCCCGCGCTGACCCGCCTGCAGGGTGGTGAGTGACTCCGACTCCTCGCTGTACTCGCTGTCCCCAATGTCATTCGTTGCCTTCACGCGGAACTTGTAGGAGGTGAAGGGCTTCAGCCTGCGTGGGAGCGGAGCGGGGTGGGGACGGTGATGCCAGCGGGTGACCCCATGAGCCACCCTCCCTCCTTCCCGCAGGGCACGTTGCCCAGTGCTTCCCAACCTTGGTGCAAGCACTTCTCATCGGATGGGGAAACTGAGGCACGGGGCAACTGCCCAAAGCAGAGCCCATCGTTTCCCCGACTCCCCATCACCCCACGACACGGCTGAGGGCCGTCCCGTGCCATACCTGTCCACGACGAAAGCGGTGGCGTTGCGGCTGACGGAGGCGGAGTGCAGTGCCCACTCGCCGTCG
>NW_009648690.1:164406-165779 GCF_000708025.1 Charadrius vociferus | reverse complement strand
CGATGCGGAAGAGGTAGGTGGCCTGGGGCTGGAGGCCGGTGGCCATGTACTGCCGGGCGCTGGGTTCCAGCACCTCCACGGTGGCTGCGTTGGCCGTGGTGGTGTTGAGGCAGTGGGTGACCTGGTACGCTGGCGGGGAAGGGAACGGCGCGGTGGGGATGGTGGAGGGGACACCATCTGGGGCTCTCCCCCTGCGCACCTCCCTTCTCCATCCCTGCCTACGCGCCGGGCCAGCAATGAGGGTGTTTTGGCTCCTTGCCCGGGGGAGCTCACGCACAGCCAGGGACTGAGCGGGGAAACCCCAGCCCCAGCGGCAACGGGCTCCGAGAGCCTTGGGGGGATGGCAGGGAGCTGGTCTCTGCCCCTCCACGTTGATCCCTGCCCCCATGGGACCTCTGCATCCCTCCGCAGAGCATCCCGGCGTGGCACAACCGGGATGGCGCCCCACCTACCCAGGATGATGCCGTTGGGCGCCGCGGGTGGCTGCCAGACGAGCCGCACCGAGGTCGTCCTCACTTCAGGGAAGAAGATCCCCACGGGGGGGCCAGGCACTGGAGTGGGGGAGAGATGGGGTTCACCGGGGGGTGCACAAGTGGGTGCAAAGTACCAGGCCCTGTGCAAGCAGGGCTTGACCACCGGCATCGGGAATGAGAGCCCTGGGTGTCCCAGTCTGCGGAGAGAGGGATCGCCCCAGGGAACAAGGATGGGATGGGATGGGATGGGATGGGATGGGATGGGGAGGCCTTAGGCACCCAGGGGACCCCCCACCCCAGCCCATTTGGGTCTCTCTGCCCATCCAGGCGCTGTCACCCACCATCGTCCAGCGTCCGCTCGACAACAGGGGGCCGGCTGGGCACGCCGTCGCCGATCCTGGTGAAGGCCAGCACGCGGATCTCGTAGAGCGTGTACTTGCCCAGCCCGCTCAGCTGGGCGCTGCGGGAGGCATTCCCCCCCCCCAGCCAGAACCGGACACGCGCGTCTGAGTCCTTCTCTTTGTACATCACCTGCAACAGACCCTGTGTGACACGGCCGGGCAGGGCCACATCCCCCCTGGCACCCCCCCGGCATCCCCCCGGAGGATGGGGCAGCGTGGCCGGGGCTGGCACAGATGGCCACCAACTCTCAGAGGTGGCACAACCGGGGACCTGGCAGTGTGCGGGGTGACTCCTCCCAGGGAAAGCCGTGCTTCCCAGGGCTGCGGGTGAGGCTGGCAGGGCACGGGCAGCGCTGCGGGCAGGCAGAGCCGCCGCGCCGGCACTGGGGTAGGTGCTCACCTTGTAGCCCAGGATGAGGCCGTTGCAGTCCGCCTCGGGGATGTCACTCCATCGGACCAGCACGCTGCTGGAGGAGGGGGCCACCGCCCACACGGTGCT
>NW_009648690.1:160796-163518 GCF_000708025.1 Charadrius vociferus | reverse complement strand
CCTCACCGCTCTGACCCGCCTGCGGGATGGGAGTGGGGTGAGCTGCCCCCCAGCACCCCCTCACCTCCCCCCCACACCCTGAGCCACCCCATACCTGTGCTTCCACCTGCCAGCGGGAGATGGAGGTTTTGCCGTCGTAGCCCGGGCGAAACTGGAGGGTGACGGAGCGGGGTCCGATGTTGGAGATGCCCAGGTTGGTGGGGGCACCAGGGAGCTCTGCGGGGAGAGGGCAAGGTGGGTGGCATCGCCTGCTCACCCCCAGCACCGCCGGCAGCCCGTTGGCATCCCCGTGCCGCCGCGCTCACCTGGCGGCACCCCCGAGGAGATGGTGGAGGAGGAGACCTGGCCCTGCCTCTTGGAGGTCATGGCAGCCACCTCGATGGTGTAGGTGGTGAGGGCGGTGAGGCCGGTGGCGGGGGACTCCAGGGTTACATTGGGAAGGTAATGCGTCACCCGCGTGTTGGTGCGGTTGTACTCCTCCCAGGAGATCCGGTAGCCTGAAACGCACCCCGTGCCGTCAGCCCTCCTCATCGCCCACCCCGAGGAGCTGCCTGGGGCCAGGGGAGGTGCTGCAGGGTGGGAAGGGGACCGGGAGGAGATGCTGTGGGGTGGGAGATTGCTGTGGGGCGGGAAGGGGACCAGGAGGAGATGCTGTGGGGTGGGAGATTGCTGTGGGGTGGGAAGGGGATCATGAGGAGATGCTGTGGGGTAGGAAACAGACTGGGAGGAGATGCTGTGGGGTGGGAGATGCTGTGGGGTGGGAGAAAGGGGGCCGACGCGGGAGCCGGGTACCCACCGGTGCTCCCTTACCCGTCAGGATGCCATTCTTCTCCACCGGCTCCTGCCAGCTGACCTTCAGGGACGTGTCCAGGATGTCACTGAAGCTGAGATGTCCCACGGGGCCCGGCACTGCCCAAAGACGCCCAAGCTCAGCACGCAGCTCCGCACCCAAGGGCAGGAGCCCCCAGCACCCAAGGAACGAGCGTGGAGGGGACTCCCCTTGGATGGGGCTTCCCGGGGCGTGACGGCACCCCCATTCCACGTCCCCACCGGCAGCACCAGTGGGACCAAGTCCCCCATCTGGGGGCTGCTCCCACCCTCCCCGGGAGCCGCATGTGGGCAGGGTCCGTCCCGCGGGAACGCAGAGCCTCCCCGTACCGTCCTCGTGGGTGCGCACCAGCTGGGGGGGGCTGCGCGGGCCGTCCCCCGGCGTGGTGAAGCACAGCACCGAGGTGAAGTACTCGGCGAATTTCCGCAGTCCCGCCACGTAGCCCACGTGGACGCTGTCCTGGAAGTTGGGTCGCACCGTCACCACCGTCGCCTCCTCCTCGTGCTCCGGCTCCCAGGCGATGAGCTGCGGGAAGAAGGAGCTGGGACACCGACGCCAGGCACCCGCGTCCCCACTGTGCACATCGGTACCGCAAAACCCATCCCCTGGGCACCTCCAGCCTCCTCGTATTTATTTGGAGTTGATTAAATATCAATTAACGGTGCAGGGAACACTTGATGCCTTTAACAGCGCCTGTTTACCCGTACGAGCCGATACGGAGCGCGCGCTTTGTGATTAACTCCCATTGATAACGGCGCGTAATCACCCGCTCGCCTGCGTTTAGGAGGGATGTTTGGGCATTTAATTGGTATTGTGCAAGATAGCCTATAGCAACTTAATTAAATACTAATTAGGCCCTAAAAATACTAATCAAAAATACTAAGTGGCATTTAATAAGAATGTTAAATATCCTACTTGCTCCGGTTATCTCATTCAGCGGCAATTAAATTCCTGAACTTCTTTTGAGTGGATTAAGAAACAAGTTTAATGTTTTAATTCAATGTAATTAATGTAAATTTGAATTAATTGCAATTTGGAATTAATTACAGAGCATGGGAGACTCTGAGCCCACGCAAGTGTTAAATCTCGGTAAATATTGTTTTAACAGTCAGGTCGGAACCAATTGAAATCTGGGGTTTTGGCGAGGAGGAGTCGAGGCAGTTTGTGAAGGTCAGACGAGGAGTTTTTGGGGAGACCCGTGGGAATCGCCCCTCACCTTGTACCCCTGGTTGATGCCGTTGATGAACTGGGGGCTGGGGGGGTTCCAGCTGAAGCGGATGGTGGTGGAGTTGGTGGCCTCGGTCTGCACGTTCCCCGGGGGCACGGTGGGGACTGCCGGGATGAGAGTACAGCTCACAGCGGCTCCAGCTCCGCGAGGTCCCCTCCACCGGCTGGGTGCCAGCCCCCCTGGGACCCTGGGCACCCAGGATGGTGCCCCTGGCTGGGCCAGCCCTGCCTGGCTCTGCAGCCCCCGGGCACCGCTCCCCAGTACGTCCCGGTCCCCCTGAACCCCCCCCTCCTGCCACCCGTCCCCATCACCCCCGTGACAGCCCATCACTCGGGGGATGAACACCAAGCCCCTGCCCGTTCCTGCCCGTCCTTGCCTACCTCCCTGCAGCGTCCACTCGGTCACCTTCATGCTGTACACCCCCAGGCCAGCACTGTTGTACGCCGCCACCTCGATCTCGTAATTGGTCCAGATGATGAGGTCCTCCAGGAGCAGGTTGTTGACGTCGGCGTTGGTGATGTTCTTGAACTGGTAGCCCACAGGCAGACCGGCCAGGCAGTACCTGGGGACCAGTGGCCATCAGAGCTGCCTGGGACGCCGGGAATGGGACACCCGCGCTCCCCCACCTGCGGCTACCGGATGATGTAGCCCTTGAGGAACACGTT
>NW_009648690.1:158090-159840 GCF_000708025.1 Charadrius vociferus | reverse complement strand
TGCAGCGAGGACCCACGGCAAAATGGGCACCAGCGGTGGTCACGCACACACGGGCCGCACCGGAGAGCTGGGCTGTGGGGCTGTGGTGTCACGACCTGCCCAAGTGCACCGGGACTGAGACCTGGCGCATTCGGCGCACGCCCCCGGCAGAGCCCAGCACCCAGCGCCGGCAGCGGAGGCGTTTGGGCCCCCACCCCCCAACCCTCCCAGCCCCATCGCACGTACCTGACGTCCACGCTGGGGTCATGGGTGACCCCGCAGCTCATGATGGCCTTGGTCCCCTTGATGACGCTCTGGTCCTGCGGCGGGTCAGTGATGCGTGTCCTTGCTGCGAGGGGACAGGATGAGGCACTGGCACTGCCCGGAGGGCTGCGGGGGGTGGCATCGGCAAGGGACAGCCCAAGTTTGCACCCATCCAAACGACCAGCCAGGTGCCAGACCCCATCCTTGGCATCCCCAGAGAGCTCCACGCTGCACCACGCACGGTGGGAGGCAGCGTCCACCGCCCGCGGAGCTGGGCAGGGTCCGTCCTGCACCGGGCACGCAGTGGTGCCTTACAAGTTTGTAGATGCTTAAGGAGTGTTTTGGGGCGTCGGCGAGGTGCGCGGGGCTGACGAGCAGGCTGCCCGACTCCAGCAGGGTGAAGCGCGGGAGCTGCACCGAGCCGCTGGCCAGGATCCGCTCCCCTGGGTGACACGGTGACCCCATCAGCTCCCAGCACCCTGGCCATCACCAAGCCTGGTGGCCACAGAGCCCAGTGGCCACGAAGCTCCGAGCAGATGCCCTGGGGCCATGCGGGCAGGCAGGGACGGGCAGGGCAGGGACGGGGTTGGGAGGCAGCCTTGCCTGCACCCCGGTGTCCCCAGTCTCTTTACCTTTCTGCCACGTGATGGCCGGGCGCGGAGCCCCCGAGGTCTCGCAGTTGAGGATTACAGACATGCCATCAATCACCGTGCTGTCCTGGGGACCCCTGGTGATGTTGGGGGCGATGCCTGCGAGGCAGACAGACACACAGCCACCCCTGAAGCCCCTCCTGGTGCCCAGCCTGGAGCTGAAATGCTCCCGGGGCATGGTGGGGGGGTCCCATCCCCACAGGAGGGCTTCCTGAGGTCCCCAACCTCCCCGTGGAGCCCAGTTGGGGGGTCCCAGGCATATCCCACCCGCTGCCTGGGCTGCAGGGCAGGGGGGGACTGGCACCTACTGGTCACGGCCAGGTACGTGGTGGTCTGCACCTCGCCGGCCGCGTTGCGGGCGAAGCACTGGAACATGCCGGTGTCATCGGGGACCAGCCCGCTGATCTGCAGGCTGCCATCTGCCAGGAGCTGGAAGCGGGACAGCTTCTCCAGGCGGACGAGGGCAGCGTCCTTGTACCAGGCCATCTCGGGGGGTGGCACGCCTGTGAGGAGCCAGGGCCACGTCAGGAACGGGGCTGCGGTGGCACAGGGAGGGTGGCTGGAGAGTGGCTCACCTTTGGCTTGGCAGGGGATGGCCACCACCTTCTCCATCTCGGCCGTGATGTGCCTCTCCGGCTCCTTGATGAACTGTGGCGGCTCTGCAAAGGGAAGCCCGGAGACGGGCAGGGGGTTGTGTTAGACCTGGAGTCCTCCAGACCCACCACCAACCAAACCACCCCCAGTGACTCCCGCCTGTCACTTCCCCTCTCAGCCCCGGGGCTGAGACTGCCCCAACTCATTGCACGTGTGGTCTCAGCGGCCAGCAGCCAAGGTCTCACCCAGGACGGAGAGGTAGG
>NW_009648690.1:157568-157929 GCF_000708025.1 Charadrius vociferus | reverse complement strand
CGCGGCTGTAGTCACTGATGCCGCTGGAGAGGGGCACCCCGTCCTTCTTCCAGATGATGTGCAGCTTGATCAGCGGCCTGGGGGGGTCAGGAGCACGTCAAGAGCCAGCCCCAGCCCCCATGGAGCCTCCCACCTCCTTCCATCCCGTGGGACGCAGGAGCCCTGGTGGGAAGGGACCTGGGGGCACCCAGCCCCGGAGCCGGGCGATGCCAACGGGGAGATGCCCCATCCCCGTCCCATCCACCCCACCGCTACTCGCCTGGCGTTGGCCACGCACTCCATGGTCACCCCGGAGGTCCCGGCCACCACGCTGGTGTTCCTGGGTGGGACAATGATGGTGGGTGCGATGGGATCAGCTGGG
>NW_009648690.1:156608-157503 GCF_000708025.1 Charadrius vociferus | reverse complement strand
CCCCCCCCGGGTGCCCCAGTCCCCGGTGAGGCTGATGGGGCACCTAAAACCCCGTGGCCGCTCTGCCTGGTGTGGAGAAGACAAAGGTGGCAGGGACCAAAGTGCCACGGGCTCTGCTGTCCCGTGGGAAGGAGGGACAGGTCCGGCCCATCACCTTGGCATCAGGGTGCCTTCACAGCTCTCCCTATGCCCTCTCCTCCCACGGGAGCCTGTGGCATCCCACGGCACCAGCCCGGCCCCCAGGCGACGTGGCAGCGCCGGCTGGCAAGGAGGAGGGAGAAGGGGAGTATATAAAGCAAAATGATTGCAACAATAAAAAACCCTCATGTAGGCGCTGTAAAAATGCGATCGGCTTGAAAGCTGCTGATATAGCTGAAACCATAAACACGGGCTCCAGGTTGGTTATCGCACACCGGGACGCCGAGGTACAGAAAAACAGATTAATGGGGCAGGAGGGGAAGGGGGACAGGCAGAGCCCTCCGTGGAAAGGGATAAACGCCCCCCCCACCAAGCAGTGGGAGGGGAGGTGGGATGAGAGTACCATCAGGACTGATGCCGCTTTGGGACATCTTCCCTGGGATGTGTTGTCACCACCTGAACCCCTCGGCCGGGTCCTGCAGGGTCCAAGGGGACCGGAGGGACTGGACCACAGGGGTGTCCCCCAGGCAGGGGCCGATCCGGAGCGAGGTGGGCTGAGAGGGGCACAGGGGCGCGAGCGGGACAGGGTGTCCCGCAGCAAAGCTGCTCCCGCTGGGGCCACATTGCACCGTCCCGCAGCCCAGTCCCGGGGCACGGCCGGATCCAGCCCCAGCGCTGGGGACAGCTCTGCCCCGGGATGCAATTAGCGCCTGCAGCACAGCCCAAAGTGCCTAAATAAATTTTGAGGTGGTCGAAC
>NW_009648690.1:154167-156262 GCF_000708025.1 Charadrius vociferus | reverse complement strand
GCGTGATGGGCTGGCTCGTCTTGTTTTCCCCCTTCTTGTCATTCCCCGCCTGCACGTAGTACCGTCCTGCGTCCGGGGCCACCGTGGAGAGGATGACGAGGGTGTTCTCCAGCGTGATGGCTCTGCGGGGACGAGCGGGCGGCGTGAGATGGGGAGGTGAAGCCAACGGGGACACCGATGAGGGGAGCCGGGACCCTTGTTCCCCCACCGAGCACCAGCACCGCCCTCGGGGCACCCACATGGGATGGGGACGACCCTCAGCCTTCCCCCCGCCTGCCCCAGGCACCAGCCCCGGGACGGGGGGGCCAAGACCATGCCGGGACCAAGCCCCACACCCCCCATGCCAAGTAAAGCACATCGGACGGTGCAGATTAATAGGACTTTTTTCTTTTTTTAGGTTTTTTTTTTTTTATGGAACGATCTAATCTGCTGGAAACATAAAATGGTTTGGGGAATGTATTTTTTACCATTAAATACGAGATAAAGGAGTTTTATCTCCTCAATCCTGCTTTGCAAATAGAAAGGAGACCAGTTCAATTCCTGCATAATGTGGGTTACAAATTCAATTCCCGCAACGCTGCGTCTGCAGTGCTGGGCTTGCTGCTCCGGCAGCACCGGGGCCTTGCCGCAGCCCCACGGGGACACCCGGCACACGCGTGTGCCGTGCCCGGCTCTGTCACACCAGCTGCCGCCCCAGCACATGCTACGTCCCTTTTGCCCGCCTTCCTCCCTCTTATTTTCTTTTTTTTTTTTTTTATTTTTTAAATTCATTTCCCCAATGACAAACAGAGCCATTAGTCGCCGAGCCGGTCTCCGGGTTTTAGCATGATGTGCTCAAGACGTCTGTTAAACATCCTCATTGCAAGGACAACGGCAGCCGAGGGAAACGCAGCCCCCGCGGATGCCGGAGGGACGCCGGGGGGATGGCAGGGGGATGTCGGCGGGATGCTGGGGGGATGTCAGGGGGAGGGAGCAGGCTGGAGGCTACGGGGATGGGCTCGCCCAGGGGGTGCAGATGCTGCTCTGGGGTCTGCTCCCTCCTCCCCTCCTCGGCTGGGGCATGGGATGGTGGTGGGCACGCGCTCATAGCAGGATCCGTCCCTGTGGTACCCGGAGCTGCACAGCCCCATCGCCCGCACGCCAAACCGGGGACCCCTGCCCATGTGTCCCCCAGCAAGGACGGGGTACAGCCGCAGCGAGGAGGGCTCAGTCCCGGGGCTCCCCGGCATCCCTCCCTGCCCCAACCCACCGTTCAGTGCCGGGAGCATCCCAGCACGACCTTGGGTCTGCAACCCGCTGCCTCCGGCGCTCCCAGACTGGGAGCGCGCAGCAGTTGAGGAAAGCAGAGTGAAGCCGGGTGCATGGAGAAGGGGGGGGTAGGGGATTTTTTATTGACTTCCCTTAATTGCTGTAATTAAAAACATGTAAAGAATCTTTTTTTAACGACTTTGCCATTATCATTAGTTGTTAGCACAGCTGCCTTATTAATTTCTCATTAGCTTCCTGATTTGTCACTGCTCCTCAGGAAAGGGTCTAAGGGGATGGGACTGGGGGCATCCTGGAGGGGAGGGGTGACAAAAAGGAGCAAGTCTCGCGGGGCACAGGGACAGCGTCCCCGGGTCTCAGCACTCTCCTGTCCTGCTTAACCCCCCCGTGGTGCCTCTCCATCACCCCCCCCAGCGCAGACCCCCGAGGTCTGGTCCATCCCGTTCAGGTCCGCTCGTTCGCAGGATCCGTGCAGAGCCTCCTGCCAGCCTGTCCCTGCTGCCGCGCTGATGGATGCGGCCGCTCGGCCCTGCGCGCTCCTGTTTGCATTCGGTAACGATCATAAACGCTGTTTGCTTTAAGCGCTCGATGCAGCCGGGGAGGAGCGGGGCTGTTTTCACACTGCAAAGTGTTTTACTCCTCCAGAGCTCCAGAGCCGCCTGCTCGGATGCGGTGCTGCGGGTTTCCCGGCCCCGGCGCTCTCTGCCTACACCCCACGCTCTGCCCTGCCCACGGGGTGCCCCCTCTGCACCCCCAATAACCGCAGCCCGACCGGGCAGGTGGAGCAGCAGCGGCAACCACAGCCCCGTCCCTGCCAGTGCCATCCCCC
>NW_009648690.1:151889-153752 GCF_000708025.1 Charadrius vociferus | reverse complement strand
GCTCCCCCCGGCCGGTCCCCGCGCCGAGCGGGGCTGTCACTTACAGGCCACCTGCACCTCGGTGTGGCGCTGCAGCAGGGCTCCCATGCGGTTGCGGACGATGCAGCGGTAGAAGCCGGCGTGCGTGCGGTCCAGCGACGTGATCATGTACCTGCGGGAGAGAAGAGCCGCCTCAGCACACGCCATGACTGACTGCCATCCACCCCAGTGATGGTGGTGGGACATCCAAGTGACCATCGCAGCCCCCGGGAGAAGCTGCAGGTCCTACAGAAGCCCCCCATTTACTGCCGGGCAGCGACTCCTGCACCAGGCGCCGGCTCCTTCCCCGAGGAGCAGCTGCTGGAGGGGGGTGTGCGTGTGTTAACCACATCTCAGCTCACCCATCGCCCCCGAGCATCGCCTGGGTCCCCAAGCTGGACCCCGCTGCCACCAGACCACCCCCACCCCCAGGAGGGATGCAGGCGCTCCTGCTCCATCACCTCCCGAAACGGGCTGGACCCCCTCCCTGCCCCCGGCCTCGCAGACGGGTGACCTTGGGGGGATGAGCAGGCAGCACAGCATCGCCTTCCCCGACGGGGAGCGCTGCGAGATAAAGCAGAAAGGGAATAAATAACTAAGCTCAACCCTCCTTGCCCAAAATCTAATCTTGCATTAAAACCTGCCGCGGGCTGTTTTGGCAGAGCTTTGTTTGTTCTTTTGATAACTGAGCGTAAATTAAACTTTCATAAGACACGAGAAGCACGTTCCCTCTGCCGGGGAGTGCTGCAGGCCCCTGTGCCCACCTCCCCGGTGCGGGAGATGGTGCCGGGGACACGGGGCTCCCGTCTCGCCCGGTGGCACCGCCGAGCTGGGGTGGGCACGGCGGGGCTGGCGTCAAACCTGCTGACACCCACCCACCCACATGGCGTGCCGCGGGTCACCCGTCCCCATGGGAGAAGGGAAGATGCCCTTTGGGGATGAGTCCTTGAGTGTCACAGCTGATATTTAAAAATGATCCCCAGAGGCTTTAAATAAGATATTTCAATTCCACGGAGCTGTCAGGGACTGATGCGGACACCAGGACTAATGGGCCCGCTCTCCTTGCGGTGTCCTCGTTAATAAATCACAGGCGCACACAGTGACTCCTAAACACACACATGCACGTGGATGGACAGACGGACGGACGCTCGCTGATGCTCCCCTGCCCGTGCAGCAGCAGCAGCAGAGGGGCATGCATGGTCCCCACACAGACCCCCTGCGCATCCCCCTGCCACGTCCTCGCTGCCACGTCCCCTCCAAACCCTCACCCCGGGAAGGGGCTGGTGCAGAGCCCCCGGCGCAGCCCATGAGTTGCCCCGTGGGACCCAAACCGCCCCCACCCTCGGGGCTCACACGCACCCACGCACGAAGCGCCCATCGATGCACGGCCCCACTGCATCACCTTGTCCCCACGCGCTGGGAGACGGGACCCAGGACACCCCCGTGGGCACAGGGAGCCTTCGCCCCCCCCGACGGGGACACCCCTGCAGCCCCAATTAACGGGTCCTGCTCCCCGCGCCACCGGAGCTGGGGAGCTATTACGGAGCGGAGCTTTTGCACACACCTAAGCGGCTGAAAATAGCCCGGAGAAAGGAAATCAATTACCGGGCGCAGCCTGGCCCGCAGTCATTAACCAAATACGAGCAGAGACTTTGTTCTCTGCCGCTCGGCTTCCACGGAGGCTTTTATCCAAGATCGCTCTGATTTGATTTCCTTCCCCCATCACGCCTGGCTGTAAGGGGACGGTAACCGATTTCCCCCCCTGTGCTGCAGGCAGGAGGTTGGAGGGGGTGAAGCGTGCGGCCCCAGCACCCCACGCAGCCCCCCAGTATGAGCAACGGGAGC
>NW_009648690.1:150248-151500 GCF_000708025.1 Charadrius vociferus | reverse complement strand
CGGGCGGGTTTGCAGAAGCCAGCGGAAGGCTTTGGCACTTGATCGATCTGAGGGATGGATGGGCTGCATGTCGGGAACGACAACCTCCCCCGTCCACCCGCCCACCCGGCAGCTCCGGCAGCGCCGCGAGGTCGGGCAGGACATGGCACCACCATTGGCCATCACCCCGCCTCTCGCCATGCCACCCTGGCAAGGCACCGGCAGCACCGATACGCACCACCTTGTCATGGTAGGATTGCTCACGGCGCCGCGAAGCCCCTGCGCTCCGGCAGAGCGATGCCCCGGCCTCGGCGGATGCTCCCGACTCTATTATTGTAGGGTTGCTGAGAAGCGTGGGGCTGACGCTGCCGAATTATTATTAGATTGAGGGGGTGGAGAGGGGCCGGGAAAAGCATCAGCCAAAGCATTTGATCCATCAAACTGAAAGCCAGAAGAGTGCAGAAATCTGTGTGGCTCTTCCAATGCCGCCCAGTAACAGCAACAGCTGGATCGGATTTTGGGTATAAGCACATTGGCACGGTCCCCTTTGATTAATATCCTGTATAACGACTAATTAATTCTAGAGGGGACGTGTATTTGAATAGTTACTGTGCGATCATGAAATGTCAAGTGAGCATTAAAACACACTTAGCAAAGGTTTAACGACTCCCAGCATCTGAGCCACGCGTCCCAGCACCTCCGCCCGCCCCCAGCCGCGGCGCTGGGCTGCCGCTCAATACGTTCTGAAATAACCCCCCTGGTATTTCATCAGCCCCTGTTAACTGTATTATCGGATCTCAATTAGCTCCTGATTGGAAAGGGCTCTGTTTTGACACACGTGGCCGGAGCCGCTGCCTCTCCTCCTGCCAGAAGTGTTTTCCTTTGGTCAGGGGAATTTCGCGGGCGCCGGCAGCCCTGTAAATCGCCGCCTCAATTGGCCCTGCCAGAACAACGAGCCATTTAATAATTAATGCCCACGTATTAATCTGCTGCCTTCCTGTGGAGCAGGGAGGGGAACAAGCGAACAACCTCCAGGGATGGGGCAGCCACAGCTTCTCAGGGCAACATGCCCCAGGGGATCACCGCCCTCACAGGCAACAATTTCCTCCTAATACCTCATCTAAATCTCCCCTCTTCCAGTCTGAAGCCATTCCCCCTCGTCCTATCACCCCATGCCCTTGTACAAAGTCCCTCCCCAGCTCTCCTGGAGCCCCTTTAGGCACTGGAAGGGGCTCTGAGCTCTCCCCTTTTTGGCCTTCTCTTCTCCAGGCTG
>NW_009648690.1:145551-150086 GCF_000708025.1 Charadrius vociferus | reverse complement strand
GGTGCCCCTGCTGTGGCAGGGGGTTGGATGAGATCATAGCATCATAGAATGGTTTGGGTTGGAAGGGAACTTGAAGCCCATCCAGTGCCACCCCCCTGTGTGTGTATTTGGGATTGCCCCGACCCAGCTGTAGGACCCTGCACGTGGCCTTGGTGAACTTCCTGAGGTTGCCACGGGCCCACCTCTCCAGCCTGCCCGGGTCCCTCTGGATGGCATCCCTCCCCTCCAGCGTCTCTGCCTCGCCACACAGCTCGGTATCATCGGCAAACTTGCTGGGGGTGCGCTCCATCCCACTGTCCACGTTTCCAACAAAGATGTTGAACAGCACAGGTCCCAGTACCGACCCAAAAGGAAGGTCCCAGCAAGGAAATCCCCTCCATCGCCTTTCCCTCACGTGCCTCCTGCCAGCCCCGATGCCCGCACGACTCCCCACCGATGCTGCCCTGCACCCGGCAATCGCTGCCGGTTGCTCACAACAACCCTCCTGTGTCCCCCTCAGAGCCCAACACGGCACAGAGAAAGGCAGGAGATGCTCAAGCATCACCGGCAAAGCCCACCCCACGCTACCCGTTACCGGCTCGGCGCTGCCTCACCGGCGCTCCCGGGGGCTTTGCCACGTGCGGCAATGCCGAACACGAAGCTGGCCAGATTGGAGCCACAGCTCCCTGCTGGGCTCCCACTCACCCGGGCTGCAGCCCCTCTGATGTTCATCAGCTCCCATTAATTATATTATATTATTGAACGGCAATTAGCTTGGCAGGGGAGAGGGCTGTGCTGTGCTGTGCTTCACACCTGCGCTGGCAAAGACCTGGTCCAGTTCGAGCAGGGACGTGCTCCCGGCGAGCAGCGGCACAGGTCAGGGTCCCAGCAGGGAGCTGGGGGTGAACCACCCCGTTTGCCCCCAGGTCTGTTGTTTTGAGAGGGTCCCGGCCCCGTGTTTTACATAATCTGGGGACAAAGTACAAGCATCAAACATCCGGGGACCTCAAAAGGCCGTAAATGCTTGGCGGGGTCGCGCGTGTGCAGCACGCCGTGTTTCCTGCATCCCTGGGGGACACGCACCCCAAAGCATCCCAAGCCAGCGAGGGGGGGGTCAAAAGAGCCCCAAACCTGCCCCTCCTCGGTGAGCCTAAGAAGGGCGGCTCCCGCCCACCTCCTCAAGCTCGGAAGCAGACGGGGATGAGTAGAAGGCACCACATGCTGGAAAACCAACCCCAGGACATGCAGGGTTGCGGTGAGACGCCGTGGGGCTGCGCTGTGCCCGAGAAACCCACGGCAGCGCCGGAGGCTCGGTAGTGCCAACCCTGGTTTGCTGCGGGGAGCAAAGCCAGCAAGCGTCGGAGATGTAATTACACTTTCCCGGGCTCCGAGCTCCCGGCAAAGGGGATCTGAGCTCTGGGGAAGAGGCGGGGGATCCTTTAGTAGCTGCTGGGCTCCCGCACCAGCTGCGGAGGGACATGGGGAGAAGAAAGAGAGGTGATTTAGTAGCTAGAAGATGCATCTCTACGGATGGGAGTCTGTCCAGAGGTAATCTATGTGTAAGGTAATTTCCGAAGGCAGCAGGACTCGATGCAGCCCTTAATAGGACAATCTCATGTGATAAATTACCAGACCCAACTAATCTGCATGTTAAATTTCTTGTATGAGAAATAAATATCCTCAATTCACCAGAGAAGCGCTTTCCTTCCGAGGATTTCATTAAAGACATCAAGCTGCCTGATTTGCATGTTATGATTCCTCGTACGAGGAGAAGTCAGGCTCCGGAGAGCTCGCAGGAGAGCCCGGCACCGGCGAGATTATGCACAGAAAAAACGAGTTGGCCCTGGAGAACGCAGTGCCGGCGTGCCAGGGCATGGGAGCGGAGCGCACCGCCAAACCGCCACCACCCGCCCTGCTGTCACCTTAACGAAGGTCACAACGGACATCGGAGGGGACGGGGCTGTGCTATGGGGTCCCCAGGCGTGGGAGGCAGCTGAGGTCCCAGGGGAGAGCTGTCTCCGCACACCCCACGCAGCGGAAGGCAATGGAGGCGGCGAGGGGGTGAAGGCAGGCTGGTCCCCAACCCACCATAGTCCCCAGGGACGCTCCCAAGGGGAGATGGCTCCACGCACACCGGCAGGGCCAGACTAGTCCCTGATCCCCAGTGGTCTCCAGGGATGCTCCCAAGGGACCTCCATGGGTGCACAGAGCCAGGCTGGTCCCCAATTCCCGGTGGTCCCCAGGGATGCTCCCGAGGGAGGACAGCTCCACGGCTGTACAGAGCCAGGCTGGTCCCTGATCCCCCGTGATCCCCAGGGATGCTCCCGAGGGAGGACAGCTCCACGGCTGTACAGAGCCAGGCTGGTCCCTGATCCCCCGTGATCCCCAGGGATGCTCCCTCCCAAGGGGAGATGGCTCCACGCACACCGGCAGGGCCAGACTAGTCCCTGATCCCCAGTGGTCTCCAGGGATGCTCCCAAGGGACCTCCATGGGTGCACAGAGCCAGGCTGGTCCCCAATTCCCGGTGGTCCCCAGGGATGCTCCCGGGGGAGGAGAGCTCCATGGCTGTACAGAGCCAGGCTGGTCCCTGATCCCTCACGGTCCCCAGGGATGCTCCCAAGGTGGGATGGCTTCACACACACAAACAGAGCCAGGCTGGTCCCTGATCCCCAGTGGTCCCCGATCCCCAGTGGTCCCCAGGATGCTCCCGAGGGGGGATAGCTCCACACACACACGGAGCCAGGCTGGTCCCCAGTCCCTCCATGGTCCCTGCTCACACCCGATCCCCAGGGATACTCCTGAGGGAGGATGACTCCACATGCACACGGAGCCAAGCTGGTCCCCAATCCCCCCACAGTTCTCAGGGATGCTCCCGAGGGGTTGGCTGCACCTGCACGCAGCGGGACTACCTTGGCCCTTGCCAGCCCATGGCCAGGGGACCCGCCGAGCCCGTTCCCCACCTGCCCTTCGCTGCACGCCAACAAGTCTCTCCGGTAGCAAGCTGGCGCCTCAATCGCTGCGGGAAGGAAAGGGCGGTCGCCATGGAAACACGCTGCCAAACTGGGAGAGCAGCTCCTTCCCACAAAAGGCGGCGTGCACTTGTCCGACCACCAGACAAGGATGAAGCGGGGTGGTTCGTGGGGAGGGAGAGCAGTGGCCAAGGGGGCACGAGCCCCAGCCTGCAGCCCCCAGAAAAACGGATAAATGCACAAGGGCGATAGCAGCTGGCGGTGCTGGTGGGATGCCCTGCTGCCGGAGAGGATTTGCAGGGCAGCAGTGAGGATGCTGAGGCCGAAACACTTGGTGACACACCATTCTGGCTGGGAACCATGAGGTGATGCCACCGAGGCCGGCTGGCTCCCTGGGCACGGCATCCCTGCAGCACATGGTCCTGCTGCAAAGCACGGTGCATCCTGTCACGGGCACGGCCAGGCCCTGGGGAAGGTCCCTCCTGCCCCTGGAGTGGGGACACACCATGGGGCACGTGCCAGCCCTGAGCTGGGGGGGGACCGGCTGCACCCCACGGCCCCTCACCCACGCTGCTGATGCACCCACAGCCATTCCTCACCCCCACACGGACAGGAGCATCCCTGAGCCTCCCTGGCCATCAGCACCAGCCCTCCCCTCTCCAAGGATTACTCTGTTTCTAAACTCGTTAACTTTTAATTACTACCTTCCCACTGCCTGAGCAGGCTGGCTCCGTGCCACCGACATCTCTATTAAAATTCAATTTCTGCCCATCATAACTAATTTTGGTACTTCGCCTTCCTCACCGGCAGCCTTCAATTCCAGGCAAGCCGTCCAAGCTCCCATCCCGACACGCTAAATCCCTGCGGAGACGCGGGGACGGGCAGCGCGCGGCGGGCGAGAACGGAGCTGGCGCTGGCTGGTTGTGTCCTCGCCGCGGAGAGGACGGGTTAAAGCCAGGCAGCGATTTGCATAGAGGCTGTTTGCTTCATTAGCCGCGGCTGGGTTTGTTTGGGTTTTCCCCACGTGTTTGTTTATTTTCTCGCTTCCTTCCTTAATCCTTTCTGGCTGGATGCTGGAGCCGGAGGCGGGCCCCGGGGGGGCAGAGGAAAGGGAGTCACCTTGGCGTGGGGATGTGGGGCTCCAGAGCTGCCGGGCAGAGACGTGAGCGCTGGCCCCTTTCTTACAGAAGGGTAAACTGAGGCACGGAGCGAGCCCAGGGGTGACCCAGGAGTCCCTCCTCTGGGTTTGGAGGTGCCCCCAGGCACCCCGACCCACTGCGAGGACAGGGCAGAGCCCGGGATTGGGGTCCTGACATCTTTCCCCTCCCCAGCGCTGCGCGGAGCCCCTGCACGGGCTCTGCGTCCCCCCATCCTACTGTCCCCACCGTCCCCACCATCCCACTTAAAGGCTGACATTCGGCATTATTCCCGCTGCAGCCAATGCGACTCCTGACGGCGGGAGCGGCGGGAGCTGCGGGGCTCAACAGGTCTCTGAGCTTCGACACCAGTGCTAGGGACAGGGACCCGTCCCCACGGGGCACCCGGCACCGCTGCAAACACCCGGCACCGAGCCTGTGGCACGGGGG
>NW_009648690.1:143291-144653 GCF_000708025.1 Charadrius vociferus | reverse complement strand
CCACCTCCCCGTCCCCCTGTCCCTCCCAGGGCCCCCAGAACCCTCCGCTGGCCATTGTCCCCCCCTGAGGCATTTCACAAGCCTACGGACAAGAGCTTAGCCCATCTAGGGTTTATCTAAGCTGCTTGCTTTGCTTTATTCCCGGCTGCCTTTGTAGCGTTTCAGAAGCACTGAGCTTTTAACTCGGGGGGTGAAGGGGGCGGAGGGGCTGGGAACGGAGTGAGACACAAACACTTACTCCTCTCCTGGTTTATTTGCTAAGTAAAACTATAAATCGAAACACACAGCTCCATTTTCTGCTTAACAAATGGAAGCCCTTTTACTTCAAAGACACATTCATATTCCCCAGCAGCTTTCAAGTGCGCTTTCAATCACGGCTTTGGGTTTTTTCTTTGGGGTAGGGCTTTGCTTTCTTGTGTGCGCGAGCTGAATTCCTGCCACGGCTCTCCGCACCGTGAGCCGGCACCGAAGCGGTGCCTGCGGCCCCGGGCTCAGCCTGCTCCCAGTGCCCCACCGCCCCGGGGGGTGTCATGAGTTTGCAGAAGCTCAGAGGTACCCGGACACCACCAGACCCACCCTGGGGGTCCCTCTCCTCTCCTGGCCGACGCTGCCCGGCCCCTGCACATCCCGGGGTTCCCGCTTGCCGCACCCACGGGGAAATGCCCATCTGATTTACACCCGGCTGCTCCGTCCTGCCTGTCCCCAGGGTGGGCACGGTGGCGCTAAATGCCAGGCGAGTCATTTGGCGGGGAAGGAGCAGCTGGTGGCTCCTTAATTTAATCCTCCTCTCTGACCTTCAGCAGCGCTGGCTGGCGCGGGCAGCCCTTCTCCCTGCACCCCTTACCCCGGGCATCGGGGTATACCCGAAAGCAGGCACGGGGTAGCGGGGCCAAACCCCAGCTCGCCCCAGACGCCGTGGGGCAGAGGGGTGCCCATGGGCACTACGGCAGCCCCGGCTGAAGGGTTTGGCACCGAGCTCGTGGCAGCCCCGCAGCAGCCGAGCTGCGGCTTTCGGGATGCCCGAGGAGTGAGGCGCACACACGCCACTGGGGCCAACTGAGCCGGGCTTGTGGGGACATCCAGGGGCAGGATCTGTGCCTGTGCACGGCGTGTGCCACCTCTGTACATGTGTGCGTGGGGGTGCGCACACGTGTCCCCACCGCGGCGTGGCAGGAGCTTGACCTGCAGTGCCGGGACTTCGCCCACGTCAGGTTGGAGACCTGTGGGATTACCGCAGCCCTCAGCTGTGGCCATGGCACAGCCAAACACTGGCTCTGGGGCCAACATCCTCCTGCATGAAACCAGTAAATGAGCCATGGACCAGACCGGGGGTTCCGGCTGGGCTAGACGCAGCCGATGCAT
>NW_009648690.1:141444-142925 GCF_000708025.1 Charadrius vociferus | reverse complement strand
CGCGCAATGCGTCCCCGCCCGGGAGGGCCAGGGCAGCCGCCTCGGACCGAGCAGCTCCCCAGTCCCCCCCACCACCAGCCCCTCCGCTCCCCTGGGAAAGCCAAAACCACCCCAGCCGTGGGCAGGGGACAGCGGGGGTGGGGGTCCCGGGCGCATCGAGCATCCCTTGCAGGGGGCGAAGGGGGCACTGAGCTCTGGATCCCAGCCCAGCGCCGGCACTGGGGGCAGCAGGAGGAGCGGAGGAACCCCGGGAGGGGAACACGGTTGGTAGTGCCGATGTCTCCAGAGAGGTCTCCAGGAACGAGACAGGCTGTTCCCGGCGTTCACCTGCCCACCAGCTCCCCAGCAGCCGCCTGCACCGGCTCCCACCTCTGGCACGATGTGCCATAGCTCAGAGGGGAGAAGGATGGGGGGTGCTGGTGCTGAGCACCGTTGCAGCCCCCCCACAGCCCTCCCGGCCTCGGTTTCCCTCTGCTCCCCAGCACCCCGGGGGGACATCATCTCTCCCGCCATCCCGGCAGCAGCACAGGCCGTGACACCACCAAATTTGGGGTGCACAGGGGTGCCCACCACCTCCCCGACCCACAGCAGAGCCGGCACGGACAGGGGCTGCGATTCTGCCGGTGCCAGACCAGGCAGGAGGTTTCCCAGTGCATGACAACCGTCCCCCCAAAACGAAGGGTCATTACGGCTAATTCCGCTTCTCCCCCATCTGTTGTGACTGTTTACACTCCACTTGCTAATTAGAGACTAATTAGTTGGTGCAGAAATTCATCACTTTCCAAACACAGGCGGCAGCGAGAGGCGTCCCCAGGAACATCTGCACATCTGCCGGCGGCGCGGGCCGACGCTGAGCTCCCCGGGTGCCGTGCCACACCGTGCCGTGCCACGCCGTGCCGTGCCAGCTACGCCAGCCCAGCGCGCTCCCCTCCACGCAGAGAGGTGCCACCAAACCACACCGTCCCCACCGTGCCCACATCGGCCCCCACAGCGCCGGTGACGCCGGGGCTCAGCGCCAGCGGTGAGCGGTGCAGGGGATGCTGCCTCCGGGCTGAGCCGCACCAGCCGAGCTGCCGGCGGTGATGGATGGGATAAAGGGGATGCCAAGCGCTGGCAAACAGGGAAGGGGGTCGGGGAGCGGGGACGACTCCGGCTCTCTCCCTCCACTGCCGATGACATTATAATGCCAGGGCCTCGCAAGGCACTAATCCTGCCTAATGGGATCAAAATCTTTGCCCCTGCATTTTATTTACATAAGGGCCACCGGGAGCCGGGTCTGAGCCCGGTGCATTAGCGCCGGGGAGGGGGTGCAGATGTAGGGCAGGGGGCCCCGGTCTCACCGAAAGAGCAGTAATGGATCCTAATTCCCAGGCGTAATGGGCGAGCTGGGAACTAAACCTCCCCCCCCTTCCGCCTCTCCCCAGCTTCAAATCCCTCTTGATGGGAAGGGACAGGGAGTTTTAAGCCCGGAGGAATCCGGG
>NW_009648690.1:141138-141372 GCF_000708025.1 Charadrius vociferus | reverse complement strand
GAAGGGTGCCCCCCCCCAGCCCCAGCGCTCGGCGAACCCCGGCAAGCGGACACAAGATGGGAATGGGTCACGGGGCCCCCACGGCTCTGCCCCACTGTTGCCTGCCCCCAGCAAAGGACCAGCAGCTCGCAGGACACCCGGGTCCTTCTCCCATCTTTGCTGTGGATGCCTCACGCGAGCACCGGCACAGTGACACCGGGGGCGGACCATGGTCCCCCACCACGCCTGGGGTCA
>NW_009648690.1:138889-139719 GCF_000708025.1 Charadrius vociferus | reverse complement strand
CGGTGATGGGGGCCACGCGGGGCGGGCGGCCAGCAGGTGCTGGGGGATTAGCGGCGCACTCCACCGCCGCCGAAGCCATCAGTATTCCTGAGACGAGGCTTCATCCTCTTAATAAAAAGCAAACACAGAATTGAAATGCCAAACGTTCGCCGGCACCTGGGGAGCTGCGGAGCACACCGTGCTGCTGAGCAATGACTCAGGTGTCTGGGGGGACCCCGGCATCCAAGGTGGGGGGACACCCAGGTGTCCGGCGGGCACCGAGGACAAATCCAAGCCCAGCACTGTGATTGCACGGGCATCCTCGCTGAGCCCCACTCACCCCCCTCCCAGCACCGGAGCAGGCA
Source organism: Charadrius vociferus (assembly GCF_000708025.1). NCBI lineage: Eukaryota > Metazoa > Chordata > Aves > Charadriiformes > Charadriidae > Charadrius > Charadrius vociferus. Next base: position 139,375 of record NW_009648690.1, on the reverse strand, counting down.
CAAAGCAACCCCGAGCACAGACACCCCCCCCAAAACTCACTGCACGTGTGGTCCCCGCTTGCCAGCGCCCATCTGCTCCGCCGGCAGACGGCAGCCCCTGGCCCCGCCAGTCTGGCCACACTCCGGCAGAGCACGTCCCCTTCAATTCATCGTCTCTCCCGCCGTGGCTTGATGCCAGCTTCCAATATAGGGAAGGGGTGGCAAGGTGGAAAGCACCAAACCCAGCCGCACAGCGATGGAGAAGCACCGGTAGGAGTGGGGATCGCGGCACCGGTGCGGCACCTCTCACCCGCAGGGACGTCAGAGCCCTGAGGGTGGCTGTGCCATGACACCGCGCTGGCACGGGGCTCTTGGCAGAGCCCAGCTTTCATCTCACCGCCCGGCAAACACAGGTTTGTCAGCAAAACCCACCAGCGAAGGGTTTTGGCGTGCCGAGGCGCCGTGCCAAAGCGCCTTCGCTCCTCTCTAATCTGCCTGGCTCACACC
>NW_009648690.1:138071-138356 GCF_000708025.1 Charadrius vociferus | reverse complement strand
CTGCTCCCCCCAGGCCGGGCTGGTGGCCGTGGGGTGCCACAGGACAGCCCTGGTCCCTGCTGGCTCACAGAGCGGTGCCAAAGGCATCCGGCCCAATCCTGCCCATCTCAGCCCTACGGCCCAGCCAGGCCATTCCGCACAACCCCATCCATGGTGTGCCTTTTAATGTGCATTTTTTTCTTTTCTTTTTACTAAGAAAAAGACTTATAATTGCAGATGTGTGCATTAATCCTCGCTACTTACTTTCTTCCCTTCCTTCCTGGCTTTTCCCCTCCCTCCCCTTCC
>NW_009648690.1:136422-137197 GCF_000708025.1 Charadrius vociferus | reverse complement strand
CAGTCCCCCAGCCTCACCCCCCCCCCCCTGTCCCACCGGCTCTCCCCTCTCCCCACCCGCACAGCACCTTCCCACCGCACCCCAGTGCTGCCCTTTCCCAAGGGCAAGTGCGACCTCAGGATGACGATGAGGTCCCCACATGTCCCAGGCAATGCCACCCCAGGGCAGCCCCGGCCCCACACATGTCACCGTCCACCCCGGGGCACAGCTCCCATCCGTCCCCGTGAGCCCAGCCGGGCTGCGGCAGACCCCAACCCCAGATCTCCCCTCCAGCCACGTCCGAGCCGCCGCAATCCCCAGTCCCATGGAGTTCCCAGTTAGCAAATGTGAGCCGGGGTGGAGCAGGACTTGAAAACGGTGCCCTATGACTGCTGCTTCTCCACGTTGGGGCTGCTAATTACAGCCCTCTCCTTTGCCGCTCGGAAAAGCCTGCGCTGGCTGCGATTTTCCCGCTTCCAGAGGCGGCTCTGCCTCCCCGACGGTCTGAGAGAGGCGCGGGGGGCTTCGGCTCCATCCCTCCCGCAGCACCACACTCCAAACCCAGCCCCAGGTAAGGAGGGGAGGAGGTGTTGGGGGGCTGCAGCCGGGAGCTACGCCAAAAAGGAGCTGCTTCTCCTAAAGCGGAGCTAAGAGGGTTTTTAACGGAGGCAGAGCAGCCTGGAGAGCCTCCCTCGCTCGGCCCCAGTCACGCCGAGATCGCAGGAATAAAACCATCTTTGTTGCAGGGAGCCGTCGGCAGGCTGGAGCAGGGCTGCGCCGTCCGCATTCCGAGGAC
>NW_009648690.1:135427-136245 GCF_000708025.1 Charadrius vociferus | reverse complement strand
CTACCAGCCAAGGGCACGCTTCCCCTCGGGCTCGGGCCACGGCTCCCACACATCCGGAGAGACACGGGTGGAAGCGGCCGCCTTCTCATCTCCATCCAAACCTCTGCGTGTTTGTGCAATGGCACAAATTTCCTCGCAGAGGAAAAACGTCGTCTCGGTGGTGGGTGAGCCCCCCGGGAGATGCGGCCGACCCTGTCAAGCGTGTGTGCACGTCACCCGCGTGGCAAGAGGGGTCCGGCAAAGGAAGAGAGCCGGACGCGGCACTGCCACCCCAACAAGGAGCCGGGCTGGACCCGGCAGAGCACACGGCTCCGGCACCGCTGCCTCGCTCCCCTGCGCTTCCCTCGGAGGAGATTTGGGGTTTCTTACATGCCGTAAGCCGATTGCAGAGGTGTGTTAACTGGATTAGGTGGGAGGCTGAGAGAGACGCAGACCTGGAGGAGCTGCTCAGCGGAGCACGGCTCCTGCCCGTGTGACGCTGGCAGGATTTGCAGAGCCGGCTTTTAAACTGATTTTCTCCCCTTAAGCCTTTGGAAAGGTGAAGCTGCAGGAGGGACGTGGGCTCTGCCGCCTCCTCGCCCCGTGCGAAAATCCCACAGGCATCCCGCTGGCAGAGGGGTCACGTCCCCGCGTCGGTCCACGCAGCCACCTCCCTGCCCTCGGCTCCGGCACCGGGATGGGCACGGTGACATGGCACCGTGGCGGGCAGCGCCAGCCCGGCTGGGCACCCCGCAGCTCCTCGGGGAGCAGCACGGTGACCCCGAGCCCCCGCACGGCACCGTCACCACCCACCCACCCGCGGCGATAATCCCCGCTGG
>NW_009648690.1:132946-134937 GCF_000708025.1 Charadrius vociferus | reverse complement strand
TACACGGCCACATCTGCCATGGCACAGCCAGCACAAGGCAGGACCCAGCCGCTCGCACCCACTGGGATTGGCGCTGCCCGCCGGGGCCATGGCATCCCCCAGGACAGACAGATGGATGGACGGATGCCCTCCTCCTGCGCTGCCTCCCGCCAGGCCGGCAGGACACCCCGACCGCGCTGCCATCTCCCCTTCCTCCTCCTGCATCTGTCTCCAGGCCCACACTTATTTATTTATTTGTTAATTAACTGCTGTTTCCATAACAAACGCTCCAGCTTCTCCCAGCCTCCAACAGCCCTGGGGCTGGATTGTTAACTAGGATTTTAATTTGTTAATTAAAAGCAGAATGGCTCCATAACAAGCTCCTCTTCCGCAGCCGGGCTCTCGGAGGGCTCAGCGGGCCATCGGCTGAGCCGGCAGCATCGCCATGCCTGGAAGAACCCCCCCAGGGATGGGGCACACGGGGAGGGATGAGCACGGCTCCCCCGGGACAAGGGGTGTTTGCAAAAGGGACGTTGAGCCCCGCAGCACCACGGTGCCTGCTCAGGACCTCCCCTTCTCCCAACAGTGATGCTGGAGACGATGCCACCTCCCTTTGCGGTCTCATCCTGGCAATCCCAAACACGGCACAACCCCCGGCACGTGTCCCCCGGCCATCAGAGCATCCCAGACCTGGAGACTGACCTCCCTCCTTCCACCGCGGCAGAGACAGGGCTGTGCCAGCGTCATCCCCTCTCAGCTCCCACACATCTGGCTGAGGACCGCAGCCCAGGGCAGCCCTCGGTGCGCAGCCCCGGTGCATCCTCGGTGCCGACACGCGCCAGGTAACGCTCGGGATGCTCCTGGAGCCAAGGGAGAGACGTCAGCCCTGGCCGAGGAACAGCGTGTGGTTGAGCGGTGGCTGGGAACAGAGCGGGGCTGTGTGCCTGCCCGTCCCTGCCTGCGCTCGCACACCCAGCCCCGCTGCCCGCCTGGAAAAAACAACATTTCCCCTGGCGGCAAACCCCAAACAGGCGCACACACGGCACCGCTGTATGTTCCCAGCCCACGAGCCCGGGACTGGGCGGGGGGGGGGGCAACAAGCAGAGCTTTGTGCTCTGAAGCTCCACGCGGTCCCTACGGACCCCCGCATCGGACCCCCACGCCTGGCTCCCGGCAAACCCAACCACCCGGAGCCACGGGGAGCCGCCAGGGACCCGCAGCAAAAAGGAGATGCAGGGATGCTCCTGCGGGGACAGGAGAGCCCCCGGCCCAGAGGCACATCCCCCAGGACTGCCCGGCTGCGGGGTGGCACAGCCAGACATCACCACAAGCTGCAGCGAGGTTGTCCCCCCGCCGAGCACGTTCCCCCCGTAGGGCACAGCCCTGTCCCCAGCTGAGGATGTTTTAACCAGCTCCAAGCTCCGGCCAAAACTCCTTCCCCAGCAAACTCCTTCCGATGCCACAAATCCTCCCGACCCCGCGATTACGCAGCTCCGCCGTATCTGGGTCACTGCTGTGAGTCACGGACACCAGGAGAGTGACTCAACGCAATTAGAGGGACCGGATCCTGCGGCTGATCTCCCCCCTCCAGGAGAGGCTCCAAAATGGTGAAGAGGGGAAGGACGGACATCACCTCCAGACAGACAGACATCCTCCAGGCAGGAGAGGGGGTGAACACGCAGTCCCCCCTCCACCACCCCCGCAGGCTGGGAGGGGTGGAGGACCCTTCCCGGGCCCCAAAAGGCTTCGCGGGCAGAACCGGAGCTTCCCCGTGAGGGTTTGGCAGGAACGGGATCCACAGACAGCTGCCAAGGGATGCGGGGGTCCCCACAGCCCCGGACCCCAACCCCAGGGTGGTCCCAGCACCGGGTGGGATGGATGGCACACGAGCCCAGCACAGCGCAGCACAGCTCCAAGGCCGGATTTGGCCCCGCTGGGGCACATCGAGTGTATCCTCCAGGTATTCCTGGAGGGCCACCACAACCCCGGGCTGCGGTGGGTCCCCAGGGGAG
>NW_009648690.1:130596-132504 GCF_000708025.1 Charadrius vociferus | reverse complement strand
CCCATTCATCCTTTTTTCCAAAGTATTAATTAGTCATTGCATTGCTCACTCGAAGCATAAATAGCTGTAGCATGACAGCGAACATGAGTTTTCCTTGGAAAAAAAAACCCAAAAAACCTTTTCCACAGCTTTTCCTTCCCAGACACCCCTGTTTGCAGATGGGGGGGACGGGAATAAGTCGCAGCCTGGCAATCCCCCCCCCCAGCCATCCACCACAGCCCTCAATTTCCAGGGCAGAGAAGCGAACTCTGCTCATTGCGCTTATTTACACACTTGTGGCTCTCGGGGCCAGAGGGGCTTTTCCAGCCAACGCCGCTGCGCCGGGCCAGCGATTCCAGCAGCGACGCCAGCGCCGCTGCCCAGCCTGACGTGAAGCTTATGGGGAGAAGCCAAGCGAGCGAGACTCCCCCACCGCCCCAGGTGAAGGGCTCCGGCAGCTCATTGCCCCCGCTCACCGCATGTGCCTTGTTTCCACCCTCCACTGCACAGCTCGGCTCCCCCCGCTGCCCTCCCAGCCCTTCTTTCCACCACGCAAGCGAGGAAAACAGAGAAAAATGGGGAGATGAAGGCGCCCATCACCTTCCTCCCCTTGCACCCCCGGCGTGCAGGCAGGGGCCGGGTGCTCAGCTCTTCCCGGTGCTCAGCCGGTGGGGAGGGCTCTCCCAACGGCAGAGCTCTGAATTAAACATACCACCCTAATGAGTTGATTTTATTAGTTTGCGAATGCATTGAGAACTCATTATCAAAATAAACATCAATTCACTCCACCGAGCGCGGTGCTGCGCACACCGCACACCCCGGCAGCGCCGCAGCTGGGGCCGCACGCGGCTCCCCCACCCCGAGATGCGCCGCCGGTCCCTTCTGCACCCCATCTCCGGCACCGAGGGGGGGTGAGGGGCATAAGGGCAGTGGGCACCTGCCCCGCAAAGCCCTTTGCACCACGAGGTTTGCTCCTCCATCTCGGCTGCGGGGTCCAGGCTGAGCCCCCGGTGTTGCCGCTTGCCAGGGTGGGACAGCCCCGAGCTCCCGCCACCCCAGCACGGGATGTGCGACGTCCCCCAGGAGCCGCTCGGTGAGCCAAGACGCGACCCCTCCGGGCAGGTAGAAACCCCCACCCTGCCCCAGGGTCTCTCGCAGACCCCGCAAGACTCCCCAGGAGCCTGCGCTGCACCCGGGGGGGGGCTTTGGCAGACCCCAAGGCTTCCCGGGGACAGCCAGGGCAGGAGGCACCAGCCCAGCCCCGGGGAAGCCAGCGCCGAGCCCCGCTCCGGCAGCGCCGGGGTGCCGAGGCGTGAAGCGGGGGCACAGCGGGCGCATTGTCCGGCTCGGCGGGACGCGCTCCCTTTGGAAACAGCAGCTAATCCCATTTCATCCCCCTTCACGGCTATCAGCTGTTTTTCAGGCATTCAGGAGGCGGGTCGCTGAAACCAGAGCTATTGTGTCCGCTGCGCCCCAACCCCCTCCATCCGTCCATCCATCCCTCCCTCCATCCATCACAGCCTTGCTGGGGCCGGGATCCGGCAGCATGCCCGCACCCAGCTCCCACCCCGGCACCGCTTCCCGCCGGACCTTCACGGACTGCTGGGAGATGGGGATGCAGGACCCACGCAGGGCTCTCCCCGCTTCTCCTTCCCCCCAAGCTCTCAGCCTGACCCCGTGGTCCAGGCGAGGAGGAAGAGGAGGAGGAGAGGAAGCACAGAGCATCCCACCATGCGCAGACCCACGGACATGGGCTGAGCCCTGGGGACCGCCACCTGCCCAGCCCAGTGCTCGACGGCTCCCCGCCGGGGAGACGCAGGCTCCCTGCAGGAGGGCGAGGAATAAGGAACAGAAATGACCCCATAAACCCCCAGTTAATGCCCAGCCCCTGCCCTAGATTCAGCCAGGTTTCCTCCCCCAGCCACGTCT
>NW_009648690.1:130261-130537 GCF_000708025.1 Charadrius vociferus | reverse complement strand
GCCCTGCAGGACGGGGACGGAGGGGGACGGGCTCCCCCAGTCACCCCGGGGAAATGCCCGCCGGCTCAGGCGATTCACGTGCCCGGGAGTGGGCACACACGCCTTGATCAATGAAAGGGCTCTAAAAATAGCGTTTCCTTTCATCGGCTTGTTGTGACCCCTGAACACAGCCATGCTGCTGAGCACCGGGGGGCTGCACCCCACGGCCGGGTCTCCCACCGCCTGGGGTGACCTACTGGGCACAGGGGACAGCCAAAGCCTTCCCCCCCTCCATCC
>NW_009648690.1:127562-128540 GCF_000708025.1 Charadrius vociferus | reverse complement strand
TGCAGAGGGTAGAAACCCCAAAAGAGAGCAGTAGCCACGGGGATGGGGAGGTCCCTGGCATTACCACGGCATCCCCAGCCACTCGGAGTGACCCTGGCCCCGTGTCCTCCCCAGCAGCTCCACGCAACGCTCCCCTGCGCAGGAGAGCGGTCTCAGCTCCCAGGACACCCCTTTGCCCCCAGCACCCACCACCCTGCGCCAGCCCGGTCCCACGAGGGTGCGGGATCCCCACGGGTGCTTTGGAAGACCAAGGCCCGGTGCCACGCGCAGGAGTTGTGCGGCACGGGCAGAGCACCGCAGCCACCGTCCCCTCCGCACCACCCCGAGCCCACGCACCAGCGCCGGCACAACCATGGGGGCTCAGATCGCCCTTCGTTAGCACGATCACATCACCACTGACAGCAGCATATTTATGACTGGCCTGGCACTGACCATTTCTCACCCGGTGAGACGCGACTTGCTAACAAGCTCGGGGAGGTAACGAGGGCTGAGAGGCGAAGGGACCTGCCGCTCACCCACCCCAGCTGGGACCCGGCACCCAACGGGTTTTGCTCCCACACAGCTCTGCACCCCAGCCTGCGCTGCCGCTGCAAACCACCAGCGCATCCCCAAAGAGTTCGCGTAGGGCCTACAGTAACGCGCGTTATGGCTGGAGCTCATCCCCGAGCAGGAACCGGCCACAGCGGGGATCAGTTCCAGGCACAGCTGGGGACAAGGACACGGTTCATAAAAACCAACGCAGGCAGGCGCAGGGTCACTCCTCATCACGCCGACTCGCCGGCACCCCGCGAGCCAGCCTCCCTCCTCCCGGGTTTAATTATCAGCATTTTCCCAGGTTCACAAGCAACCTGCACCCGCCTGCCTCCCTCCTTCCCCCTCCTCCAGCTCCTTCATTTGCTCCCACCGAGCAGAGACGCCACCGCAGCCCCATCCCCATCGCGAAGGGACGGGGAACCGGACACTGCCACCCCTGCCCCC
>NW_009648690.1:124567-125706 GCF_000708025.1 Charadrius vociferus | reverse complement strand
GAAGGAGATTCGGTCACACCCAGAGCCCGTCCCGCAGGCGGGGAACAAACGGACCACAGGGAACCCGCCAGCCGGAGACGCCAGCCAGGAGAAGAGAAACTCGGCAAGGGAGTGAATCAATCAAAGAGACCTTCACAGCTCCCCACACAGGGCCTGCCCGGATAATATACTGCCGCTTTAGATGTTATGTTCTGAACTTAATTACTGAGAAATTATAGCAGTGCTGGGGGAGGCTCAAGGGGGAGCGGGAAGACGGGAGCGCACAGGGACTTCTGGTTCCTCTTGCTGCCACAAACAAGGGCAAGAAATGTCGCGGGCGAGGACCCTCAGTGCTACACCCCACTCTGTCGTCGTGTCCCGTCCCGTCCCGTCCCCCCCCCCAAATTTTGCAGCCTCGGTCCAAGCGGTGGGGACGGAGGTGGCTGTGCTGCAGCCCTGTGCGCCGGGAGCCTCCTCTGCAGCCTGGCAGAGCGCGTCGCTGCTGGGGAGGGGATGGGACCCCAGGGTCCCCCTTGGCATCCCTGAACCCCAACTGCACCCCAAAGGGCCACAAACTATTTCTACAGCCCTCTCCTGTAGCGCTGCTGCTAAAAACAGACTGTGCCGTGCCAGAGCGCCGGAGGCGAGAGGTGGAGAGGGGCTCACCCTGCCCAGCGGTTTGGCGTCACCCCAGGGACCAGTTGGGGGCACAGGGAGCCCCGGGCACCCCGGGGGCTGGGGGCTGCAGACCCCCTCCAGCCCCAGCTCCCTGCCCAGCCGGCTGGAGGTCGATGGGACCAACACCATGGCAAGAGCTGCTCCCTGGGGGCTCCTCAAACTCGCACCCCAGGTCTTATGGTTCAATGGGGGGGGTCCCTCGGGAGGGGGTGAAATGGGTGCCTTCCCCCCCGCCATCCCCAGCGGATGCTCAGCCTCCCGAGAGTGGTCCAGGGCAGTCTCTACCCCATACTCGGGGCAACATTTCCCCCCCATCCTCATCCCGAGGGCAGTTATGGGGAGGGGGGAAGGAGGAGGCAGAGCCGAGCCGTGCTGCTCACCCCCACCGAACCCCCCCGGACACCGCGCTGCGCTCAGCACCGCCGGGCCCCGGGCCCCAGCTCCAGGGAGGGCTTATTGAACCCCATCGATGTTGTGCCCCC
>NW_009648690.1:121662-123299 GCF_000708025.1 Charadrius vociferus | reverse complement strand
CCCACCCCCCGCTGCCCCCGGCCCCTCCGACAGCCCTCAAACCATCAGCGCCTGCACCCTGGGAAGGGGACACAGGACGTCCCCGATGTAACTCAAAAGCAGAACTCATTCCACAGAATTACCAAAGGAAACATTTTAGGGTTCTCAAAAAATAAGAGATCTAACCCCAGAGATGAGCTAGCAGCACCTCCCAGATAACACACCACCTCTTCAGGCCTGATTCTGCAATTCCTCAAGCCCCAATCTCCCAAGGATCAGGCCTTGCATGCACATCCTTCAGAAACGGCTGTGTTTTATTCCAGTACAGTGCCTTGCATTCAGCGGGGGAGAGCAGCTCAGTCAGGGCTGCTACCGAGCATTAACACCCAAGGACCTGCACCATCTGCACAGAAAGAAATATCCACCCTGAATGCTGGATCAGCCTCCTGAGCGCACAGGGTACCTCTGAGCCAAGGGACCTACAGGGATCAGGGTGAAATGAAAGCGTGAGCAGATTAGCCTGAAGCCAGGCCCAGCACAGCCAGGTCAAATCAGGGCAGGGACGGAGGGAACACTCTCCCACAAGCATCGATACAACCGTGTGCGTTAGTGCCCGGGCACCGGTGTGCATTTCCACTACATTATACGCACTCACGTGTAAATCATGCCCAGTCCTCAGGGGAACAATGCCTGTGTGCACGTTGCATATTTGGAGAGCTACTGCCAAATTTCCCATCGACCTCTTGAAGAGAGACTGAACAATAACCCAGCACTTGCCCACCCCAGCATTAATCAGCTCCGTGGCTGGCATTCTCAACCGAGATGACGGGGATCGATGTGCTGTGGGAGGCTGCAATCCTGGCTCGCCCCTCGAGGAGGTGTTTCCCAGTGCGGGCTGGAACAAGGAGAGGGAGGAAGGCTGCCCTGCCAGGGGTGAGCTCAGCCCCCTGCACTGGGCTCGGACCCCGCTCCCCAGGCACCGACACAGGTGCTGCAGCGGGGAGAACCTGCGATAATGCTCAGCACACTCCCACACCCCTGCGGGATCAGGGCTTTGTTCCATAAAGAACAGGAATTCCTGTCTCCAGGGCCATAAATTCAGCGCCTGCCCCTGGTGCCGGCACTGATTTATGGTTATTACAATTAATCTTGCCGAGGTGCGAGCCGTTTATTACCCACTTGCACAGGTACCTGGTTCCCTACAGTCACCCGGGCAGACTGGCTGAGCTTTGATCTCGCAGCAACGCTCCCACCAGAGCACGTCCTCCCCCCCGGCCCCGGCAGCGCAGCCCTGCCCGCTCCGTACCAGCTCTTCCCTGCCCAAATCCATCCAAGCGGGAGCAAGTTCCAGCACGCAACAACCACAGCTGTTCCCAGGAGCGGGTGGAAAAGCCGAGAGCTGTCCCGTACAACGTTGGCACATCCCAGGGATCAGAGAGGGCAGCGGGCTCTGGTGGCACCCACATTGTCACCTACACGGTGACCCTGGGAACATGCCAGGCAATGCCCGAGTCGGAGAGCGCTGCCGCCCCGTGCTGCAGGCTCACCCATCTCTCCATCTCCCATGAGTTTTGGCCCGACCCTCCAACAACATCCCACGGCATACTGAGAATCTCGACTTCTGAGCCACAATTTGGGGCAGTGTCACTCGTAATTAC
>NW_009648690.1:119873-121647 GCF_000708025.1 Charadrius vociferus | reverse complement strand
CGATGCACGCACACAGACCAGATGTGAGCCACGTCGCGTGACGCTCGCCTCTCCGAGGCTCTTCTGGAAGGGGTGAAGATGTGCAGGTCTCCAAGTGCACATCAAGGTTTGGGCGTTTGAGCTCCTCTCTAGCAATCCCTGACCCCGGTGCAGGGGGCTCCAGCCCCCAAAGGCAGCAGCGCATCCACCGGCTGCTGTCGGAGACCTCAGCTAATGAGGAGTTCGCCTCGCACCACCGCCGCACCGGCCCCGCGGGCAGCGGAAAGCCGCCTCAGGCCTATTTGTAGATTTGAAAGCTGTTATTTTGCCTCTTGCTTGAAGAGGGCGCATCAAAGTCAAACCCAAAATACGTCGCCGGGCTTGAATTAAAAACTCTTGTCTGAAACCAAGGCGAGTTCCAAAAAAAGATCAAGGCGTTATTTGAAATGTAAAAGTCTTTGCTGGGATGTCAGGCACTTCGGGGATGGAGAGTCAATGCTATCCAAAGGACAAGAGCCAAAAGCTTCCTTCGGTCGTCCTCAGCATCCCTCATCTCCCTTGGACGAGGCACCGGCGCTCTCAGCAGCATTGCTGTTCCCCGAGCACAAGAGCAGCATCCCACGGGGAGCACCACGCTCCCTGCTCCGGGAAGCACAAGGAGAGGTGAGGTCGGAAGCGCTGCCCGCGAGTGAGAGACTCCAGGAGCTCAGTCATTTTCCACTATCAAAGGGGAGAGGAGGCAGAGGTAACCACAGGCTGTCGGCACCGGCGCAGGGAAGAGCAATTGGATAATGGAGACTCTGCAGCCTTGCAGACAGAGGTATAACAAGCTCCCACGGGCAGGAGCTGAAGCCAGATCTATCCAGACTAGCAATAAGGTGCACGTTTCTAACGGTGAGGATAATTGACTGGCTGCAGCAAGGCTCCCCAATACTTTTTTGTAATTAAGGTGGGAAGAGGCGTTTTAATTTCTCCAGAAGCATCTGCTCTCCTGGAAGAGTTAATTCGAGGTAGTGCTGTAGACCACAAGCGGTCTTTACGATCTGTTAGCGCTTCTTTTTAAGCCTGGGCTTAGGATAGGTCCCTTCTCCCCAGGAGAGCTGTGGCATGGGGTGAGACACAGCCGTCGCACACCCCCGGGCCGTGGGGATGCTTCCCAACCCCCGGGCAGGATCACACACAGGCACAGGCTCCATTTTCAGCAAGACTAAACCTGCCTCCCCTTGAAAGGCATCAAACAGGGCTCCACGCTGCCCTCGGATGCTGGGCAAGGGATGTCCAAACCAGCTCGGAACAGAAACATCTTAAATATTTGATGTCTTCAAGAAAAATACCAAGAGAAGGAATAGCAACAGGAGCGAGCCCTCTCCTCCCCGCCAGCGCAGCTCCTCTTCCCAGCCCAGAGCTCTCTCCCAGCATCAGCTGCTTGGAGCATCTCAGCCCAATTAAGATCTTCCTTCGAGCCCAAAGCGAGATGGATCCGTTCATCCCCGGTGCTGGGGCTGCAGCGCTGGGGGGCTCTGAGCTGGCAGAGAGCAGAGCGAGGGCATCTCCCCGGCAATGGCTGCAGGAGTCCCCGAGCAGGATCCGGCTCTCCGGACCTCAAACCAGGACACCGGGGAGAGTGGCGGTTTGGGAACAAGCCAAGAAGGGCCAGAGGCTTCCCCGGGAGACCAGCGCACAGCTGCCATGACTCCGCTCCACCTCTGCGCCCACCGGTTCCCACCGTCCCATGGGTCCACGTACGCAGTGAACCTCAGGGGTGGGGGGGTGGGGGTCCAGGGCAGCCCTGCAC
>NW_009648690.1:102971-104597 GCF_000708025.1 Charadrius vociferus | reverse complement strand
CTGCCCCCGGCCCCTCCGACAGCCCTCAAACCATCAGCGCCTGCACCCTGGGAAGGGGACACAGGACGTCCCCGATGTAACTCAAAAGCAGAACTCATTCCACAGAATTACCAAAGGAAACATTTTAGGGTTCTCAAAAAATAAGAGATCTAACCCCAGAGATGAGCTAGCAGCACCTCCCAGATAACACACCACCTCTTCAGGCCTGATTCTGCAATTCCTCAAGCCCCAATCTCCCAAGGATCAGGCCTTGCATGCACATCCTTCAGAAACGGCTGTGTTTTATTCCAGTACAGTGCCTTGCATTCAGCGGGGGAGAGCAGCTCAGTCAGGGCTGCTACCGAGCATTAACACCCAAGGACCTGCACCATCTGCACAGAAAGAAATATCCACCCTGAATGCTGGATCAGCCTCCTGAGCGCACAGGGTACCTCTGAGCCAAGGGACCTACAGGGATCAGGGTGAAATGAAAGCGTGAGCAGATTAGCCTGAAGCCAGGCCCAGCACAGCCAGGTCAAATCAGGGCAGGGACGGAGGGAACACTCTCCCACAAGCATCGATACAACCGTGTGCGTTAGTGCCCGGGCACCGGTGTGCATTTCCACTACATTATACGCACTCACGTGTAAATCATGCCCAGTCCTCAGGGGAACAATGCCTGTGTGCACGTTGCATATTTGGAGAGCTACTGCCAAATTTCCCATCGACCTCTTGAAGAGAGACTGAACAATAACCCAGCACTTGCCCACCCCAGCATTAATCAGCTCCGTGGCTGGCATTCTCAACCGAGATGACGGGGATCGATGTGCTGTGGGAGGCTGCAATCCTGGCTCGCCCCTCGAGGAGGTGTTTCCCAGTGCGGGCTGGAACAAGGAGAGGGAGGAAGGCTGCCCTGCCAGGGGTGAGCTCAGCCCCCTGCACTGGGCTCGGACCCCGCTCCCCAGGCACCGACACAGGTGCTGCAGCGGGGAGAACCTGCGATAATGCTCAGCACACTCCCACACCCCTGCGGGATCAGGGCTTTGTTCCATAAAGAACAGGAATTCCTGTCTCCAGGGCCATAAATTCAGCGCCTGCCCCTGGTGCCGGCACTGATTTATGGTTATTACAATTAATCTTGCCGAGGTGCGAGCCGTTTATTACCCACTTGCACAGGTACCTGGTTCCCTACAGTCACCCGGGCAGACTGGCTGAGCTTTGATCTCGCAGCAACGCTCCCACCAGAGCACGTCCTCCCCCCCGGCCCCGGTAGCACAGCCCTGCCCGCTCCGTACCAGCTCTTCCCTGCCCAAATCCATCCAAGCGGGAGCAAGTTCCAGCACGCAACAACCACAGCTGTTCCCAGGAGCGGGTGGAAAAGCCGAGAGCTGTCCCGTACAACGTTGGCACATCCCAGGGATCAGAGAGGGCAGCGGGCTCTGGTGGCACCCACATTGTCACCTACACGGTGACCCTGGGAACATGCCAGGCAATGCCCGAGTCGGAGAGCGCTGCCGCCCCGTGCTGCAGGCTCACCCATCTCTCCATCTCCCATGAGTTTTGGCCCGACCCTCCAACAACATCCCACGGCATACTGAGAATCTCGACTTCTGAGCCACAATTTGGGGCAGTGTCACTCGTAATTAC
>NW_009648690.1:98870-102940 GCF_000708025.1 Charadrius vociferus | reverse complement strand
CCAGATGTGAGCCACGTCGCGTGACGCTCGCCTCTCCGAGGCTCTTCTGGAAGGGGTGAAGATGTGCAGGTCTCCAAGTGCACATCAAGGTTTGGGCGTTTGAGCTCCTCTCTAGCAATCCCTGACCCCGGTGCAGGGGGCTCCAGCCCCCAAAGGCAGCAGCGCATCCACCGGCTGCTGTCGGAGACCTCAGCTAATGAGGAGTTCGCCTCGCACCACCGCCGCACCGGCCCCGCGGGCAGCGGAAAGCCGCCTCAGGCCTATTTGTAGATTTGAAAGCTGTTATTTTGCCTCTTGCTTGAAGAGGGCGCATCAAAGTCAAACCCAAAATACGTCGCCGGGCTTGAATTAAAAACTCTTGTCTGAAACCAAGGCGAGTTCCAAAAAAAGATCAAGGCGTTATTTGAAATGTAAAAGTCTTTGCTGGGATGTCAGGCACTTCGGGGATGGAGAGTCAATGCTATCCAAAGGACAAGAGCCAAAAGCTTCCTTCGGTCGTCCTCAGCATCCCTCATCTCCCTTGGACGAGGCACCGGCGCTCTCAGCAGCATTGCTGTTCCCCGAGCACAAGAGCAGCATCCCACGGGGAGCACCACGCTCCCTGCTCCGGGAAGCACAAGGAGAGGTGAGGTCGGAAGCGCTGCCCGCGAGTGAGAGACTCCAGGAGCTCAGTCATTTTCCACTATCAAAGGGGAGAGGAGGCAGAGGTAACCACAGGCTGTCGGCACCGGCGCAGGGAAGAGCAATTGGATAATGGAGACTCTGCAGCCTTGCAGACAGAGGTATAACAAGCTCCCACGGGCAGGAGCTGAAGCCAGATCTATCCAGACTAGCAATAAGGTGCACGTTTCTAACGGTGAGGATAATTGACTGGCTGCAGCAAGGCTCCCCAATACTTTTTTGTAATTAAGGTGGGAAGAGGCGTTTTAATTTCTCCAGAAGCATCTGCTCTCCTGGAAGAGTTAATTCGAGGTAGTGCTGTAGACCACAAGCGGTCTTTACGATCTGTTAGCACTTCTTTTTAAGCCTGGGCTTAGGATAGGTCCCTTCTCCCCAGGAGAGCTGTGGCATGGGGTGAGACACAGCCGTCGCACACCCCCGGGCCGTGGGGATGCTTCCCAACCCCCGGGCAGGATCACACACAGGCACAGGCTCCATTTTCAGCAAGACTAAACCTGCCTCCCCTTGAAAGGCATCAAACAGGGCTCCACGCTGCCCTCGGATGCTGGGCAAGGGATGTCCAAACCAGCTCGGAACAGAAACATCTTAAATATTTGATGTCTTCAAGAAAAATACCAAGAGAAGGAATAGCAACAGGAGCGAGCCCTCTCCTCCCCGCCAGCGCAGCTCCTCTTCCCAGCCCAGAGCTCTCTCCCAGCATCAGCTGCTTGGAGCATCTCAGCCCAATTAAGATCTTCCTTCGAGCCCAAAGCGAGATGGATCCGTTCATCCCCGGTGCTGGGGCTGCAGCGCTGGGGGGCTCTGAGCTGGCAGAGAGCAGAGCGAGGGCATCTCCCCGGCAATGGCTGCAGGAGTCCCCGAGCAGGATCCGGCTCTCCGGACCTCAAACCAGGACACCGGGGAGAGTGGCGGTTTGGGAACAAGCCAAGAAGGGCCAGAGGCTTCCCCGGGAGACCAGCGCACAGCTGCCATGACTCCGCTCCACCTCTGCGCCCACCGGTTCCCACCGTCCCATGGGTCCACGGTGCTGACCACATCAGCAGCATCACGAGCATCTTCCCAGGAGCACCACGCGGTTTCCCCAGCACTGCCACGAGTGCAGGAACAGCCATGCCCAGAGCTCCCACCTCCCCGGGGTGGGCTCAGCCCCATCCCCACTGAATCCAACCACCCCTCGTTGCCCCCCAAACACAAGGGTTCGGCACACGCAGCACCACTGGGCTGGGGACTCCCAAACCCACCGCAGTGCGGAGACAGCGCCGGCGTTAAAGCTCTTCCTGCTGCTCCCAACCGCCTCTAATTGAGCGCCCGGAGATGGGCTGCGCACCTTCCCCTCCGCCGGCGAGCGGGAGGAGAGGAGGCATTAATCCCAGCAGCCATCCTCCGCCGGGGAAGCAGGCACGAACAGGAGCCTTTGCTCCAGCACAGAGCTTTTATCAGCCTTCCCGCAGCGCGGCCGGCTCCGCCGAGGAGCTCAGGGCAGCAGAGCGAGAGCAGCTCACGCTGGCGGGGGGGGACCCTCTCCCCCAAGCAAAGAGCTGGAGGTTGGGGATCCCCGGCTGGACCCCCACACGCTGCTCAGGGCAAGAGGGTCTGTGAGCCCCCCCAGTGGGGGGGGGGGAAGAAATTCCGGCTGCGCAAGAATTTTTTTCCCCAGCTGGGGGCTGGAGCTGGCAAAGCCTCCTCCAGAGCATCTTTTGGAGGCTGCAGGGGAACAAAAGCATTTTTAAGCGTAAAACAACCTAAAGAGGCAGTCAGGGGAACGGGAGCCCCATAGCTCTCCGACACATCAACTGCTCCTCCACCACCCCGCAAAGCCGAGTTTTGCTTTCTCTGCCAGCTGGAAAGACCCAAGAGGAGCCCCCCGGACGGGCAGCGGGGAACGCCGGCTCTGCCGCGTGCTTGCAGGGTAAAAGTGCGACCACAGCGAGTTCGGCACTGGCCCCATGCCCCGAGACCACCGGCGCAGAAACACCCGCTCCGCAGCACCAACCCCCTCCTGCCCGTCAACAGTCCAGACCTCAAGGCTGATTTTTAAATCAGGAGATTAAAAATTTAAACTAAGGCTCTGGCTCATTTTAACATGATTTCTTAACATTTAAAGGCCACCTTCCTGAGCGTTTCTCAAGAACAGCAGCTGGGGACCAGCCGGGTTTGCTGGGGGCAGATCCAAGTCTCTCACTTAATCACACGCTTCCAGGAGTTGAGGTTTTAAAGGCGCCCACTGCTGAAACCCCAACACGGACCATGGCCAGGCTGGGGAAGCCAGAACTCCCCCCAGCTCCGCTCCCCTCAGCCAGAGCATTGGTAATAAGCACATTTCTGACCCCCAGCTCCCTCCTCACCTCAGCGTTTGATGCTTAGAGGGGGGCTTTTTGCTGGGCTCCGCAGACCCCAAAAGCAAAGGACTTGGGCAGACACCGGCTCACACTTTAGGACCATATATTCCATCTGCTCACGCTTCCCCCAGCACCTCTGCCTTTGAAAGCACTGCACTTCAGCTCACCCAGACCCACCTGCACCCACCGCAGCCCCACTCGCTCCCCGCAGCCCCACTCGCTCCCAACAAGCAGCAACTCACAAAAGCAGAAGAGCAGCAGAGCCCAAAGCCCCTCATACTGGTCCCCACCAGGCACCGCTCACATCTTGTCCCTCACAGAAAAGGCCAGACCAGCATCTCCTCACCCCAGCACAGGGCTAAGCATCCCCATCACACCAAACCCCCAACCAGTACCCTGACCCCCACTCCACCGGGTCGGGCTCGTTTAACCCTTCTGCATTAAGCCAGCGGATTTAACCCACCTGCAGGTTAAACCCCTCCAGCTGTGTGCGGGGAGCGACTGCAGCCCCCAAACCACCGCTTACTGCGCTCTTACCGAGGAAAGGGGGACCCCCATCCCCGACTGTGGGACAGGAGCCGCGCTGGGAGCTGCCATCCCCCCTGCAGGATCGGGCCCCTGCCTGGAGCAAGGGCAGGGGGCTGCTGGCTCCTTCCCCGCCTGCCCCCCGTGTGCTTCTGCAGCCCGCGTTAGTCCCTGATGTGATATAATTAGGAAGCTGCAGAGAAAACCCCAAAAGTGGCCGGCTGCTCCCCAGGGTCATCAGGAGGGTGGCAGGGGACCGTCCCCCCCATGTCCTTGCCCCATGCGCCCCGGTCTCGCCGTGCCCACTGAGCTCAGCCCCAGCATCGATGCTCCAGCCCCGCACACTGCGGGGGCTCTCCAGCATCCGACGGGTAATTTCCCAGCACGGGGGGCTTCAGGTGCTACACTGATTTCCAGCACGACAGGATTAGGTGATAAATAATGGATAATAATAGGAGAAATAGTAAATAATATATTTACAGACTTGCATAATGAATAGCTCCAAGCACAGGCTGCTCAGGCGAT
>NW_009648690.1:96666-98844 GCF_000708025.1 Charadrius vociferus | reverse complement strand
CGGCCGGCCGCAGCGCTGCCAAACCAGCAACGGGGAGCGGGCGCGAGTGGGGACCCAGGGAGGGGGATGTGGGGCTGTCCCCATTCCCCCCTCCCGCTAAATATCAGCCATTCACTCCTCTGCTTGTGTTCCCACAAACCCCGGGGGGCATTTTAGGGAGATGTAACTACCGGCTCCTCAATCAATCCTGTTAGCAGCAGCAAAACCTCAAAGTGAATTACTCCGTGCTCGTGGGCAAAAAATCTGGTTGGGGTCAGGACTGGTGGGGGAACCCGGCAGGAGGGTCCAGCCCACGCCGAGCCCACTGGACCCACTGGGTTCGCTGCTCTGGCCCGCTCTGCTCCGCTCCCGCCCCGGGGCTCCGGCTGCTCCCGGGGCCGCGGGATGGGGCTGCAGCCCGAGCATCGCCGCACCCCGAGCATCGTCCCGCGTCACCCCGGGGAGAGCCGGGGAGCACGTAAACGCTCAGGAAATAGATTCCAGTTGGTTCCTGCCACGTAATTACGCTCAATAAAGGACCGTCGATGGGATTTGCTGTCAATTGTCACCCTCTGCCGAGGGGGGGGAGGACGGGCTGCGCGAGAGCTGCTGACTCATTAAAAATTAGCGAAGGAAGCGGAGGCCGTTGGGCGGCGGGGTGATGGGGCAGGTCTGTGCTGCAGAGCTGCTCCACCAGCACGTTTCTTCCCGCGCCAAACGGCCTCATGGAATACCGGCAGCGAGACCCGGCTGCCGGGTCCAATTCCCAGCCCAACCTCGCAGGTAAAGGTTGATCTGGGGGAACCCTCCCTGCTCCTGCCCCGTGCCTCAGTTTCCCCACGCCTGGGGGAGTTTAGCCGGGTGAGGTCCAGCGCGGCGATGCCATGGGTGAGACGGGGACCGGCGAGGGATCACATGGAAGCCCTTCACAAATGGTTTGTGCCGCCGCCGTGCCGGCCGGGAGCGGGGCTGGGAGAGATCTGTCTTCCTGCCTGCCAGATAAAATGGCTACATTTCAGATAATTCCAGATAGTAAATTTTTTGAGTCCCTATAAGCTAAAATCAATATTGGCACAACTGTGCGTCATTAAAAACTAAATGAACATGACAAAGCCAAACTGCTGCCTATTAAACAAATGAGTTTTCTATCCACACAGGCACAGCGGGTTATTAAATTCTTTATTACAGGAGCATTGCTTTTTATAAAAGGGGGTGGGAACACGTCACCCTGCGAGGTGCGCTGCCGTGATGGAGCCGGCGTGTGCCTGCCCTTCCCGTGACAGCGGGGACATGCTGTACTGGGAGCAGAGCAATATATTGGGCAGCCCTCAACGCACGGATCGGTGCGGAGCAGCCCAGCCCCAGCCCCGTGCTCAGTCCCATGGACCGGGTTTTGCCGCAACAAGGAAAATCCGCCAGGATAAGAGACCTCTGTGGCCTTCAGAGACAGGCAAGGGGCGGGGGGGAGTCCCCCAGCAAAGCGGTGCGGTGCCGGCGCTGCGCTGGATGCGGGGCCGTGTGACGCCAATGCGATGGAAACGCGCTGGCGATGTTACAGCAATGTGGCGGTAACACAGCGGCACCACAACGGCAACGCAACAGCACCACAGCAGCGATGCAATGGCAATGCAGTGGTGATGCGATGGCAATGCGATGGCGATGCAATGGCAATGCAGTGGTGATGCGATGGCAATGCGATGGCGATGCAATGGCAATGCAGTGGTGATGCGATGGCAATGCGATGGTGATGCAATGGCAATGCAGTGGTGATGTGATGGCAATGCGATGGCGATGCAATGGCAATGCGATGGCGATGCAATGGTGATGCCATGGCAAAGCGCCGGCTGCGTTCGCATGCGGGGTGGTGGGTCACCTCCCTCCCTTGCTCTTGAAAGCCATGCGGGGGGAGGACGGCTGCGCCATGCCTTTTCAGCCCAAGTCTCGGAAGTCCTGGGAATGCCCTCCATCTCCTGCAGCGACCGGGAGGAGCGGGCTCTGCCTGTCACCCTCCTGTGCCTCCATCACTCCCTGGTGTCACAGGTACAGCCACCTTGGACACGCTCTGGCAGCAACCCGCTGTCTGTCCCCGTGTAATCGTTTCAGTGTCCTGATTGTGTCCAAGTTCTCACCGCACACCGGGAGGTATAAATATTAATAGGTGTGGGATGAGTGCTGGGAGGGAGAGGGCTGGGAGGGGAG
>NW_009648690.1:90644-95816 GCF_000708025.1 Charadrius vociferus | reverse complement strand
TCTCCCCCCAGCCCCTCCGGCACGGCAGCATCCTCACCGCTCTGCCTGAGGAGCTGTGCCCTGTGGCACGGGCGCAGGATGCGGGCCAGCGCCGAGATCCGTCATCCAACATCCCGAAGCAGCTCAGGTCCTCGAGTGCACCGGTGGCACCGAGCGCTGTCACTTGGGGACTGTCAGCGGAGTGTGACAGTCTCTGCAAAGAGAAAAAAGTGACTGGGAAGGGAAAGCCGTGGCGGGAGGCCGAGGGCAGGGGCCCACCGCCGACCCCCCCCCCGAGTGATGCTCTGACAGCGTGATGGACGGCACGGCGGCACATGCACCGCATCCTGTATCCGGAGCAGCTCCGGCAGTGAGCTGGGAAGAAGCTGCATGTCCAGGGATGCCGGATGCAATCCCGGTGCAGGCAGGAGTCAATCACATCCCTATTGAACGGAGGCAGAGCCGGCCGGGAAGGGTGGGAACTGCTGCGGGAAGTTTTATGGGGCCTGAATCAATCAGTGGGAATCCCATAAAAGTCGGTGGGTATAAATGGGCTCCTCGGATAGGTTTTGACATCCAATTGTCTTTTCCATTTCAGTTGTCATAAAGCTATGCACACCCATATATACAGCACGAGCGAGTACACACACTCAGAAGTACTGATGCACAGCCACGTGTACAGCAAAGCGCGACACACGTGCACGCAGGCACGGAGGGGCTCTGGACACATGGGACACACGGGAGACCCCCCCCGCTCCTGCCGAGGACGCGGGGATCCATTTACCTGCCGTTACCCAAAGCAGGGGAGGGTGATGGGTGCCAGGGGATCGATTTGCGAAGCTGTATAAAAAACCCCCCTTCATTAAAAATAAATAAATAAATAAAAAGACCCCTCCAGCACCTAAGCATCGCTGCTGCATCCCAGTTGCGTCCCGAGCAGCACAATGGAGGCTGCGAGGAACCCCCCCTCCTCCCAGCCGGCACCGCTCTCTGCGGAGACGTCTCAGCTACAGGATTAGCCGCAAACTTAGATGTGCAAGCAGGTCGTACATCATCTCCGCATAAATCGTTCGCCGGGCGCGGGTACGTGAGCGCGGGGGCTCGGGGATGGGAGGGCGACTCGTGCGCTTAAATAAAACGATGGGAAATTTGCACCGCGGAGAAAATGCAAACCCAGAGTGACGGGGGGGAAAAACGATGCCCGGCCGTGGCACCGAGGCAACACGTGGCTCCCAGCCTGCCCGCAGACTTTATATCGCTTTAATTTTGGCCGGTGATTAATTGTCTCTGAAAGCGCCACAGCCTCTCCGTCACGCTGTCGTGTGTCACCCTTGGCCGTGGCCAAGGACCCGTTCGGAGTATGAGGAGCAGCGTCAGGCACGAGAGAGAAAGAAAAAGAGCTGGAGGGGAATTGCTGCCCAGCGGTCCCGGCTCCGGGGCAGGGGGCTGGGGGGCCCAGGAGCGGGGGGTACCTTTTCGGAGCCGGGACCACCGAGGGAAGGTGACTCTGACGCATCGCATTGCAGAATCGCTTCTGGATAAACAATTAGGGATGATTTCCCTCTGCCCATCTGGCGCACGGAATGAGGTGTGCAGGAATGAAACACCCGGCTCCGCTTCCTCTTCTTCCTCCTCCTTCTCCGTCTTGGGCTGCAGCCCGTTCAGTAAATGAGAGCTAAAGAAGATGGAAGGGCTGGAGGTGGGGTGGGGGGAGAAGGAAGGGGGAGCTGCATGGTGCAGCGCGGTAGAGCTGCAAGCCACATCTCGGTTGCAACCATCCTCCCCATCGTGGTCTGTGACGGAGACTCAGCATCCCTGGGGTCCCACGTTGCAGACCTGGCGTCCCTGGGGTCCCGTTGTGGAGACCCAACATCTCTGGGGTCCCATACTGGAGACCTGACATCCCTGGGGTCCCACACTGGAGACTTGGCATCCCTGGGGTCCCATGCCAGAGACCTGGCATCCCTGGGGTCCCGTTGTGGAGACCCAAAATCCCTGGGGTCCCATGCCAGAGACCTGGTGTCCCTCGGGTCCCACGCTGGAGACCCGGCATCCCTGGGGTCCCGTTGTGGAGACCCAACATCTCTGGGGTCCTATACTGGAGACCTGACATCCCTGGGGTCCCACGCTGGAGACTTGGCATCCCTGGGGTCCCATAGTGGAGACGCAACATCCTTGAGGTCCCATACTGGAAACCCGGCATCCATAGGGTCCCGTAGTGGAGATCCAACATCCCTGGGGTCCCATAGTGGAGACCCAACATCCCTGGGGTCCCATACTGGAGACCCAATATCTCTGGGGTCCCATACTGGAGACCCGTCACCCCTGGGGTCCCACTCTGGAGACTCAACATCCCTAGGGTCCCACACCAGAGACCCGTCATCCCTGAGGTCCCATACTGGAGACCTGACATCCTTGGGGTCCCACACTGGAGACCGAACATCCCTGGGGTCCTACGCCAGAGACCTGACATCTCTGGTGTCCCACGCTGGAGACCTGGCATCCCTGGGGTCCCACGCCAGCTGGCCTGAACACTCCCCAGCCAGTAACTCACAGCCGAGCCACTGCCTTCCTTCAAAAGCCATCTCATCTGAGCGCACGGCCATGGCAAGAGGGATTTATCACTTCCCTGGGTGCCGGATCCCCTCTGTGGATAAGGTAGTTTATGCAAACAGATGCCAGCCTGTGTCGCCTTCTTATTTCTCTCTCCTCGGCTCGCAGCTCATCATCGGTTACAGCGGTGACCAGTCACCTAAATCACCCAGCTTCGCTCTCGCTCCCTGCTCTGATTGATGCTGCCATTTTTCTTCTCTCCAAACAGCCACTCGCCGTCTGCGGCTCTGCGGGGACCCTGGGGAGGGGGAGGCTGTGCCTGAGGGGCTCTGAGGTGGCACCTAAGCCGTGGGGCACTTTGGACCTGCAAAGGGGTCCCCAGAAACCTTCACCCCAGAGCTAATCCTGCTTCTTCAGCGCAGGCACCCGAAAGCACCACGTTCACGCTCAGCGGACGTCGTTATCGGCAAGCCTGGCCGTTCCCGCGGAGAATAACCCAACAGATTAGCAGGGAGTTGTTCACCGCCGCGGCTCCCCGGCTTGGCACAGGCTGCGGCACGGCTGCCCGCTGCCAGGCGCTGCCTCTTTGGCAAACAGCTGCTTCTTTCTGGCTACCATCAGGGCCGAGGGCTCGGCACTGCCGAGAGCAGCCAGGCTGCTGGCAGCGCGGGGGCAGCGGCGCTGCGGGCTCTGCGGCCACGAGAGGTACGGGCTGCTTTGGCACGAGGGCCGTAATTAAACTCACATCAGGGTCCTCTGATGTGCTGGGATGGGCAAGCAGCTCTCGCAGCTGCGCCAGCCGGGGCGGGATGCTCTGCCCCACCTGGCTTCGGCAGCGGATGGTGCTCAGCGTGCCCGCGCCACGTTCGCATTTGCTTTCTTGATTAAGTGTTCAAGCGGAGGATGCCGGCGTCCCACCGCAGCTCCAGCACCACCACCTACCCCTCCCACAGAGCTGCAGGGGATGGGAAGAGGGGACGGAGGGACCGTGGGCTGTGCGGGACACGAGCATCCCGACTCGAGTCCCTGCCCAAGCCCGGGTGCTCGCTGGCTGGCAGCCGAAGGAGGCTGGAGGGGGAATAAAAGCGCGTCGCCTCGCAGCATATGCAAGCTATGAGCGAGCGGTTCCCCCAGGCAGCGCGGCGAGCAGCCGGGCGTGCGTGCGTGCGTGGAGAGCCGGCTGCTGGAGCCCCCATCCCCTGCCAGCGCCTGCCCGCGTTGACACGCTCTCGTCCCCTGCCAGGCTCCGTCACCGCCGGCGGCGCGGAGGGGGATGATGCGCACTGATCCGCGGTGCTGGGCTCAGCCCCTGGTGTCCGCGGCCAAGGACGTGGCACAGCCCCACGGCCCCCGGGGAGGGGGGGAGGCAGCACTGGCTGCGGTGCAGGATGGAGCTGGATGTCCCCATAGCCACCGTGACACCTAAAGGAGGGGATGGAGCTGTCTGAGCCCCCAGCTTGCTGCTGCCCACAGAGGGGAACCCAGAAGAGGCAGCGAGGATGGGCAGCCGGTGCCGGTTGTCCCCTGTGCCATGCAGATGTGACCGCAGCCAGGCCACAGGGACACACATCCCTGGGCGCTGGGGACAGTGGGACTGACTTAAATCAATTTTCAATTCACGTCCCCCTCCGTGAGGTCTGGTCCTGACTCGTGTAACATTAAAATCGGATGTCTCCAAGGCTGGATCAGCCATCCTGCGCCGTGGCTCCCCGCCGAGCAGGATCAGGCCCCGTGCCGCGTTCCGCCACCAGCAATTCAGCCGCGCAAAAGGGGGTTTTGCGGGGCGGCACGCTCCCGCCGAGTCCATTTGCACCTCGCTGGCAGGGCGCTGCCAGCCCAGGCGAGGTGTGAATGAATCCCTCCCGCTCCCCCGACGCGCTCCCCAGCCACACGCCAGCGCTGCCCTCATGCCGCCCACCCTCGCCCGGCCACCGGCTCCTGCAGACCCCCACCCTGCGAGTCCCCATCTCCCGTGGGGGGGTCTCAGCCCTGCTGAGCTGCAGTCCCCGATGTCCCACGTGGCATCCCGGTACACCCCACACGTCCCCCTCCCAGAGCCCGGGGCGGCGCTGGCACGGGCTCCCCGGTGCATACCAGTAACAAGCTTCTGTTAAATAATTTAATTCCTCAAATCGTTCCCTTTTCCCTCCGGTTTCGGTACACATTTGTCATCGTGCCATTAGGCAGACGCTTTGCTCGCACTTCATTTATTCATAAGCGCAGCCGCGGCTCAGGCTGCGGCGATGACAGCGGGGCTGAGCGCGACCGCTGGCGTGGGACACGGCTGTCCCCACTCCCGGCTCCTCTCACGGTGGCACCGGGACAGTGCCGACACCGGGGTGACAGCGGAGGATGCAGCCTGTGTGCATCCCCCATCACCCCGGCTCGTCGCTTGCTCCCCCGTGTAGGGGGACAGATGGGGACACGCCGGGTCTGTGCCTGCTGCACCCCATCTCCCCACAGCAGCTTTGGGCGCTGGGAGGGAGGGGGACCCCCCGTTTGGCAGCGCAGAGGCAGCACCCGCCCGCGGCTCATGTCACCGTAAGCGATTCCTGTATCGAGCCGACGGTGACAAAGCAAAGCGAATAAGCCCATTATGGGACAGCGTGCCGTCGGCCGGCCACCCCCTCCGCCGCCCGC
>NW_009648690.1:90156-90410 GCF_000708025.1 Charadrius vociferus | reverse complement strand
CGCGTCAGCAGATGAAAGGACTCCAAGGCAGCCGTTCCGCAGCCTGTCCCCACCACCACCGACATCCCATCCCCGCCGGGATCCGTGTGCTGTCCGGCCCTGCGGGATTTATCCTGCCTCTGCCCAGACTGCGCTCCCCTTCCCGCTGAGCTTTGCTGAGCCCAAAGGCAAAGGGGGAATGCGCCCATCACCGTGGCCTCTGGGCTCCTCGGCCGCACCAGGGCCAGCGCCGCTCCCAGCACTCAGGGGGGCAG
>NW_009648690.1:88720-90022 GCF_000708025.1 Charadrius vociferus | reverse complement strand
GCAGCAGATGTGAAAAGCCACTAAAGGTCAGCAGGGAACAGCCAGCCCTTGGTGTTGAATGTCGCCCACCCCACCGCAGAGCCGGGGGACCGCAGCCACGCTGTGCCACAGGGCATCGGTCTGTGCCTGTCCCACGGCCGACTGCTGGGTTCCTCTCCCGGAGGGGCAGTGCGGGATGGGGATGGGGATGGGGACGGCCGAGGCAGCTCCTGGGGAGGTCACCAAACCCACACACGTGGCCCTGTGCTCCTCCCAGGGTCCCTATGGGGCTGAGCACCCTTCAGGCTGCCAAGCTCGAGCCCCCCGCCCCGGGTGGAGCATCCTCAGGTCCATCCGGGCCATGCTTGGTGTCACCACCATGGGCTGGAGGGGACGCCACTCGCCATGCACAGGCCAGCAGGCGCTTGCAGGAGCACTGCTCAGCTAATTGCAGTAATTAGCCCATAATGAAGCAATTATTTGAGGATGTGGTGCCATGTGTTCCTGCAGGGGAGGAGGACGGGGCGGGGGGGGACGCAACCTGCGCGTCTCAGAGCGGCGCAGTGGGCAGTGGGCACAGGCGGTGTGCCGAGCGGGGTGATGGAGGGAACAGGAGCGTCACCCCAGCCCGCACATCCCCCAAGGTGACCGAGGGGATGTGAGGGTCCCCTGAGCTGCTGCAGGGCAGAGAAATGGAAACTGGGGAGAACAGAGGCAGCCAGGGCTGGTGCCCCCCCCAGCTCCTCCCCGGCTCTCTGAGGAGTCCTCCCATGACACCCGTTTTTCCGTGAGACAGCAGTACGTCTCCAAACGGAGCCCCGACGCTGAGCGGGAGCGGCTGCGGCTGGCAGACGCCAGCACGGCACGCAGGCTGTGCCCGGCGGAGCTCCGTCCTCCTGCAAACCGCTCGGCAAAACCAACCGCCTGCCGTGCGCTCTGCCGTGCCACGGTCCTGCCTGGATGTGCCGCCCGTGCGCCCCGGTGGCACGAGGGTCACGTACGCGGTGACAAAGTGCCGTCCAGCCGCAACAGCAATTTACAGCACTGAAAAATTGCTGAGAGGAGACGGATGCAACGCCGGTCTCCCCTCGTGACGGACCCCCACCAAGTCCCTGTGCCGTGCCCTGGTGTCCCCACGCACAGAGCGGGGGGCGAGCTGCGTTTTCTCCATGTGTTTTTACCCCGGGCTGTCTGCACCTCCATGGCTCCTCAGCCCAAGGGAGATGCCGGACTCCCGCGGTGGGATGCTGCGGCGCTGGTGGGAAGGCGGCGGGAGGGATGGAGCCGAGCGACTGCGCTGGCGGGCGCTGTGCACACGTTGCT
>NW_009648690.1:86786-87917 GCF_000708025.1 Charadrius vociferus | reverse complement strand
CTGGCAGGTTGTGCTTGTTGGCATCGCGCGGGGCTCCTCCCGCCGGCGCTGCCGGGCAGGGATGCTGCCGGCGCTGGGGATGCGGCGGTGGGGCAGTGTGGGGATCCCTTCTGCACCCCACGGCGCTGGCTCCTGTCCCTGGGGGTGACGGGAGCCCCGGGAGCCCCAGTACAGCCTGGGTGGTGTTGGACATCGGGATCTGGCCCTGGTGCTGGGGTGGGGACGGTGATCCCCGGCACAGCCCTACTGCCACCGCATCCCTCCGCCACGCGTGCCGGGGCAGCCCGAGGACCAGAGGTGGCAGCTGGTGGGGGGATGTGGGGTGCCTGGCTGGTCACTGGGACATGGTGGCATCTCAAGGTGATTGTCAAGGGCAAGGAAACAGAAACCTGGCAGTTGCCATGGTTACCACCTAACATCCACCAGTGCTGGCTCCAAGCACGTGTAACGCGGGTGTTTAATCGCTGGGATGGGTTGCAGGAGGAAAGGAAGGGCTGATGGCTGCCGGCTGCCCCCACCACAGCGCCGTTTGGTATTGGGGAAACTGAGGCACAGCCCTGCCCCCGCTGTCCCCACAGTCAGCACCAGCGGGAGCTCAGGCGCCCTTCGCTGCACGTTTGGGCGCTGAGCCGGCCCTCCTTCCTTCGAGGGCAATTAGGCTACACCGCGTTTGCACGGTGAACTCATCCTGTTGGGGTTTTTTTGCAAGGCACAATTGGTGGGTGAAGGGATGCAGCCCGGCGAGCGCTCAGCCTGGACCAGGCTGGGAGGGGGCTTCAGTGTACATCACCCCCCCAGTGCCACTGCTGCTGCTCAGCCATCTGGGGAGGATCTGAGCCCCGGGCAAAGGTCTGGACTTGGCTCCGGATGCCGAGGGCTCAGAGCTGGGATCTGATCCCAGGTCTCCATCAGCCCCAGCATTACCCTTAAACCAAAAGAAAAAGCGGCTCGAGGTGGAACGAAGTCAAATGAAAGACGTGGCAGATGTTTCTCCTCTTCCCATCTCCCGGTTTGCTACACAGGGCATGATGCTGGCGGGTCCCCGTCCTCGCTGCCGCCCGTGTCACCCCGCAGCGGGGGATGACAGGCACCACCGTGGCAGGTGGGATTTGCCCGCTGCCCCCCGGCCGC
>NW_009648690.1:84571-86043 GCF_000708025.1 Charadrius vociferus | reverse complement strand
GGCGGTGCCCCCCGCCCCAGCCGGCACCCAGGGGCACCCAGGAGACATCCGTCCCCACGGGGACCCAGACCTCTCTGCCCACCCTGGGGAAGGCAGAAAGCCCTAAAATCAGCCCAAGCCAAGGAGGAGGGGGTCACTCATGGGGCTTGGCGTTCGCGGCCGCCTTCCTGCCTCCGTGCAGCCGGCTGCCAGCAGGGAGAGGATGGGGAAAGGAGCAATTAGTAATGTAGGACACTGGCTCCAGCCACAGGGCCATGGGCAGGCTCCACATCCCATCCCATCCCATCCCATCCCGTCTCCATCTCCATCCCCATCCCCATCCCCATCCCCTCCCCTCCGCCATGCCATGTCCGCGCTCAACTGGAAACCCTTCATCCTTATCCTTATCCTTATCCTTATCCTTATCCTTATCCTTATCCTTATCCTTATCCTTATCCTTATCCTTATCCTTATCCTTATCCTTATCCTTATCCTTACCCTTATCCTTATCCCTACCCCACCCCCATCCCCTTCCCCATCCCATCCCCATCCCCATCCCATCCCAACCCATTCCCTTCCCCATCCCATCCCATCCCACCCCCATTCCATCCCAACCCATCCCAACTCATCCCCATCTCCATCTCCATCCCCATCCCATCCCAAACCAACCCATCCCCATCCCATCCCCATTCCATCCCATCCCCATCAATCGTTCCCGCCATGGTCCAGGCTTGCTGCCTTGTCGCTCCCACCATTGAGCAGCTGCAAATGGGGATCAGGGAGTTGGGCTGGAGCAGGAGCAGGAGCAGGCCCAGGACAGACACCAAAAGGCATCGTGGTCCCCAAGGAGATAAAAAATCCCCCGGGAGAGGAGGGGGAAGGAGAAGAAAAGGGAACTAGCAGGGAAAAAAAAAAAGTTCAATCAGATTTGTAAAGGGCACAATTTACAAAATCCATCACATATTTTACTAGGCTGGGATTTACGGATTAGCCTGTAATACTTAGGTGGCTTTTTGTAATAAAACCCTGAGCTGCAGCAGCCTTGGGAAAGCGAGAAGGTGGAAGAAGTCTCCTCTACATCCCGCGCTCATTTTCCCAGCGTTTCCTCCTTTTTTTTTTCTTTTTTTCTCTTTTTTGATCTAGGCAGCCCCGTTAATCTGGGCTTTATCTGCCTATGGAGAAGGACTGAGCTCTTTATTGGATTTTTGTCAAGAGTAAATGATTTAGTTTGGGATATTGTGGAAAAGGTTTCTGTGGTATTACACCATCCAATAAAGGAAACAGCGGGGATCAATTCCTTCCTTGTGACGCGCTCAACGGGCTGCGGGAAATGTGCCCAGCGCCTCCATGCCACTGCCGCAGGAGCTCAGGGACAGCGGGTACGGTGCAGGTACGGTGGGTATGGTGCAGGTACGGTGCCGGTAGGTTGGGTATGGTGCAGGTGTGGTGTGGTTATGGTGGGTATGCTGGGGGTATGCTGGGTATGGTGGGTA
>NW_009648690.1:81901-84542 GCF_000708025.1 Charadrius vociferus | reverse complement strand
GTGTGGGTATGGTGGATATGGTGTGGGTATGGTGTGGTTATGGCGGGTCCGGTGTGGGTATGGGGTGGGTATGGTGGGTATGGCATGGGTATGGTGCAGGTAAGGTGTGGGTATGGTGGGTATGGGGTGGGTATGGTGGGTGTGGTGTGGTTCTGGTGGGTATGGGGTGGGTATGGTGGGTATGGCATGGGTATGGTGCAGGTGTGGTGCAGGTATGGTGGTTATGATGCACCAGGATCAAACCTGACCGATGAATGGGCAAAACCCGCCCGGAGGCATCAAAGAGGACATCAGTGTGGGGTCACCGGGCGCAAATGTCCCTGCTGGGGACAGGAGGGACAGGGCAGGGGGAAGGAAAGCGGAGGCGCGTTTCCCTTTCAGGCAGGATTATAAAACCCATCACTAAAGTTCTTCTTAATCGTCTTAGCACAGACCTCATTAGGGAAGTGAACTTCAGGGGGCAGGAACTCGCCCCGTCCTTTCTTCCCCGGGCTCAGCCCAGGGGGGAGCAGGGTCTGCGCCCCCTCCTCACCACGATGCCACCGCGATGTCCCCGCGCTGGTGCGGCCCCGGCGCCCACCCGCGGCAGCGCGGCAGGGTGGGTGGGCAGAGCCTTTGAAGAGCTGGAGATGAGTGGGTGTGCGTGTGCGCGCGATAGCGAGTTGTGAAGCCTCCTAATTAAGAAAATCCTTCGGGGAATGAAAATCCCTCGGCTGTCAGGTCTGTGTGGGAACGCGAAGAGGCCGAGTCAAGGACCTTAGGGACAGGGGTTGCACCACCAGCAGCCCCTGCGAGGCCACCCCTGTCCCTGTCCCATCAGTGATGCAGGCAGGGGTCCAGAGCTGCATCCCTGCCCACAGGCAGGAGACCCGGCTGCTCATCAGCATTGCATCGGGGAAAAGGCACTGCTGCAGGATGGGGTCCTGGGGACATCCCTGCCTGCGGGCACCCAGGCACGGGCGTGAGAAGGTGCCCCGTCCCTGCCGGGGTGCCAGGGCCCGATGCGGGGTGAGGAGGAGCCCCACCGCCCGCCCCAGGGAGCGTGGTGAGTTATTGCTGCAGGAAAAGAAACTGCTAATAAATCCCCAGGCAGAAGCCAGGAAGGTTAAAACTCCATCTATAAAGGGAGGTGATGATTTATAAAGTGGCATTCAACTCCTCTTCCCTGCTGTGGGGTTCTTGGGCTGTCAGCTGCCCGGAGAGGGAGAGCCGGGGCCACTGCCTGCCTGTCCCGGAGCTCATGGGGAGGTGGGGCTGTGGGCTCGCCCTTGGCTGGTGGTCCTGTGGGATGGAGGGGAGGGAAGGTCGCATGTGGCAGCCACCTCCATCCAAATGTCCGTCCCCATCCCACGTGTATCCCATCCCAATCTCTCCCCATCCCATCCCCTTCCCCATCCTTCTCCATCCCCATCCACATCCCATTCCCTGTCCCTGTTCTATTCTCCATCCCCATCCCCATCCCATCCCATCCCATCCCATCCCATCCCATCCCATCCCATCTCATCCTTCCCATCCCATCCCATCCTTCCCACCCCCATCCCATCTCATCCCATCTCATCCCATCTCATCCCATCCCCATCCCATCCCATCCTATCCCCATCCCATCCCATCTCATCCCATCCCATCCCATCCCCATCCCATCCCATCCCATCCCCATCCCTTCCCATCCCACCCCATCCCATTCCTATCCCCATCCCCCTCTCATCCCACCCCATCCCACCCCATCCCTGCACAGCCTGGCAAGTGCCGGGGCGATGAGACACCGCCACACACCACCCATGCCTGTAGTTGCCAGTCCTGCGGTTGCCGGTCCAGGCAGCTGCCTGAGCCACCGCCTGCGGGCAGGCGCAGCGGGTCCAGCCCCGGTGCAGCCCCTGCCCATCCTCACCGCTCCACCTGGGAGACGGTCTGCCAGCTCGAGCGGAGCCCAGCACCGGGCCGTGCACGGCATCGCAGCGCGGAGGCCTCGGGTCCGATCCTGACCCACTTTCCAGAGCAAAAAAATCTCCGCCAGCGTTTCAAAGCCGGCGCCTCCCTGGGAGCCCTGCATGGGGCCGGCGTTCCCAGGGTGCTTTCTAACAAACGCTCACAATAAGGTAATTATGGGAGAAATAATAAATGTGTCAGTCCTGCAAGAAGTATTTTTACTGGGAGCGAGGGGGGAGCCCTGCCGTCGTGTCGAGCGTGCGTGCGCTCACCGTACATATTAATTAACTGGATAAAAACTCCCCAGCCCTGTGCCGTGTGCATTATTTATGAACATCTCGGGGCAGTGGTGACTTATGGGCTCTCCTGCTCCACTCGCTGCCTTGCGTTTCCCCTTGGTTTTCTCCCTCCGAGTTGCCGTGTGTCGGTGCGCGCCTGGTGGGACCCGGTGCCAGCCATGGCATGGCGGGAGCATCCCGTGGAGATGCCGGGACAGCGGTGGTGGGAATGGGGTGGGTGAAGCTGTTGTCGGCCGAGCAGAGCATCAGCCGCGGTGCCCCCACCCTGGGGTGCTGCAGGTCCCGTCTGACACCCGGGGCTGCCCAAGGTGCTTCTCCATCCCTGGGAGACACAGGATGGGTTGGGATGAATGGGATGGGATGGGACGGGATGGGATGGGATGGGGTGGGGTGGGACGGGATGGGATGGGATGGGA
>NW_009648690.1:80639-81711 GCF_000708025.1 Charadrius vociferus | reverse complement strand
ATCGGATGGGATGGGATGGGATGGGATGGATGGGGATGCGGTGGAGGATGGGGATGGTGATAGGACGGGATGAGGATGGAATGGGATGGGATGGGGATGGGGATGGGGATGGGGATGGGGATGGAGCTGGGAACTGGAACAGGGCTGAGTGACTGCAGTGTGAGCCATGAAAGTGGATATTAAAGGCTTTATTACAGGGTGACGCTTGCTAATTGCAGAGCTCCTTTCAGGGAGCCGGCAGCGGATGAGCTCGGGCGACAGCACCCAATTATTGCAGCTCAGCAGGGGGAAAAGGGAAAGAAAGGAAGAAAAGAAAGCGCAATTATCAGGACCTCGTCTGTGGCACGGCACAGGGCTGCAATTTCCAAGCAGACTCGCTTTGCCCAGCTCGTTTTGCTCCCAATACCGAGCGTGTGACAGCTTGCATTTATTTTTAAACGGGCAGTTGCCCATCTCTGCTTCCCGTCCTTCATCTCTGTCCTGCCGGGACAGACTCCTGCATCCCATCGATGCTGGGACGTGCTCCTGCATCCCACCGATGCTCCCCCAAGCATGTCTGCCACCAGCTCGGCCCTGGCCCGTGGTGGGTACCGAAACGCTGCCCGACCGACCCCGCTGGGAGGCTACGATGCTTTTTCTCCCCCCCCATCTCACTCACTCCCACCTTTTCCTCCCAGAGCTGCTCCCGGCTCCGAAATCGCAGCCTTGTATATTAAAAAAGGTCAGATTTCAGCTCTTGTGAAGTAGCAAAAACCAGAGCAGCGTGAACAGACGCAGCCGCCTGTTTCTTGGGGGATTGGGAAGCCGGGGCACAGGGGGGGTCCCGGTGCTGGGACCCGCTCGCCTCCGCCGCGGGGGGCTGGGGGCGGATGCTGCCGTTTGTGCCTATTCCACATCACCACTTAGTAATTGACAATTAAATTTAATTACACCTTTAAGAAATAATAGTGTACGCTTGTTTAATGGGCCTGTCTGGAGCGGGGTGGGTTTTCTCCTTCGCCATCTGCTCAATAACGTGGATCACGGGGGGATGTTCGTGCCGCGGTGACACCGGTTGCCGGGCTGGGGTGCC
>NW_009648690.1:78850-80200 GCF_000708025.1 Charadrius vociferus | reverse complement strand
CTTTTTTTTTTTTTTTTTATTTTATTTGAAACAATATCTCAGAGATCTCCCGTTATTTGCTGCCTGATTTATGAATCCTTCAGACGCAATCACCGGTGTCTCTCAAGGTTTCTGCTGCAATTAGGGAGGTTTGAGAGAGAGAGAGAGAGAGCACAGGCAGGTGCTTGGCGGGAGCTAAGGCGGCCGCAGGTCTCAGCGATGCCGGGACTCCACAGCCGGGGCTAACCGGGAACTCAGCATCTCCCTGAGCCAGGCAGCCTCCACCTTCCCCATCCCCCTGATTCGCACCCCTCCCTTTCTCTAATTAAAGATAATCACCTGCAATTACCTAATTAGCTATCTGATTTTTGCCCTCTGATCCCATGCACATCATGCTCCCTTGGGACGGGATACTGCTCAGTGCCGTAAGCACCCGCACCCACACCGGGGCACGGCAAGGGGTGATGCGCTCAGGGTGACGCAGCACCTCGGTGTCCCCAGGCAGGGGACAGGATGGGTGGCCAACCCTCCGAGTCCTCCCTTGCAGCCAGGTGCTTGCAGACCCCAATGTCCCCATCCCCAGGCACTCCATGTCACCCTCCGATGGGGCGCGGGGACACGTGCCGGGGCTGTACCGGTGCTGGACCGGGCTGCGGGTGCACCGGGGATCAGGTGCAAGGACACCCGGCTGGGGAGCGGACCGATGCTCAAGGGATGCGGGAAGAGTTTGGCCACAAGCGGGTGGGAAGGACAGAAGGAACCCAGGGAGGCAGCGGGGACACGGGGACACCCCAGAATGCAGGGGATCGTCCCTGGGATCCCCCGGGGCCACCACGCTCGCGAGCGATGCAAACACACCTGCAAGAGGTGACGGTGCAGAGATGTCCTCAGCATCCAAATATTCCCGCTGGTGAAAGCCGGGACCTGGGCGGGGACCGCGGCACTCGGCACGGCATCACGGCCCTGCTCGAGGGACGGGCACGGAGCTGGCAGGGCCACTGCCTCCGGCTGGGGATGGGGACGGGGACGACCCGGGCTGACGGACACACCGCGCAACCACAGAAGAAAAATTAGGCCAAAGCTGGGCCCGGCTCTCTCTCTCCCTCCGAGTGATCATCACCCTCATTAAAAAACAACTAATTATTATTCTGGCTCATTAGCAATTATAAATCTCCAGCTCCGGTACTTCATTAAAAAAAATGACAAGTTAGCACTTAATTATATTCCCAGGCAGCCCGAAGGGTGGAGGCGTTAACCCTCCCCACCCTGCTGCCCGCCAGCGCCCGCCAGTGCCAGCACCCACTCCAGTGCCAACAACCACACCGGTACCAGCACCCACACCAATACGAGCATCCACACCATTAATGGCAC
>NW_009648690.1:76789-78334 GCF_000708025.1 Charadrius vociferus | reverse complement strand
CCCCCCCTCGGTGTCGCCCAGCCACACCAGTGCCAAAATCCACACCAATGCCAAAATCCACACCAGTACCAGCACCTACACCAACACCTGCACCAGCGATGGCACCCACACCAGCCAGCTCCCCGGGGTGAGAGGGCACTTTGGGTTCCCCCCTCCGTGCTCCGCAGAGGGACACAGAGCCCCGGCGTCCCCCGGGATGCTCGCCCTGCAGCGTCCGGGTGCCCTGCGCTGGCTGAGCCTCCTCCCGCATCACCCCGGGGAGAGGGGAACGGGGAGCAGGCAAGAAACCAGCCCATGCACCCAGCATCCCCGGG
This sequence comes from Charadrius vociferus, assembly GCF_000708025.1. Classification (NCBI taxonomy): domain Eukaryota; kingdom Metazoa; phylum Chordata; class Aves; order Charadriiformes; family Charadriidae; genus Charadrius; species Charadrius vociferus. Next base: position 78,020 of record NW_009648690.1, on the reverse strand, counting down.
GAGTTTACAGGAGGCAGCGAAACTACCCCTGCCCAGAGGGCAAAGCTGGCCCCGGCCACGTGTCCCCGAGGAATGCCAGCTCCGTGTCACCGCCACCGCAGCCGATGACACTGCAGGTCCCGGGGCAGAGGTTTGCAGGCAGCAGCCGGCAGCAAAGCCAACGTTTGGTGCGAAAGCCAACATTGGGGGTTGGACAAGATGGCTTTTAAAGGTCCCTTCCAATCCAAACTATGCCATGATTCCAAAAGCAGAGCTGCGGCGGGGCAGGCAGCTGCCTGCATCCCCGGCACCCGGGCTGCCTCGCCGGCGCGGCACACTGCACCCGGAGCCTGCAGCAAGCACCTTCCCGCTCCCCGATGGCTAATTGGCCACTTAATCCCTCCGGGGGAGAAATGGTGGGGAAAAAATTACAGCTGCGGAACTCGCTCTCCAAAATTATATCACCTTCTCTGACAGGATAATTGCTCCTTTTCCCCAAGATTTAATACGGGTCTCACATCCTTAAACAGTTGTGTGTTATTTTAAGGGCTCCCAGTGTTTTTCCCTCTTCTCCCAGGTAGCGCGGGATCCGGCACCAGAGGGGGTGTCCCCCCCCCAGCACAGCAAGTTATTTTGGGGTGGAAGATGGTGGCGGCAGCACTGTGCATCTGTCCCAGGGGGACGATGCCTGCGGTACCCAGCGGAGATGCAGGGGGGACGATCCCGATCCGGGTGTCACCGATGTCTGCCCCGGACCAGCAAAGCCCTCAGCGCTGCGGCACCGGCGGCGTGCCTCGTTCTCCCGGCACTCTAATGGCTACATCAATATTATCTCGCCTGCAACTTGCCCTGTGACAGATATATTAATGACACAGTGCAGAGCCCATGCAGTGCCGGGGAAGGACACGCACAGCGTACGGGGGGGCAGACCCCGAGGACTCAGGCTGTTTTCAGCCCTGGTGCTCCCGGGAATCGGGAACCCCTCCCCTAAGGCAGACCCCGATATTTTGGGGTTCCCGACGTGGAGCGCATTCAATTCCCCGGGGTCTGTGCCAGATCCGTGTGCCCGTTCCCAAACACTTGCCCCCAGGAAAACTCTCCCTCTGGCTTTCATCCAGACTTCGATCCTACAAACCCGTCGCAGGGAGCGATAAATCAGCCTGTGGACGCAGGAGCCCGACGGAGACACCCGCCCGCGCTGCCACCGGCCGAGCCCCATCCATCACCGCCCCGCGCCTGCCCTCGCTGTCCC
>NW_009648690.1:74250-76500 GCF_000708025.1 Charadrius vociferus | reverse complement strand
CCGCCGCCCCACACCTGCCCCACGCTGCCGTCGGCCCACTGCCAGGCACGGGAGAGGTGACGGGACCCCCGTGTCACCCCTGCTGTCCCCCCCTGCACCCTTGCTCCCCCCGCACGCTGAGCCCATGCCACACATCCATCCAGGGCGAGGAAAAGCAGTCCTTGCAATTGCATGTGTTGCTTTGGAAATAAACCAACCTTAAAACGCTTTGGGATTACAGTCAAGTGAGATCGAGTTGTTTAGGAGCCAGGGAGCATGAAAAGACGGCTCAGCAAGCGGCTTTCTGTCATACAAGCCCCATTCAGGAGCAATTCGCAGCATTTGGGAGCCGCTGCCCGCTTACACCCCCGTGCCATTCACCGGTGCTCCCCAGCCGCGGGGACGGCGTGGGGCACGGCACCCTCCGGCAGAGGTTGGCTTTGCTGCACCGAGCCACAGCGTGGCACCAGCCACGGCCACGGCCACAGGGACCTGCCAGCCCCGTCCTCGGGAGCCGGCTGGGGCAGGACTGCAAGTCTGTAAATATATTATTTATTATTTCTATTACCCTTCTCCATTATTCATTGTTTAATTCGCTGCTATTCTATTATTAACTCTCCCAAGCGCTTTGGCGATGCTCTGACATGAAAGAGGCACCGCGAAATTTCGCTTGCGTGCCGCGGTCCTCGCGCCAGCGCGGAGGCGGGTGCGGGATCGGTGGCCCCTGGCTCAGGTCCGGCTGTGCCCCATCAGTGGCCGTGGGGCCGGCCAGGGTCTGGCCGCTGAGCCCGCAGCCGGAGCCCTCTCCCCAGGTGCCACGAAGCAAAATGGAGCGAAATGTTTCCTAAAGCCTTCGCAGGCAGAATTTGGCTGTGCAGGAGTCTTTTAGCTGAATGAAAGTGCAGCTCTGCATGTAACGCTGCCGCTGCCGCCTTCGCTGCCGGGGCGCTCGCATCCAGGCACCTCTCTCGGTGCTTCGGTGGGTTTTGTCTCTGTTGGGGTCGGTGGGGTTGGTCACGGCTGAGCCCCTTCCCCTCCTCGCTCCCAACAAGACCTAAGGCACGGCTGCACATCCAGACAGGGGGAAATTCATAAAAAGAGCCAAGAACTGTTATCCTTAAAAGTCACAATTTGTCAGGAAAATGGCCTGAGCGTGGCTGCGTGGGCTCCTGCTGCCCCTGGGCTGCCGGCCCCGGCCAGTACGGTGGGGCAGAGGTGGCCGTCCCCAGCGGTCCCTCACGCCCTGGCATGTTCCATGGTCCCCACATTAATCTTCGCCCGAGCAGCGGAGGAGACAGCTGCGAGTTATACATCCTCCAAATTCCTGCTCTGTGGTCGGACGCGTCAGGGACCTCACCGAAGGGTCTGAGCCACCGTGGGCACCCCAAAATATAAAAGCCCTTCTTATTTTTGGCTGGGGGACACTTTCGCCCATGAGTTTTCACATGGCCGAACACCGCCAGTGTGCTCTGCTGCTGCCGAGGAGCTTATCTGGGAGCCACGGGAGGGCGCGGGGCTGCTCAGCAAATACCTGTGGCGTAATAGATGGGACACCCACGGAAACAAACACTTACAAATGGCTCTAACATTTACCTAAATGTCACGCTGGCTGCTCAGGTCCCCGGCTCCGTCGAGCTGGCAGAGGAGCCGCGCAGCTTTTCGGGGTGGTGGGAGGTGCTGCCTGGACCCCGGGAGCTGCAGGAACCCCTCGCCCGTCCCGGCAGCCCCCGGTCGCAGCGGCTCCTTGCCTGTACCGGCACAACCCACCCGGCAGCGAGCGTGTCCTTTTGGCAGAGCTCCATGAGAGAGCTCGGGAAGGCAAACCGCACGGATCCATCCCAAATCTCCTCGTCCATCATTCCTCTTCCCTGTTCCCCCAGGTGAGGGGCTGCCAAGTAGCTGCTGGCCTGGACTAAGACTCCTTATTTATGCAAATGCATTCCTTCACCGCCTTCGTTCCTTCGTTTAGCCGGGCAGGCGGTGGTTACAGTTTGCCATGGGGTACCCACATTCCGCCCCAAGCACCAGCCTCCCCCCGCCTCTTACTTTTCTGCTGAGATGGGCACATTTTTACGCAGGGCAGGATGTGTTCGAACCCCCCAGGGCTCATCGGGGACCGGGCGCGATGGGGACCCAGAGAGGGGACAGGTGGCATCGAGGGATGCTCAGCCGTGATGCAGACGGCGCTTCCCCCGTGCCATCTCCATGCACGGCCGCATCCTGCCCTGGTGCCGCTGCAAGGAGGTGAGCTCCTGGGGCATGGCGCTGGGG
>NW_009648690.1:71243-73915 GCF_000708025.1 Charadrius vociferus | reverse complement strand
GGGGGTGGGGGGGTGGTGAGCATCCCCCTGCAGCGATGGGGATGAGTGTTTCCCACGACCGCCCACGAGTCCTGGGCCCCTCCGCTCCCGCTCGCCGTCCCCGGGAGGATGACTGCTTTAAATTGCTCTGGTTAAATTATGCATTAGCTTTTTAAAGAGCCGTTTAAGCTTGGAGCAAGATACGGGGTGGTTTTTTTTTTTAACAGCGCCTGATGCCCACCTCGGGCTGTTAAATTTAATCTCAGGCTGATCAGAGGGGTCATAATTTCTCCCGGTATTGAGACGTGGGAAGCAGCTCCTGTCCCGGCACATGGGCACCGCGGTGCCCATCGGCACAGGCTCTCTGGTTCAGGTGCCTCGCTCCTCCTCAGCTCGCTCCAGGATTAGCTTTTCAGGGTGATTTTCAATGAGGCAATGGGGGTGACGTATCGTGGAGATGGTGAGACCCAGAGGCCTGCTTGCTGCCTGCCCATCAGGGTGCATTGATACCAACGGCCAGGGAAGAGATGCTCATTAATTTGCCGGTGATTGCGGGGAGGACCGGGATCTGCAGCCGGTGCAGAGGCAGGATCCGGCACCAGGAACTTCTCCAGGTCTCCGTGGAGGTAATGGGGAAGGGGAAACAGCATCCCGCAACCTTCCCCGGGGACCAGGACCCGGTGCAGACCCCGGCGACCTGGGGATGCTCTGGCACTGCGCCGCAGCCAGGGCTCTGCTCCTCCGTCACACCTCCCGGTGTCACACGCTGCCACCAACCCTGCCCCCAGCCCCACGCTCTCCTCCGGAACCGGGGAGCCAGGATGGTGAGGAGACACTTTAATCTCAATCAATTAGAAATAAAGCAGTTCTAACGGCAGGGCAATAAAAGAACACTTTAATTTTAGAGCTAATTAAATATCAACAATTGGAATGCAGCAACAGACAGTTAACCTGGAGTAACCCATTATTTATAAGGAATATAATGCATTGACTGGGGGGATGAAGTGAGTTGTAGTCATTTTAATATCAGCTGTCACAGTCTAACTGTTCTCTTTTGTCTCACTCCAGCACAATCATCTCGCCGGCTTCCTCCGGGACCATTACCACTTCCCTGCTCGACAGAAGATTAATTAAGCTCAGGTCCCAGCAGAGGACGGGCACGCATGCTCCTGTCCCTGCTCGGTGAACCGGGGTGACGCTGGGGCGCAGCCCAGGCTCCGGAGCTCCGCTGGCCCAGCCGAGCGAGGCGATGCCTCCAGCCCGAGGGTTCTGTTATAATTGCAACCCACCGACCGTCTGACAACTCATTAGAAGCTGTAAATTATTAATGGGGAGCCCTGGCGGCTCTGCTGTGCACCCCGCCACTCCGCGGTGGCTCCGGGGACAGACAGAGCCACGGTCCCAATGGGGGCCAGGTGGGAACAGCTCCCTTTGCGGGGCGCAAACACCCCGGCACCCCAAAACCTGCTGCAAAGCCCTCTGCTCCCCACGCTGCCACAAGCCCCCGGCTACCTGCTCCGGGGAGCGGAGGCATGTGGGGGAAAAATCCAGCCCCAGCGCAGCCCCCGGGTGGTGTCCATGGGTACCCCTCGTCGAGCCAGGAGGAGGGCAGGAGGGGATGCTCGGCCCCAGAAGAGGGGATGAGCATCCTCCCCGCAGCCCCCGAAGCCTCCGTCGCTGCAGCCCAGGCGCATTCGTCACGGGGCTTCGGCAACCTCCCGGCCTGCTGCGGGGAAGTTCATTTAATATGTGCAAAAGCACTATTTAATTTAGCACATTTGTTAGATTTTTAATAGCTTCAGTGGCAGGGAGGAGCAGCAGGGACCGGAGAGCGAGTCCAACCATCTGGTCTGCCAGTGCCTGGGCTGCTGGGGGTCCCTGGCCAGCCCTGGGGGGACACAGGGCTGAGGTGACACCACCAATCCCACGTAGTTTCAGCCCCTGGAGACCTTCTACCAGCCAAATAATTTGCGGTGGAATGAACCCCCCTGGCAGGGGCTGTGCCTCCGCTCGCAGGCGGGCTCTGCCCCGGCGTCGCTCCCGCAGGAGCAGCCATCGGGTGAAAGGAAAACTCCCGCACTCCCAAAACATGCCTTTTCCTCTGCAAAAGTTCCCTGAAACTCATTTTTGGTCTCAGTGGGGCACAGCACCAGAGCTCACGCTCAGCCGCCGCGCTGCCGCTGTGCCACCCCCACGCCGCCACCGTGTCACCCCCTTGGTCCCCACCACGCTACTCCCGTACCACTTGTCCTCCCATCCCCATCCCGGCCCCTCCGGTGTGTGTCCCCATGCCGGGGAGCTCCAGGCAGCTTGGCCGTGCCTCGCCAGTTCGTGCCCACACCTTTCCATCCGCTCACCCAACACGGCACCGACACGGACCTGGGCGTGCTGATTGTCCAGAAGCTCACCAGGAGGCGGCAATGTGCGATCACAGCCCAGAAGGCCAACCAGATCCTGGGCTGCATCAAAAGAAGTGTGGCCAGCAGGGCGAGGGGGGGATTCTGCCCCTCTACTCCACTCTGGTGAGACCCCACTCTGGAGTCCTCAACATAAGAAGAACATGGACCTGGTGGAGTGGGTCCAGAGGAGAGCCACGAGGATGATCCGAGGGCTGGAGCAGCTCTTCTATGAGGAGAGGCTGAGAGAGTTGGGGCTGTTCAGCCTGGAGAAGAGAAGGCTCCAGGGAGATCTTA
>NW_009648690.1:67044-71151 GCF_000708025.1 Charadrius vociferus | reverse complement strand
TTGTTGAGGCCTCATTCCTGGAGGTGTTCAAGGCCAGGCTGGAGGTGGCCTTGGGCAACCTGGGCTGGTGGGAGGTGGCCCTGCCCAGGGCAGGGGGGTTGGAACTCGATGATCTTCAAGGTCCTTTCCAACCTAAACCATTCTATGATTCCATGATTCTATGATTCTATGTTCCGTGGGGAATGAGCCACCTCCGCCACAGCAGGGATGCCTCGTGCCGCGAATAACCGCTGCTCCTGCATTCAATAAGAGCTGCTGACAGTCAGAGTGCCGCTGACAGAATTATTCCCGTGTTAAAGCCGTAGGTTGACTTTCCCTCTTAGTTATTTGCGCGTCCGAGCTGGCTGCGCCCCGGCAGCGCACGGGATCATAGAACATCTCACGTTGAGAGGGTCTTCAAGTCCAAATCCAACCGTTGGGGATCTGCCCACCCCCACCACCTCCCAGGACCACGAGCTGCTGGGAGAGGGGAGGAACGGGGGAATTTGGGGGACGCAGCCACAGGGGGGTGAGGAGCACCTTGGCACAAACCCAAGGTGCTTTGCTCAACGCCGAGAAAATGTTGTGACTCCCAGTCGCTGGGCTTTTGTTACAGGTTTGATATATCGGCTTTGAAAGCAAAATGCCATCGTGTGACACACACACACACACACAAAAAAAAAAAAAAAAAAGTGGGGAAATTTACTTTGGGAAATGTCAAAATTAAACACTTCCAGAAAAAAATGTCTCACCAGCAAAAGGCTGGCAGCAAATCCCCCCTGCCACGGCTGGCACTGCCACCGCGGCCCCGAGCACCACCGCTGCGGGCAGCAATCTGCCACCGGGGTCCCCGGCAGGAGCAGCCGCGGGGGCCGGGGAAGGGCAGGGGGAGGGCGAACCCCCCCCACCTTGGCCACCCTCTCATCAGCAGCGTTTCCATGGGAGCTCGTCGCGGCCCTAATTACCGGGAAAAATCACAGCCCTTTTCCACCTGCCAAAGCAGGAGAGGGGCTGCTCTGAGTGGGAAGTTACGTGGGATTTCATTAGTATTATTATTGTTATTATTTAATTCTCAAGGTTGTAGGATTTACGGCCTGAGCTTACTTATTATCAGACCCAGCCAAATAAAAATGATAGATTCCCATGCCTGCTTTACAGCAGCTCTCGGTGGCTATTACAGTTGCTAAAAACGTTTTCTGTTCAAAAAAAAAAAAAAAAGAAGAAGAAGAGGAAAGAAAGAAAAGGGAGAAGAAAAGGAGGAAAAGGAAAAATGCAATAGGAGCCAGGGAAATGATGGATTGCAGGAGATAATCCATCTTGTCAGCCTAGGACTACATAACCTTGATGTCAGCGGGTATTTTTCTCTGCCTGAGCTCTCCGGCTCGACAGAGCCAGGAAGGAGCCACGGCGTGCCGGAGCAGGCGGGGATGGCACAGGGGTGGCTCCCACCGCACCTCCGGAAAACTGTCGGGATTTGGGGCTTCCCCTCATTCCCCTGTCCTGAGTGGGGAGGGGGATGCGAATATCCAGTCCCGGGTCCCCAGAGGGATGTGGGGGAGAACGGAGGCAGCGAGATGTGGCAAGGTGGCCAGGGACCCCGCCGCCGCGCTCTCTTCCCCACGTCTCTGCCATTTTTATCTAACGCTGGCCGTGAAAATTGGTGTGAAATAAAAAAAGGCATCTCTGCCCACAGATGAAATCAATTGATTTGGCAGGTCGCCCGTGGACACCTCCGAGCAGCACTTCCAATTTGCAGGACGGACGCCGGCTCGGTGCAGTTTCTTCCCTTTCTTCTCCTCTGTCTCCCCCACTCCTGCTCCTCCTCCCTGATTTTTTTTTTTTTTTTCTTCTGTCTTTCCAATTTCCCTTTGATGTTCCTGTTATTTCTGCTTTCCACTTAATGGAAATCAGCCCTGGGTGGGTGGGGGTTGTTTGGGGAGTCTATGCATACACATTCCTGTCTCCTTTCATCGGAGGTGGCTCAGGGATGTGCTTGGTCCCGGCGTGAAGGGGGACAGGGGTGATTTTGGGGACTGCATGGGGCTGGGCAGGAGCTGCAGCATCCCCATGCTGTGGGGCTCCGGTCTCTCACCTCCCACCCTGCGTCTGCCTGGTTTGGCTCTGTAGGTGATCTCAGGGCTGGGGAGAGTTCCCCAGGCTTGGGGCAGCCCCACACGTGGCAGGACACAGAGAGGACCAGGAGAGGCTGCACATGGTGCCGGCCCTGCCCCGGGCTCTGCTCCACTCCTCCCCCGTCTCCATCCCTCCTTCATCTCCATCCCTCCTCTATCTCCATCCTTCCTTCATCTCCATCCCTCCTTCATCTCCATCCCTCCTCTGTCTCCATCCCTCCTTCATCTCCATCCCTCCCCTATCTCCATCCCTCCTCCATCTCCATCCCCACCTCCAATCTACATTCCTCCTCTATCTCCATACCTCCTCCATCTCCATCCCTCCTCTGTCTCCATCCCCCTTCCATCTCCATCCTCTCCCCCCCCACGGACATGCTGGAAAACAGCAAAAAATGGAGTCAAAAGGGTGTAAAACCGGCTCTCCCGAGGCTGTGAGTGGCCAGACGGATTTCCCAGCCCCAGGCTGGCTGTGTGCATCCCAAAAACCCAGCAGCACATATCAGGGGCAGCAGCCCAGGCTGCCGGCTGGGATGCAGCCAGCCGCCCCGCTGACCGTGGGGAACCCCGGCAAAAACCCGGCAACGGGATGGGGAGCGCCGGGAGCGCAGCAGCTCCCGCACCGCGCTGGTGGGAACGCGTCTGGGTGAGCACAGCCAGGAGGGAAACGCTTCTCTGAGCCACGGCAGAGCCTCAGGGCTGGGAAAGCGGGAGCCCAGGGCTGCTGTCTATCTTTCCGTCTGTCCATCTCTCCTTCTGTCCATCCCTGCAAAGGAGCTGCCCAGCAGGGAGGAAGTCACCTGTCCGGCATTTTTAGCAAGGGGTCAATTAAATATGGTCCCCCCGGCCACGGGCACCTCAGGGGCTGATGTGCCGGTGACCGGCAGGCATGGGGAGCGCAGGACTAGCAGCACCAGCTCCTGCCCGGCTCCTCCGCTGCCCTCCTGCCTGCGCAGGCAGGAGCTTGGCAGGGGTTCACACGCAGGCGGGGGCTGCCTTGGTCCCAACCAACACCGGCCCAGTTATTTGCCCAGAAGTGAAATATTACACAACTCACTTCATTAGAGCTTCAAGGCAAATGTGGCGTTAATCATGAAAACCTTGATATTCTGCAGGAGACTTAAGCCCTGGAAGGGAAGGGGAAAAAAAAAAAAAGAAAAAGAAAAAAACACACAACGCTTTCTTAGCATCGCTTTCATTTTACTTTGAGGTTAATAGAAGGCTAATTTGAAAGCACTCAGTTAATGAGAAAGCTAAAAATACTCCTCCCATGCAGACCCTTCCTCCGTAGCGACTGTCTCAGTGGCACCGGCTGTAGACGATGCTCCTCACAGCCTGGGGACACGGTGCCCCTCACCTGCCCCCTGTCCCTAACCCTCTCTGAGGGACATGAGTCCTTTGTGATGGAGGGACATGGTGGCTTGGTGGCCTCCCCAGCAGGGACATGTCCCAGCCACAGCTGGGGTCATGCCGTGGCCACCGGGCTGGCTCGGGCAGGGATGGGGCATGAGGGGGAGACCCGTGCAGGGGTCTGCGGGGCTGTGGCTACGAGGACCTTGGGTTGGCCACGTGTGGGACAGGGGACAGGGATGGGCACAGCTGGGGCTTGCAGCCGCTCCATCACCCCCCAAAAAGGAGCAGGGCTGTGGGGACCAGAGCATCCACAAAACATGAGCCTGCATCCCGACAGTCCCTGGCTGCCTCCCCGTCATCCGGAACACGCCGCTGCGGAGGGAATATGTTGTTTTCTGGTACATCACTCTGTGATGGGAAGCTAATGTTGTGTGGCCGGTTACAGCTCGGCCCCGGCGGCTCGGAGGGGAATAAACCACGATCCGCCTTGAAAATGCCCCAGGGAGCCCCGAGCCAACATGGGGGGGGGTCCCCCCTCAAACCCCCTCACCCCACTGACACCCCCGTCCTCCGCAAGACGCCTTTGAACCCACTGCAGCTCCCAAGGGACACCCGCGGGCACGGGGACAGGCGGAGAGGGAGGGGG
>NW_009648690.1:65965-66780 GCF_000708025.1 Charadrius vociferus | reverse complement strand
GGGCCCGGCAGCCGGATCCCGATTTTCCATCACGGAGCCTGGACCAGCTTCAGGCTTGGTGGGGGGCTGGTGGCGGGGGGCTGCCCGCGTGTGCCGCTCGGCACCAGCCCCTGCCAGTTGGCACCCCTGGGAGCCGGCACCTTCGCCGGCACTCCTGGCTCGCACATGGTGATTTGGGATGCGGTTTAATTAGGAAATGATCCTCACGGAAAATTACGCGTTGGAGTGCCTCGAATCGCACACTCACGGCTCAGCTCCAAACCGGTGGTAACACCACCCGAGTTTGAGGACAATTCCTGGAGACTTTCCTGGAGCTGCTGGTTGGGATGAGCAGCCGGTGGCCGCATGGTGCCACATACACGTGCCACGGGGCTGAGGACGGGAGAGTTGCCAATGCCCGGGGGGGTTGTCAGCCATCCGAAAAGAAGCCACCTCCCCTGCACCTCGTATCTAAACTGCTTCTAAACTGAGGTCTGGAGGAGCCCTGGGGCCTTGCCCAGGCGCTGCTGGGCTGTGGGGAATCACCCTGGTACCCCTGGGAGATGCTGTGACATGCTGAGAGATGCTGGGAGATGCTGAGAGAGGCTGGGATGTGCCAGGAGAAGCTGGGACGTGCTGAGAGATGCTGGGAGATGCTGGGAGATGCTGGGAGATGGAGATGCTGGGAGATGCTGGGAGGTACTGGGAGATGCTGGGAGATGCCCGGAGATGCTGGGAGATGTTGGGAGATGCTGGGAGATAGAGATGCTGAGAGATGCCCGGAGATGCTGGGAGATGTTGGGAGATGCTGGGAGATAGAGATGCTGAGAGATGCC
>NW_009648690.1:61862-65808 GCF_000708025.1 Charadrius vociferus | reverse complement strand
CGGCTGCCTCTGCCCGTTGTCCCCGCGCTCAACTCTCCAAAGGTGCCCCAGAGATGCCAAAGCGTTGACAGCAGAATGGAGTCGAGAAGGGCAGGGCTAAACTGCCTTCCCAGAATAAACGAGGAGACTTTAATCCCCTTTCTACAGAGCCACATTAAAGGGTTTCTCGTTCTCCTTGCTGGAGAAAGGCCGTCACTTTCCCCGTCTCTCTTCTCTGCTCCTCCGGAGACAGACTCGCACATCTTTCCGCGCCGGCCCTTTGAGGAGCGCTGGCTGTGTTTAACCTCCGCTTCCCCGGACGATTAAGAAGCTTTATTGGGGGGACACGGTGAGATGTGAGGAGGGGGGAGAGGCACCGGGGGCACACACACCAGCACGCCGGCGGCTCTGCCGCTGCCACCGTCGCTCCCTCCAGCTCCCTGACTCCTACTGATGGTTTAATTTTCCTTGGGGCTGGGGGGGAGAAGAAAAGCACTAGATAATTGTAGCGGAATGGGCTGATAAGTAATGTTTGGTATCCTTTTTACAACCATTCCCCAGGGGCCCATTATGGTAATTTTTCTTCTATAACTGGCAAATTGTATAACAAGTCAGATGATAAACTAGCAAGCCAGGCAGAAATTTGCATTTTAATACAACTGTCTAAATCATTTCTCCACGTAGGGCCGGACAGGGCACTTCAGCCATTTCTGCTGTGCGGGGTGTTTCGGGGGGTGAGGGTTGGGACCCCCCTCACTGGCCCTGGGGGGGTGGTCCGTGGCCCCGCAGCGTGCACGGGCGAGAGCCACACCGCGGGGCCACAGGCTGCCGTGGGGCTGGGTGGGGGGAGAGGAGCCCCCCACCCGCAATGGCAGAGCCCTTTCCCGAAACCCTTCCCAGGATGTGAAGTCCCCAAGCCCTGCGTCACGACATCCCAAACCCCTGTGCTGTGACATCCCCGAGCCCTGCACCGTGATGTCCCCAAGCTCTGTGCCATGACATCCCCCAGCCCTGTGCCATGATGTCCCAAAGTTCTGTGCTGTGACATCCCCAAGCCCTGCACTGCGAAGTCCCAAAGCTCTGTGCCATGACATCCCCGATCCCTGTGCCATAACATCCGCAAGCTCTGCGCTGCAATGTCCCAAAGCTCTGTGCTGTGACATCCCCAAGCCCCGTGCTGTGACATCCCCAAGCTCTGCGCTGCAATGTCCCCAAGTCCTGTGCCACGATGTCCCCGACCCCTGTGCCATAACGTCCCCAAACTCTGCACTGCAATGTCCCAAAGCTCTGTGCTGTGACGTGCCCAAGCCCTGAACCGTGATGTCCCCAAGCTCTGTCCTGCAATGTCCCCACAACCTGCACCATGATGTCCCCGAGCCCTGTGCCATGATGTCCCCGAGCCCTGTGCCGTAATGTCCCCGAGCCCTGTGCCGGCTCGCCGTGCCCGTGCAGCAGGAGCTGTTAGCAACCCATTCACTAGAAATCTGATAGTGAAACGCCAGGCTCCCCGACAGCTTTATAAATAGCTGCTTTGAGTCCAACTGGAACTTTTGATTAAAAAAAAAAAAAAAAAAAAAAAGAATTTAAAAAAAAAAAACCAAGAAGAAAGATGAAGGAAAAAAACCTCTGGCTGGAAAAGCCATCAGCCATCCCTCTGCAGCCACAGGGCATGTGTGGAGCCACAGCATCCCCAGCACACAGAGCCATTAAGGCAGAGGTTTGTACCCGTCCCCATTCTAACATGAAACCTAATTAAGATTTTATAAACACTCACCCAACACAGAAAACAGCCACCACATTAGCAAGGCAAATAACACCCAAATTAAGTTATTTTCTTGCCTTGTTTCAGTCCAGTTTTTAATTAGGTGGCTGCTGAGACGTGGTGTGGCCCCGTGTAATCGTGTCACCGTGATTTATTAGTGCTCTTCGCTGGAGTTACTGCCGCCCTCCAACCTCGGCATCCCCGGTCGCAGATCGGCTCCTACGTGCCGGAGCACAGCGGGGAGACAAGGGGGTTCCTGTGTAGGTCCCTGTCCCCATCCCCATGGTGGCTTGGGGACCCCCTTCTGCTGCCTCCCTCCATTCTGCCTTCCCAGGGGAGGGGGAATCACCACACCACTACAAAAAGAGGGTTTTTTAAAAAAAATAAGACAAAACCCCCCACAACAGAGCTGAAAAGATTCTGTGTCTAAACTTCGAACAACGGGAAGGATGTTTTCAAACAAAGCCTGATGGTGCCACCAAAGCTTGTCCCACCGCGCTGCCGGCCGGTGGGGACGGTGGCAGGTCCCCGTGGGGCGCAGGGGGAGGAGGGGGGGTGCCCCAGCACCGGGCTGCAGCGATGCTTTTTGGGGTGGGAAAGAGGAAGGCAGGGCTGCGGGGCCGGCCGCTGCGTGCCAGCTCTTCAGAGGACATCAAACCGGTTGCCACCGTCTTCCAGCATTAGCACAAGTGACACTCGTTTTGTACCCACATGTTTCCAGCGCGGAGCAGATGGCGAGGGTGCTGGATGCAGTTCAGCGCCACTCCACGGCGCTTCGCCGAGCCGGGCGCCGCTGCGGCAGAAAAGCCATATTTCCCCTCGATCCTTTGGGATATTCATTAGCTCGCAGCCGAAGGGCAGCGGGGCTCCGCCAGCTGCCAGCACGTTCCGTGCATCGCCCGGGCTCCGGGAACAACCCTGGCACGCTCCCACACCGCCGGGGCTTCAGCTGGCGTCGGCTTCGTTTGGGGTCTTACAGGATGCGCAGGTAATTACCAGCGACAACATTTGCATTGCCGAATTGCCTCTAATGGAAGAAGAAGGGGGAAGAAACAAGCTGGTTAAAAGGGGGCTTTTACCAAACGGCGAGGACGTTTCCTACGTGGGGCAGCGGCTGGGTGATGGGTGGTGGGTGCCATCCTGGGTGACGGCCGCCTGTTTTGGGAGAGGACCTGGCAACACCATTGGGAGGCAGGGATGTGGCACCGGAGGCCCATCATGGGTCCACCACAGATTGGGGCTGGGATGCTCAGGCCCTTGCAAGGTTTTTGGGAGGTTTGCCCGGCACAGCCCCGTATGAGCGGGATGCCGGGACTGGATCCGTCCCTCCTGCGCCAGCAGAGCACGGCAGTTTTCCTCACCTCCCCCTTGCAGCCTGCCTGGCTCCTGCCAGCTCTGGTGCTGCTTCATGATTGATGAAATAATTCAAGCCCGAATGACCGGGAGAGAGAAACACGAGTACGTCGTCCTTTTTCTTTATATAAGGGGAAATAAAAACTCCCCGGGAACTCTAATGGCGGAGTCAGAGAGGGGAGCCCGGGTGAAGCCCTGGGGCGGGAGGGCGAGCTCTGCCTGCTTGGGTCGGCGTGTGGTCCATGGGGGTCCCGCTGGTCATCCCCTCGCCCCGCTGCCATCTCTGCTGATGGAGCGAATTGGACGATGTTGGGTAGAGGCACCTGAGATGCCGGGTTGGGTGCCCCCGTGGTCCCAGACCCCCACGCATCCCCATCCCGCACCCTCCCACTGCCCCGCTCTCTCTGCCCTCTGGAACTCACTGTTTTTTCACCACGCTTTGAAGTCTCAGCTAATTTCGTGCCCCTCATCAAGGGCTGGTGCTTTGGCAGTGATTACAGCCAGAGCCGGGGGCTTTCCCCTCCCCGTTTGCCAGCCCACAGCCTTCGTCGCTGGCCGTGCCGGCAAAGAGCCGGGCTTACCGGGACGGATGCTCTCTAAGGCCGGGCTTTGCCCTGGAGCTCTCCTGAGCATCCTGCTCCAGGCGGGAAAGCACCAGAGGAACAGGGAAACCTTACCCTGGGCAGCGGGGACCATGAATAATGAAAGAGGGATCCATAAGCAATTACATTCTAATTAATTAAGGATGATGGATAGAGGGGACCGGGTGACTCCACGCAAATCGCACAAGCTGTAAAGGGCTTCGCTCCTGCCACCAGCGGATTGATTTGCTGGTTTGGAGGCGGGGGGGGG
>NW_009648690.1:56160-61334 GCF_000708025.1 Charadrius vociferus | reverse complement strand
GCCACCGACGCTGTGCCGCGGCACCGGGGTCACCTCTCCGGGGATGGCAACCACCACTCTCCTCGCTTGACACATTGCACGCTGCTCTCTGGCTCTGCACACACGTCCACACGCGTGCACACGCGTGCACAGCCACACTTCCACGCCTGCTCCCCTCCCGCTCCCGAGCAGCTCCATTGCCACGGCAGTGCCGGCGCATCGTTCCCGGCCAGTGGCTGTTGCTGCATTACATTGGAGACTAATTAAGGCGACCGTGAGAGCTGGAACGCCCTGACCGGGGGAAGGTTAATGGCTCGCACCCGTCTCGCGCTCGGCGAGAGGAGGCTGCAGCTCAAGTCAACTCTGCAACATTAATTGCGGTATTGAGCGGCGCGGCGTGAGCGGCCCTGGAACTGTTCCTCGCCATTACATTAATGGTGTTGCCGTGTCTATATTCTTTAAGTAATTGGCAGCTTTTTCTGGGTCTCGTCCTCCATTTACTTTCACAGGACATTAAGAAGCTTTGTGTACGACGGCTTTGCAAAGCTCAATTCCCACGTTAAGTGGGATTGTGCGGAAAAGCAGCCGGTAATAAGGTGATGGACAAAAGGAAGGGGCAGCAGCACCGGCAGCGATATTCCCTCAGGAAGGAAAAAATTCACCAACCGGGACCACAGGGCTGCCGGAGCCGGGTGTCAGGGATGGACGTGGCCGTCGAGAGAGGATCCTCCAAATTCCCAGGCAGGCACACTTGGAATGTGCACCGGGTGAGAGGAGAGCGGCACGGCTGCTTCACTGCTGGAGGAGCCGGGATGGAGCGGTGAGGGAAGGGATGGGATGGAAGGGATGGGATGGGATGGGATGGGATGGGAAGGGAAGTGCCATGATTTTGGATGTTGGCTGAGCCATGCCTGGAAACTCGCTGCTGTTCAGAGGTGATGGGCAGGTTGTCCCTGCTCGGCAGAGCCGGCACGGCGTGCCATGCCCGTGAGCCGTGCCAGAGGGCTGCAGGCCCCCGGCTGCCCGGCGGGGAGGCTGCGCCGCTGGTTAGCATTCTCCCGGGGAGCTCAGCGGGTAATTACACACAGATTAAAAATGTAAGCAAAAGCAATTTTTCTTCCTCACAAGTCTGGGCAGAGACGTGCGACCTGGTGCCGAGGGGGAGGAAGGAGCCACGCTCACTCCGCAGCATCCTCCACCCCAGGGGGAAAGCAGCGTGCTGCACCCCACAGCCCCGCACCCCAGGGCCCACAGAGGGGTCCCAGTGGGCCACACTCCTCCATCCCCATCTTCTTCTTCTTCCTCCACAGCTCCGAGCTGCTGGACCCTCCTTGAACCTGGGCTCTTCCCTCCATGGTGGCATCTAGCAGGCTTCAAAGAGCAGCCAAGGAAGCAAGCTCCCGGTGCAAAGGGCACTCTCAGTGCTCCAAGATCATTCCCTTTCTGCGATCACTGGCTTTTAGCAGTCCAGGGAAGGAAAAGTGTTGTTTAAGAAAAAGCATATTTTAAAAAAAAATTGCCACCATCCCTTTAATTAAGTGATAAAATGAGTCAGAGCGTGAGGAACTGCACACTAATTCATCCTGAAGACGTTGGGCACCGGGCCAGGAGGATCCTTTTACTGCAGCAATAAAATTTCATTAAAAAATGTTTTATTTTAACTTTTTTTTTTTTTAAACACTTGTTAATTTAACCAAGAGGCTAAAAAGTTACGAGCAGGGAAAACTGTCTTCTACAAACTTGCCGCCATATGAGCTCCGGCACCGCTCGCTTCCCGCACGTTCCCTTCCAGCAGCCGGGGAAACGCTTGAACCACCACTTTCCTTTTCCGTTCCTATATTTTAATCCAAAATTATTTTATTGCCCAGTGAAGAAAAAAAAAAGAAAGCGCATAAGTAGTCATTTATTAACAGCTATAAGTATCATTAGGCAGAGATATGTGGTAAAATATAGATTACACCGGGAAGAACCAAGTATCCGAGTGCCATTTTTCCTGTTCAGCATGTCATTACACATCCCGTCGTGGCGTATCACAGCGATGATTAGTAGCATCAAATGACTTCTGAAAAATGATTATGTGCCATTAAAAACATTAGTCTGTCTGAAACCAGCACAAACAAATGGCCGTGCTGGGGATGAGTCATTAGCTCTGGGGCTGGGGGATGTGACGGGAATCCCGGAGACGCGGTGGGTGCAACCGGAGGGTGCTGTGGTGGCACCTTGGGAGTGAGGGTGCTGCAAACACCAGCGGGCTAAAAGCTGACAGAATGAGTGCCAGACTGGCTGGGTGCCGGGCCGGTGGCTGGAGGGACCCACAGGGAGAGCGGTCGCAGGATGGGTGTAGGAGGCGCCTGCAAATAACTCCTCTCCCTGCAGATCCCAGACGTGGGGCTCCCCCTGATCTGCACTCAGCTCTTTTTTTTTTTCACCGCTTTCAACTCCAGAATGTGGCCCAGGCATCTCCTCACCCTGGCACAGACTTGTCTGCATGTACCGTTGCATCAGCTCCACCATCTCAACCCATCACCCCATCCCCATTGCCCGCAAGTCCATTGCCCCATCTCCATCACCCCACGCCATTGCCCTGGCTCCATCCAAACCACCACCCGAGCCCCATCACGCCAACCCATTAACCCAATTCATCACCCCAACCCATTTCCCTGGGCCCAACCCATTACCATGGCTCCATCGTGCCAACCCATCATCCCAATCCATTGCCCTGACTCCATAATCCCAGCCCATCCAACACATCACCCCATCACTTCAACGCATCAGCCCAACGCATCACCCCAACCCATCGCCCTGGCTCCGTTACCCCAACCCACGACCCCAGCTCCATCACTGCAGTTCCATTACCCCAGCCCATCACCAAAACCCATCACCCCAGCTCCATCACCCCAACCCACCAGCCCAACCCATAACCCCAGCTCCAACACATCAGCCCATCACCCCAACTCATCACCGCAACCAATCACCCCAGCTCCATTGCTCCAGCTCCTTTACCCCAACCCATCACCCCAGCTCCATCATGCCAACCCATCACCCCAGCTCCATCTCCCCGACTCCGTCATGCCAACCCCAGCTCCACCACCCCAACCCATCACCCCAACTCATCACCCCACCCCCCCACCCCAGCTCCACCACCCCAGCCCATCACCCTGCCCTCCCCACCCCACAGCCCTGCCCACCCCACGCCAGCCCGCTGCCGGCACTTCGCTCCCTGCTGTCGCCACTTTAAGAGGACATAAATCCAGTTAGTACATCCAAAGAAGAAAAATCAAAATGTCACATCTGTGGAGACGGTTCAATTGAAGGGGTATTGATTGTCACAGAGAATATTCTCACTTTATTCACCTACTTAGTCCCTTCCCCTAGGCACATATGAATTCATCAAACATTGTCACACCACATAATAATACTTGTTCCCGGGTGTTGTTGCAGCAGCTCAGACTTTGTCCTGCCTTCCTGGGCAAGGAGGAATTTAGGGAAGAAAGACCTCGCCAGCAGAATAGACGCGTGACGGCGGCCGAGGTGCAAATTAACCCTCCCGCAGCTGAGGGAGGACTCGAACCCCCTCACCGCAGTCATGCGCAGGACTGCCTGGGCTTTGTTCCCGGTTCCTTGGGGTTTTCGGTGAAGGGTATGAAAATAAACTGGGAAGAAAAGACGTTTTGTTTGCAGCCTTTTATTGCCGCGTCTTCGCTGCCTCATGCGGCGCCGGGAGCCCTTCGGAGCGGGAGCCGGCAGAGCGGGGACGCGGCTGCTGCTCCCCTTCTCTGGAGGAGAAACGGGGCAGCGAAGGAGAAAATACAACTGGAACGGAGATTTAGACGAGAAGGAAAGGCCACGGAGCTGGCAGCGGGTCTCGGGAGGAACGCAGATACCTCCTCCTCAGCCAGCCCACGCTGGGGTCCCACATCCCGGGGACACCCGGTGGGGGCGTGGGGTGCGCGGCCGTGCTCCCCAGAGACACTCACTGGGGCAGAGCCGCGGTCGCCGGACATGGCACGGAGCGCCGGGGTCACTCTCAGGTGCTGCCATTGCAAGTTGCTAATTCTTCCCAGGTAAAACGTTGCTGCTGATTACAATTCCCAATTAAGAAAGGCTAGCTGAGGTGCTGTGGCTCGGGGATACAACTGCTGGAGGGCCATGCTGGAGGCTCCATGCTGGTGCTGGTGCTGGTGCTGGTGCTGGTGCTATAGAGGCTGCAACATCTTGTTGGGGTGGGCAGGATGCTGGTGGGGTGAGCCTGTCCTGGACCCCAAACTAAAGGGGCTGGGGCATGCTAGCACACCTCCCTGGGGATGTGACAGGCTCCCCGAAGGCTGGTGGTGACCCACGGGGACATCCCATGTGGCGCTGCTGTCCCCAACCATGGACTGTGTCCTGTGCCCTGCAGGGAGCTGAGCCGGGTGCTGCCACCGCTGTCCTCGTCCACGTGGGTGGTGGCAGCCACCAGCCCTTGTCTTCAGGTTGAAACAAATTGGAAGCGTGAACTGGTGCCTCTAACCATGTTTATTATTCATATTATTGGTGCGTTGATCTGATTCTGTGTAATGATTTAATCTGTTAATGGCCCCTGATTCAATCTGCTCCTCTCCGCTTTAATCTCCTTTTGCCGTTTGCACCTGATTTGCTGATTTATCTGACGGCCTTTTGGCAGCTCGGGGTCAGGTTCGCAGCTCTCGGCACGCCGCCGTGGCAGGTCACCGATGGGCGATGGCAGGATGCCGGCACGCCGCGGCTGCGAAGGGCGAGGAGGAAGAGGAGGAGGCAGCGGGTCCCTGCCCCGTGGGAAACCCCTTGGGGCTGCCCAAACTGGGGGACGCAGAGTCGAGCTGGGGTGTAGGGAGCATCTGGAGCTCCGTCACCACCCCTGGGCACCGCGGGACACGAAGATGCTTCTGGGCGCCGGCGCTGGATGGACCCGGAGGGGTACGCGGCACCGCAGCCCCCCCACGCCTGGGCAGAGGCGGTTTGCATCGCACCTGATTTACAATTCATAACCTGGATTACCGTGGCGCGCAGCCTGCCGGGGTCAGTGTAATTTAGACCGAGGAAATATTGGCAGTGTTTTCAATCCCCCTGACAGCTCAGGGAGGGGGGATGGATGCCCCGAGCCGGCAACGGAGGAGAGGGGCTGGGGACCCCCTTGCAGAGGGAGGGGAGGGGGTGGGGGCACCGGCAGGCCGCGC
>NW_009648690.1:51924-56000 GCF_000708025.1 Charadrius vociferus | reverse complement strand
AGCCCGTCCCAGCCGGGGCCAGCGGCGTTCGGGGACACAGCAGGTCCCCTGCCAGGAAGATGGATCTCTGCACCGGTACCCGGGGGATGCTCGTGGCAGGGTGGAGGAGCGGGATGCGCTTCTGCTAACGGGGACATCATGCTGGGAGAGCTCTGGGGAACGCGCAGAGCCACATGTAGCTGTAATGGGGCAGTAAGAAATGCCATCCCGTGGGGAAGGGTCCCCTCCATCTCCAAGCTGCAGTGGGAAGAAGGAGGGACAGTTGGGGATGGCACCACATGGCCTATGGCACGGGGATGTGTGTACACCCCTCGGCCCCGGCCATGCCAGCATGGGGCAAAGATGCCCCAGGAAACCCCACACACACTCTCTGCATCCCTCCAGGCTGGAGCCATCCTGGTGCAAAGCAAACGTCCCCCCAGCCAAAGGCGATGGTGACAAGTAACAGGAATTGTCACCAGTTCCTGGGAACATGCCAGAGCTGAAGAGCCTTTGACTTCACCTCCCAGGAAGCCCCGGGCGCCCTGCGCTCCCCTGCCTTGATCCTGGCACCGCCGAGCCCCGAACGGCAATTCCCAGCATCAGACTGGTCTCTGTTCCGGCTCCTCTCGCCTGACGTGAAATGATTTTTGGAGGCAGTCGGTGGCGAGGGAGTACAGCTGCCGCTAAGTTATCCAAACGATTTATCTTAAGATTCATACAGAATTCATTGTGCGGGGAGCCTGGGCAATGTCGGCTTTTAATATTCATGCGGATTTGGAGGCAGTGTTAATCACAGGGTCTGACAATTTGCACTTCCCTTAATTGCCCATGCGGCCGGCTCTGCCCGGCCCCCACCCCTCGCCCCGCCGCCCTCGGGGACCGCTGCGGGGTCCCACCACGTCCCTGCTTGGCTTTTTCTTCCCCGTGCAATGCTTGCCATGGCTTGGCCGGTGTGGGTGGCTAGAGGTGGGAGCGGGGTCAGCCGGGGCCACTGCGTGGTGCTGGAGGAGCTGCACCCCGACTCCTTGCTCGGAGCATCCCCCGTATCCCGGGGTGAGCATCAGTGCATCCCACCACAGAGCGCAGGGACCTGGAGCATCCAGCCCCCGGGGGGCTCTCCCCATCCTCCCGTAGCGTGTCCCAACGCGGGGTCGCAGGCAGAGCTGTGCCCTTGCCGCTGACCCGCCGGCTGCCGTCATCCCCGTGGCTGGCGTTACCTGTCACCGCTGTCACTCCGCTCCCATCCAGCCAGCTGCCACTGCGCGGGGACTGAATACCAATGAGGCTCACGGAGCTGCAGGCTCCTGGGTGGCCCCTCCTCGCGGAGCGGCACGGCGGGCACCCCCGGGGATGGGGGACAAGGTGTGCCGGGAGCAGGGCTGGCAGCTGCCCCCGGTAAGGTGCTGAGACCCCTCCGGCTCATGACAGGCAGCAAGGTGGGACACAGAGCTGTCACCACCACACGCAGCCTCCAGGTCCCCTGGTAGGTCCCCATCAGCAGTGCTCTGCCGTGGCCGGTGGCATGGCCACGGGAACACATGTGAGGCCACTTCCATCCCCCTTGGGGCTGTGAACCCCAAAACCAGTGTCACCCCAGCATGAGCAGCACCACAAAGGAGCCCTGGCCAGCAGCGGGGCTGGGGACCCGCCGACCCCATCCGTCCCCTCTGCAGCGCTTTTTTTTTTCGCCCCCAAAAGCTTGGGTCCCCTCCCCTCGGAGGAGGCTCAGCCGAGGCTGCTGGCCGCGGTGCGGCTTTGGGTGGGTTTCAGCTGTCCTCACGCTGTAATTGTCCTAATTAGATCTACATATTTTGATGAAGGTTTCACAAGGAAAAAAAAAAAAAAAAAAGCAGCAGGCAGGAGGAGATAATCGAATCGCAGATGACATTCCCATCACCCAGCCTCTCCGCACAGCCTCTGCTGCAGCCGAGTCGGAAAATTATGCATAAGGGGGGAGGAAAATTACCATAATCTTCCTCTGCAGGATGACACCAAATTCGGCTGGAGCTCCGCGGGGTGGCGGGATGCCAGGCGGGCGCCGCAGCTGCTCTGCCCTCGCCCTGACGGTGCCACCGCTGATGCCACCCCTCAGTGCCACCCTCCCGCCCAGGCGACACAGACTGGGCCACCAGCAGCCTCTGGGGTCCCACCTCGGGACCTTTGGGGCTGCCCACCCATTGCACCCTCCCTCCTTGCAGCACCCCTGGGGTGGTGGTCTTTCCTTTTCCACGGGGCTGGTATTTGCACCGCTGGGTCACCAATCACGACTCCCCACCAAGGCAGGTGCAGGGGACATCGTGGGACACGACGCAGCACCTCGCACGCTGCCCTGTGCCCCTCACCAGGACAAATCCCCTTTGCCGGTGGAGAGGGGCAAGACGGGGGTAGCATCAGGGCATCACCCTCAGCTCCCCTTGCTTTGGGACCGGGCAGGATGAGGCACTGGGGTCCATGGTCAGGGGTCCCCAGATACCTCCTGGGGCCCATCCTGCAGCCAGCAGATCCCCGGGGAGCCGGGCACGTCCTGCCCCTGGCATGGGGATTGTCTCTCGCCCCAAAACCGTGCTCCACACCCTGCATGGCGCCCAGTCTGTGGCACGCTGGAGCGGGTGCCCCGGGGAGCGCTGGGGCTGAGCGGTGGGACTCGGCTCCCTTTTATCTCTCCGACTTCAGAGGGGGACCCCGGAGCCGGGCTGTGAGAGGGTCCCCCGGGGGGGCTGAGGCTGGCACCGGGGGGGCTGAGCGAGTGGAGCGCGCTGTAATGAAATGCAATTAAGATGGAGTTCTCTCCCTGTTCTCCGCGCATCTCCCCTGAGCTGCAGAAAAGCCCCCGTGGAGCAGCAGCGGCTGCGCCTCTGCAGAGCCCCTGGTTCTGCCCGCGCCGGCATCCCGGGCCACGAGCTCCCGCTGTGCCGTGCCGTGCCGTGCCATGCCGTGCCATGGAGCATGGCAGTGCCTGCTCCGCCAGAGAAATGGCAAACGGTGCCGTCACACAGGTACCCCGGCAGCAGGAACGACACCAGCATCACCAGCTTCTCCCAGTACTGCCATGGGCACTGGTGAGCGGGGAGGAAAGAGGGGAGCAGCCCTTTGCTGCCTGCATCGCACATGCTGCCGGGTGGGATGCGTGGCTGGTTTCGGCTGGATGTGGCCACCGCCGGCAGCAGCAGGTCCGATGGCACCGACCCCAGCTCAGGCCGTTTATCCGTATGGAAAAAGCCTGAACTCCGGGAGCATGAGACAGGAAAGGGGGGGACTGCACCTCCTTCCCCACCACTATCTCACCCTGCCTAAGCGGTCGGCCTTCTGGGAATGGAGGGACCACTCACGACAGCTTCTTGGTCCCACTGTGAATTCTCCATTTCCTTTATCAAACCACCCGGTGCCCCAGCAGATCTGGACTCGTACCAACGCTCAGCACAGACAGTGTGCTCTCGATGCTTTATTCCGCTGTCCTCTGTCTTCGGCCTGGGGAGATCCTTCTGCTGGAGTGCTAGCTCCCATGGGTGGGCGAAGGACTGCTGAGCGATAAAAGTCTGGGAAGCGGAGGTTGCATGAAGCAGCTGCCTTTCCCTCCCCCCACCATCGCCCACCCCCCCCGTATCACACCACCTTCCCATGGGCTTGCACGGGGACCGCTGCCCGCATCACCACCCCAGCCAAAGCTCACCCCAGGTGAAGAAGCATCCTCACACACACCCCCGCCCCGTTCCCCCCCAAGGGACCTCACCCCACAGCCCCCCAGGGCCCTCCAGCCCTGTCCCGCATGGCCACATGCTCCCACAGCCCCGCTGAGACCAGAGCAATTCATGACACGGGTGGCCACACACAGCGCCGGTGAGAGGATGGTGTGGGCTGCGCAGGGGGACCCCCGCCACCTTCTGCTCTGCATCGCTTGGCTTTTTTTTTATCCCCTCGGTTTTGCTGCCCTGCCTCGCAGGGAGGGATGCTGAGCGCGGCCGGCGATGGGGGGTTCAGGTATTAAAGGTATTAAATGGCTTTTCTTCCTGCAACGCCACAACCCATTACCCCTCCCCGGCTCCAGCCTCTGACGCACCCCCAAAACGGCTGAACGCCGCCAAAGAGGGGGCGCC
>NW_009648690.1:36064-42189 GCF_000708025.1 Charadrius vociferus | reverse complement strand
CTTCCAGCCGCGTTTATTCTCCTTTTTCCTGCTCTAGCCACACCGTGATGCCGCTACTGAACACGACCACCCCCACCACACCACACACACCCCCGGCTTTTTCCCCAGCTCTGTGTGTCCCCCTCCCCAAATTTGCTCCCTCCTTTTCAGGGCATTTCCATGAAAACAGGCTCTTTTGTTTCTTTGGAATTCATCTGCCTCCGCTGCCTGTTCCCCACCTCGAGCCTGCGCCTGCCTTTGTCCTCCGCAAATAAAGAACAAAAGGGGAAGAGACGGAGAAAATATGATCTCGCCTCCAAATGGGCTTTTTTTTTTTTTCCCCCAAGTCGTCCATGAAGCCTCGGATGCTCTTTAAGAGCCCGGCTGATGAATGCGAGGGCATGGGAGCTGCCATTAGGAGTGAATTGATCGGCTCTCGGCAGCGCGCTGCCAGGGCCCTTCGCTTTAAAACCCGGGAAAGGAAGAAAGAATGAGAATGAAGGGGGAAAAAAGAGAGCAAAGACCGAGTGATTGGAAAGAGTTTTCTGTCCTTGTTAATAATAAAGGCATCCAGCAAATTGCACTCGCGCTCCGGAGCAGGTAATGGCGATGCAAGGCCTTTTTTCTCTGCGTCGGGGGGAGAAACTGGAGTAAACAGGGGGAAAAAAATCAATTTCTGCTGCGGTTTGTTCTCTGAATAGGGGAATCTCCCAGCGAACGTGTCCTTTCATGTCTCCTATTACCTCTGCCAGCTCCCCACCTCCGCCGCACGTCGCCTGCCCGCACAAATGCGTTTGCCCGGGAAAGAAGGACCCGAGATTCGGGAGAACAAAACAAGGGCTGGATGGCGGACCTCTGCGCCGGTGCGGTGCCTCCGCGCTGGGACTGGCGCCGGAGGCCACACAGCGCAGGGACACGCTGCTCGGCGTGCACGTCTGGAGCACACTTGTCAGGCACCGGTATGCACGGCTCGGGCAGGCATGTCTCAGGCGTGCGCTGCTCGGGCACGCAGCACTCGAGCTGCATGCATGGCTCCGTCGTGCGCGTCTCAGCCACGCTCATCTCAGCCTCTTCTCAGCCCCGCACGTCTCGAGCTCTTCCATCCCAGCCATGCACATCCCAGCCACGCACGTCTCAGCCATGCATGTCTCCATCTTGCACATCTCAGGCATGCATGTCTCGAGCTTGCACGTCTTGAGCTTGCACGTCTCAGCCATGCGCATCCCAGCCATGCACATCCCAGCCATGCGCATCCCAGCCATGCACATCCCAGCCATGCGCATCCCAGCCATGCACATCCCAGCCATGCGCATCCCAGCCATGCACATCCCAGCCATGCGCATCCCAGCCATGCACATCCCAGCCATGCGCATCCCAGCCATGCACATCCCAGCCATGCGCATCCCAGCCATGCACATCCCAGCCATGCGCATCCCAGCCATGCACATCCCAGCCATGCGCATCCCAGCCATGCACATCCCAGCCATGCGCATCCCAGCCATGCACATCCCAGCCATGCGCATCCCAGCCATGCACATCCCAGCCATGCGCATCCCAGCCATGCACATCCCAGCCATGCGCATCCCAGCCATGCACATCCCAGCCATGCGCATCCCAGCCATGCACATCCCAGCCATGCGCATCCCAGCCATGCACATCCCAGCCATGCGCATCCCAGCCATGCACATCCCAGCCATGCGCATCCCAGCCATGCACATCCCAGCCATGCGCATCCCAGCCATGCACATCCCAGCCATGCGCATCCCAGCCATGCACATCCCAGCCATGCGCATCCCAGCCATGCACATCCCAGCCATGCGCATCCCAGCCATGCACATCCCAGCCATGCGCATCCCAGCCATGCACATCCCAGCCATGCGCATCCCAGCCATGCACATCCCAGCCATGCGCATCCCAGCCATGCACATCCCAGCCATGCGCATCCCAGCCATGCACATCCCAGCCATGCGCATCCCAGCCATGCACATCCCAGCCATGCGCATCCCAGCCATGCACATCCCAGCCATGCGCATCCCAGCCATGCACATCCCAGCCATGCGCATCCCAGCCATGCACATCCCAGCCATGCGCATCCCAGCCATGCACATCCCAGCCATGCGCATCCCAGCCATGCACATCCCAGCCATGCGCATCCCAGCCATGCACATCCCAGCCATGCGCATCCCAGCCATGCACATCCCAGCCATGCGCATCCCAGCCATGCACATCCCAGCCATGCGCATCCCAGCCATGCACATCCCAGCCATGCGCATCCCAGCCATGCACATCCCAGCCATGCGCATCCCAGCCATGCACATCCCAGCCATGCGCATCCCAGCCATGCACATCCCAGCCATGCGCATCCCAGCCATGCACATCCCAGCCATGCGCATCCCAGCCATGCACATCCCAGCCATGCGCATCCCAGCCATGCACATCCCAGCCATGCGCATCCCAGCCATGCACATCGTGGTCTGCCCCGCGGCTCAGCAGCCGTGGGGTGCAGCTGCGCAGGCAGCTCCCTGGGGTGCCCGAGGTGGGACCATGCGCCTCTGTGGACACATCTCCTGCATGTCTCCTGACGTGCAGCTGGCGCATCGCCTCCCGGGGGACAAGCCATGCCTCCCACGCTCTAACCAGCCGCAGGACCCAGAAACCGTGGGGTTTTCCTCTGGGGACTGCCCAGGGCTGGCTCTCCTGTGCGTCCTTCGGGGGACATCGGCAGCGCTGCTGCGGGAAGGTAGGAGCAAACATCTGGAGGTGTTGCACGGCGTCTGTGAGCAGGGGATGGTCCTATCGCTGGGAAGAGCAAGAGGAGAAGGAAACCACCCACACTTTGGGTGGGCAGAGTGCTCCCCAGTCACCAGGGTGTGCTGGGGATGGGGAGAAGCGGAGACGCTCAGCTTCCAGCAGGATGCGCTGGAGCCCGGGGTGCAGAGTGAGGCCCCCGGGGTCCGGGTGGTGGGCACGCAACGCTGCTGCGGTTCACCCCACGGCTGCAGCGAGCATCCGCACGATCGGCACCAGTCCGATAGCCTGGAGCTCACCCTGACGCACAGACGAGCTGCGGTTCCCCTTCCCACACCGCCGCCGCTCTCTCCCTCCACCAGGAAAAATGGCTCGCAACTCCGTTAAGGACAGTGTAATTACGCATCATGAAAATCCGGCTGCCCTCACGCGTGTAAACACCGCTGTGACGGAGCGCCCTTCCGCACCCAGCCCGGCAGGTTCGCTCGGCTCTCGGGCGAGCGCGCAAAGCGAGCTGCGGGCGCGCAGGGTGAGAGCGGGACTCGGTGCCGCCCCCAGCCAAGCACCCGAGGTCTCACCCTGGACCTGTCCTAGGGCCTGTCCCTACCCCCAGCCCCACCTGGCTGCGGTGGGACCGCATGATGTTGGCCCAGGAGCTCTCCCCACTGGCACTCACCCATCATCCACCCCTGCCCTGCTGCTGTTTTACCCTTTTTCTCTCCAAACTCCTCTTCATTTTTATTTTTTTTCCACTTCAAGAGAGTCCTCCCCCTCCTGTCCCCCGAGTTCCCCTCTGTTAGAGGAAATAGTCCAAAACAGTGTCCCCAAGGGGATGTGGCCCCGCCGGGCTCAGTGTGGGTACCAGATCCGGCATCCCGCGTTTCCTCCATGTGGCTCCATCAACATCCACCTCGCCAGAGCCTCATGGAGACACTGGAGGAGGAGGAGGAGGAGGAGGAGGAGGAGGAAGAAGGCTCCTCATCGTGCTGTTCACCAAACCCAGTGCCGGGGGACCACGCGGTGCCCCCAAGCCGGGGGGAGGTGGGTTAAACACAACCGCGATCCTGGCACGGCGCTTCCCAAGCAGAACCAGAAAGATTTTTTAATATAAAACTGGTAGCCAGCGGGTGAATTAAGAATGCTAATTGAATTTCATTAGGCAGAGGAGCCGGGCCGGTGGGAGGCAGGGAGGAAATGTATTTGATGTGTTTTAAAAGCCGCAGTTTCAGAATGTGATGGGTTTGGGTTTGGTTTTTTTTTTTCCTTTTTTTAATTTAAAGCCAGTCGTAAAAAGATCCCGTCTTTGAGGAGCTAATGACTCTCATGAATTATTTTTGTTGATTTATACACCCACTCGGCTTTTAAATAATATTAATAAGGTAAAAGTGAATCCGTTCCCAGGCAGGAGCGGGAACGATGCTGCTGGGGGGGCGCAGGGGGGGGGGCGCAGGGGCTGTGGGGCGGGGGGGACAGCCACTGCCTGACCCACACACCTCCCTCCATCTCAAGTTCCCATGGTGAGGCCATGCTGCGCTTTGGGCCAAAACCAGGCGATTTTGGAGGCCGTCGTGGTGTGCCGGCGACTGTAGCCCCTCGCCGGGGCCGGACGGTGCCTCGCTCCCCTCGGCCGAGCATTTGTATTCGGCGTCGGTGCCGTAATGGGCACTTTTCATGCCGGTTTGGTTTTATTATTATGCCAAGAAGCTTGCTTAATTCTCTGCTGTCTTTCTTCTGCACTGTTGATTTACACTGTTAGTGTTTTAATTATACAATTCAGCACTCCTTAAAACATGAAAAACTGCTCAACTTTTGAAGCAATTAAAAGGCAGCAGAGTAGATCAGCCCATCAGAGATGAGATAAGTAAATCAAACAATTAAAAAACTCATTTGGTGGCGGGTGGGGAGGGGGAATTGTCCCACCCAAGAAGCCCCACAGCTCCCACCCCAACTGCCGGCTTCGTCCCAGTAACTGGTCTTGGTGTGATACTGGGAGCAACTGGTGGGAGTGGCACGAGGTGAAAGTGCTGTGGGATGCAGGGTGATGGGGACAGACGGGGAGATGGGGACGGGGTGATGGGGACAGACAGGGTGATGGGGACGGGGTGACGGGGATGGAGCGATGGGGATGGTGATGGGCATGTGTGGGCACGCAGGAGCTGTGGCGGGGCCACCGCTGGAGTCGAGGAGCAGCATCCCTGCAAAATCCACGCTCCCACGGCAGCGGGACACCCCCAGTACCCCTTCAGCCAGGAGCAGTGGAGCCAGAAAGGGGCGAGCCTGGGTGCAGGACCTGGGCAGAGCTGTCCCTTTCCCGGTGTCACCTACCACTGTCCTTCTTCATCCTCCTTCTTTTTCCTTGTAACTTAATTCCATCGTTCAGAGGAGCTGCTGGCACCGACGGACTCATGTCCCAGCGGTTTTGAATCTCCAGGACCAGCCGGGATGCATCCACGCTGCCGACACGAGATGCGGTTCCACAACCTTCCAGTCCCCTCGCGGACACACGAACGCTGCCAACAGCGTCACCCCGCCAGCAGTAATTAAAAGCAGAAGGTAATTAATTATCCATCTCCAAAACCACCATGGCTGCAAGATCAGGAACCAGCAGGTAATTAATCTGTGGCAGCTTTGGCACCCAACACCCGGAGCGGGTGCCAGCGGGGGGGTTCACCCCACAGCATCGGGGTACGGTCCCGGGAAAGGCTCCCCCCGGCTCTGTCCCCGTGGAAAAAGTCCTTCTGCACCCGTCCGGTGGGAGGGATGGAGCCGGGGACCGACGCTGAGAAGTTCTCCTGGCACCCACGGGAGCCGCAGCCCTTAGCTGTGCCGGGGACCCCTCGGGACACCCCCGGCCGTGGCAGGGACCCTCCTCACAGGGATGGCACCCTGTGATTTATGGGCTTGAATTTCCCCCAGTTCTCGCTTCCATCCCCGCCTCTGCGTCAGACGTTTGTCTCCCCCAGTGGTTTATTCCTTTTTAATTTCAACGATCCATCAGGCGGTGCCCACACCGGAGCAGGGTGTCGGGTCAGGGTGCCACAAGAGCCACACAGGAGCCACCAGCTCCATCAATTCCCTCTTCCCACCCCGGGAACACCGGACCCGAAAAAGCCGCCCCTCTGCCCCTGAGCCCCTCGCTCCAGGTTATCACCCAACTGGGGGGTCCCTGCAAGGCCGTTTATCCGTATGGAAAAAGCCTGAACTCCGGGAGCATGAGACAGGAAAGGGGGGGACTGCACCTCCTTCCCCACCACTATCTCACCCTGCCTAAGCGGTCGGCCTTCTGGGAATGGATTCACTTTTCCTTCACTATTTAAAGGCAGGAGAGCCGGTCCCTCGCCCCAACATCGCCCACTCCCCCCGCATCACACCACCTTCCCATGGGCTTGCACGGGGAC
>NW_009648690.1:31738-34881 GCF_000708025.1 Charadrius vociferus | reverse complement strand
GGGGGGGGTGCTTGGCTGTGGGAGCAGGAGCTTTCTGCTGGGGATGCTCACAGAGACCGATGTGTGAGTTGGGGAGTGCGCTCTCAGCTGTACTGAAGCTGAAAGGGGGAGAATTAAATCAGATTTTAAGGAAGAAATTCTTGACGATGAGGGTGGTGAGCCCCTGGGGCAGGTTGCGCCGAGAAGCTGTGGCTGCCCCATCCCTGGAGGTGTTCAAGGCCAGGTTGGACGGGGCTCGGAGCAACCTGGGCTGGGGGGAGGTGTCCCGGCCCAGGGCAGGGGGGTTGGAATTAGATGAGCTTTAAGGTCCTTTTCAATCTAGACCATTCTGTGATTCTCCATATGTTGAGTGTCTCTTTTGGTTTTCAGCCTCGCAAGATTGAGGAGATTAAAGACTTTCTGCTGACAGCCAGGAGGAAGGATGCAAAGTGTGAGTGCTGAGGCTGCTGCGTGTGTCTCTGGGGAGGAGTGAGGTGGGATGCTCTGGCACAGGAGCTCTCCTTCCCCACCAGAGCAGGGCTGTGGGGCCTCTGTCTCCCCAGGGAAGCTGAGGAGCTCCTTGGCTTGAGAGTCAAGCTGAGGGATACGCAGGGTTGCAGGTTTGTCTGGGCATGGCGTTGGTGACACTTACAGTGGTTTTTGCTCCGTGTTGGCTGAGGTCACTGCCTATGATCAAAAGCCTCGTTGGGCAGAGGGATGCGGTGATGGAGCCCGCAGGTGAGGTCTGCTCTCGGGGGCTCGGGTCCAGGACTGGGCTCCTCCGGGGACTGGTGCTCTCGCATCCTCTTAGCCACGCTTCTTCCGTGGCTGCTCCCCCTGGGTTGTTTTGGCCAAGCCCCAACTGCAGCTTGCTGGAAACTGTGTGCAGATACCACCTTGTGTCTGACTTGCTGTAGTCTTCGAAAAACTACAAGATGTCAGACGCTGGGGAGTCCTGTCAGAATGACAAGTGAATCATACTCAAACATGCATTTTCTTGTGTTGCAAATACAAAGACTGTTATAATTGAAACACCAGAAATGCCTTGTCTCAGTATTTAACAATGCGTGAAGAGTTTTCCCTCTTCTCTTGCTTATTTCGATCCAGCTGTCACGGAGAAGAGGCGCTTTAATTCTGGAGATGTTTTTATAATTTACCAGTGTGGGCGAGAAGGGATAGTTCAACACTGAAATGCTGTTGTAGCTGATGACGCCCCTTACAAAGCATCTCCGTGCCTTTTGACTTGCTCCGTGTTTTGTAGCAGCTCTTGTAATGCTGACCTGCGGGGGCTCTGCAGCAGGGAGGGAGAGGAACTGACCACAGCCCAGAGCGAGCTGCCTCGATAAAACGGCCTTAGGGGGATGTGAAGGAGATTGGAAGCGCTGGCCGCAGAGCTCGGAAGCTGTGTTACAAGCTCCAGCGCAGCGATTTGGATGCAGAGGATGGCGCGAGTAAATAAGCCTGGTGTGAACCATTCATGCTCCATTGAAAATTTGCGATGCAATAAATTTTTCGCATTGCTTGTTGTAAACTGCTGCTGCGAAACAAAACGACCTCAAAATAAAGCTGTTGGCTTTGAGAAACCTCTGCGCAACAGCAGGCTGAATCCCCCAATTCGGGCAGTAGCTGTTAGTGACAATGGTGTAGAAAAAAATAATAGTCTGGATTTAGTTTAGTGCCGGAGAGCCAGGCAGGGCTGCGAGCATCCTCCAGGCTCGGTGAGGAGTCGGTGTGGGGTCGCTGCCAGCCTGCTGACCTCTTCCTTAATCCTGCAGCGGTCAAGATCAAGAAGAACAAGGACAATGTGAAATTCAAGGTGCGCTGCAGCCGGTACCTGTACACCCTGGTCATCACGGACAAGGAGAAGGCCGAGAAGCTGAAGCAGTCCCTGCCTCCAGGTACATCCCTTGGTGTCTGGAGGGAAGCGTCCCATGCTCGGGGCAGCAGGCAGGCTGGATGGAGGTGGCCACTGTGGAGTTGCCGCTGGCCAGCAGCCCTGTCCCAGCACGTTTTCCCCCGTTCTGGGTCACTGATGCCTTCAGACCGCTCAGTTTTGCTGTCCCTGTCCCTGGAACCGATGCTGGAGGAGATGCTGTTCCCCGGGTGGGTGGGCAGGGCGGGAGCAGAGCCTTTCCAACCGTTAAGCCATCTCTTTCTCTCCCCAGGTTTGGCTGTGAAGGAGCTGAAATGAGCCGTGCACATGTAGGTTTCTCCGCGTTTGTTACAATAAATAAAAACCTGAAGTGTTCCCGGTGTCACGTTTGTCCTTTCCAACGGCACCGCACTCAAACCGTTGGTGTTCTGAGGGTTCAGGACCTAATTTCGGTCCATGCCATGGCGCGAGCAGCTGGTGGTCCCCTTCCTTGCAGCCCTGTCCTAGGCGAAGGTCCCAGTGGTGTTAGCAGTGGACCTGAGGGGGATGAGGTCTGCCCCTATAGCAGGGAGGACGGGGTGCAGTGCCCCTATAGCAGGGAGGACGGGGTGCAGTGCCCCTATAGCAGGAAGGATGGGGTGCCGTACCCCCATAGTAGGGAGGTGACAAGGTGTGGTGCCCCCACAGCAGGGAGGATGGGGTGCAGTGCCCCTATAGCAGAATGGTGACAGAGTGCGGTGCTCCTATGGCACGGCGGTGTCCAAGTGTGATGCCCTTATAACAGGGAGGATGCAGTACCATGGCCCTATAGCAGGGTGGTGATGGGGTGCAGTGCCCCTATAGCAAGCAGGTGACAGGGTGTGGTGCCCCTATAGCAGGGAGGTGACAGGGTATGATGCCCTTATAGTGCGGAGGATGGAGTGTGTTGCCCCTGTAGCAGGGAGGGTGGGATGCAGGGCCCCTATAGCAGGGAGGATGGGGTGTGGTGCCCCTATAGCAAGCAGGTAACAGGGTGCGGTGCCCCTATAGCAGGGTGGTGGTGGGGTGCAATGCCCCTATAGCAGAAGGGTGACAGGGTGTAGTGCCCCTGTAAGCAGGGGGGTGACAGGCTGTAATGCCCCTATAGCAAGGAGGATGGGGCGCAGTGCCCCTATAGCAGGGAGGGGATGAGGAGAGCAGGGCCCTCATAGCAGGGGTGGTGGGGTGCGGTGCCCCTATAGCGGGGGGAGACAGGGTGTGATGCCCCTATAGGAGGTAGTGGCCGGCGTGCGGTTCCCCCCCCTACCTCCCC
>NW_009648690.1:29791-30080 GCF_000708025.1 Charadrius vociferus | reverse complement strand
CCACGACAGCCGTGCCGAGCCTGTCTGCAGCCGTTAAAGGCCTGATCGTGGAGAATGGGCCGGTGTCTGTCGGTTTTCCCGGGGTCTGCCGTGGAGAGGGAGGCGGCACTGTGTGTGTCGGGCACGTGCCTGGCCAGGGCAGCGGCATGTCCATCCTCAGAGCCAGCTCCCACCTCCAGCGTGGCTTCGCCCACTGGCACACCCGGTGCCGGAGAGCACCAAAGCGGCCACGGTGAGCTGGCCATGGGGCCTGGAGGAGCCACGGGCCGGCCCCCCGCCCGCCGACTGC
>NW_009648690.1:27535-29746 GCF_000708025.1 Charadrius vociferus | reverse complement strand
GGCGGCACTTCCAGCGGATTCCCCTAATCTGCTTTGCCCGGCCCCTCCGCCCTCAATCTCTTGGGGTTTGGCAGGAGCTGCTTCAAACCCGCCATGTCCTGCCCACGGAGCAACTCCGGGCTCGAGTGTCCCGACACCCCGTGGGCACCGGTGGGGAGCACATCCCCATCACGGTGCTGTCCCTGTCCCATCTGCTTTGGCTTCACCTTGCCACGGATGGAGATCCCCCAAAACCAGGATGCTCCGGGAAGCATCCCCTGTCCCACCGGTGTCACCCCAAGGCAAGGCACCCATGTTGGGGTGAGCGTTTCCCTCCCCTCTAATCGGGGGGTCCCCTCTCTGCCCACAGCACGGCTGTCGGCATCGGCTTCTACGGGAACAGTGAGACCAACGATGGGGTGTACCAGCTGCTCTATGCCCTGGACCATGCCAACCACACCCTGACCGGCATCGACTCGCTGGTAGGGCCGCGGGGAAGGGTCCCCCCATCCCACACCTTCCATTTCCCCCAGGGTCGCGTTGATCCCCCATCCTGGGTCTGGTTAAAGCACTGGGGAGGGACGCATCCAGCTGATCCCTGGATGCATCCAGGGATCCAGACGTCCTGCGCTGCTGGCCGAGCCCCCGGGGCGGCCATGCCACACCGAGCATGGGAGGGTGACGTCACCCTGCAGAATGGGGCCTTTGTGGCCGGGAAGGGCTGTGGCGGGGCCGTCCCAGAGGATGGATCCAGCTTGAGCACGCGGGGTTGATGTGGGGCTGGCTTCCTACGGATGGGGCGAACGGCTCCGCCGGGTGCGGGTCTGACAGTGGGGAAGACCCCAGTGCCGTCCCGGTGGGACCGACCGTCCCGTTGTCCCCAGGTGGCGGGCACCACGCTGCAGATGCAGGTGGGTTTGGAGCAGCACCTGGCGCGGCTAAACGAGCTCCTGGCCGCGCGGGGGGACTACCTGCAGACCCTCAAGTTCATGCAGCAGTTGGCCGGCAGCATCGTCCTCCAGCTCTCGGGGCTGCCCGTCTGGCGGGGCGCCAGCGCCGACCTCACGCCGCCCTCACCACGCTGGCTGGCCACATCTCCTACGTCGAGTATTACCGGTAAGAGGGGCTGTGGGATGGCGCTGGGCTGTCGGAGCGTCTCCCGGTGGGGCTGGGGGAGGTGGGCACGCCTGACGGAGCCTTTCTCTGCCCCCAGGTGGTTGGCTTATCTCCTCTTCTTCATCCTCGTCCTCACTGTCTGCCTCCTGGCCTGCCTGGGGCTGGCCAAGCGCTCCCGCTGCCTCCTTACCACGTGAGTAGCCCGTGGCTGGGCTCGGCGGTGCCGGAGCCGCCGGGGGAGGGAGGACAGAGCCAGACCCACGGCGTGCTCACCCCTCTCCCCGCAGGATGCTGTGCTGTGGGCTGCTGACCCTCATCCTCAGCTGGGCTTCCATGGCCGTGGACACGGCGGCGGCGTGGGTGAGCGGGGCCGGGAGGGGAGGGGTGGTACCGGCTGTGCCGCAGCAGAGCCAAGCACTGCGGGTGCCCGTCCCGTCCTTCCGAGCCCCGACGATGTCCCTTTTGTCCCCACAGGGCACCAGCGACTTCTGCGTAGCTCCGGATAAGTTCATCATGAACCAGACAGAGAGCGACATCAGCGCGGGTGAGGGCTGGTCCCAGGGCATGGCGCGGAGATGAGCTGAGGGCAGGGACCCCAGTGCTCCCCCAAAACCTGTGTGGAGGTTTGGGGTGGGGGATGGGGGGCGTGCGGAGCTCGCCGCTGCCGTGCTGCCCGCCCTGGCCTGCTCTCTGCCCGCCGGGGTGCTCACACCCACGTCTCCCGTTTGCTTTGCAGAGGTGGTTCATTATTACCTGTACTGTGACCAGAGCCTGAGCAACCCCTTCCAGCAGGTATGGGGGAGCTGGCACCCCACTTTGCGCTGCTTGGGGACGGGGGTGGCCTTGGGCAGCTCCATGACCGCTCCGTGCTCCCCCCTTGCAGGCTCTCACCGTCTTCCAGCGCTCACTCACCACCATGCAGATCCAGATCCAGGGCCTGATACAATTTGCACTGCCTCTCTTCCCCACAGCTGAGGTACGGGGTGGGGGGAGCTGGGGTCCCATGCCCCCTGCTCTGCTCCCCATCCCACCCACTGCTGCCTTGACGCCCCCCCCGCCCCGTCCTCTCCTGCAGAAAGACCTGCTGGGGGGCCAGCAGCTCCTCAACTCCTCAGA
>NW_009648690.1:21856-27045 GCF_000708025.1 Charadrius vociferus | reverse complement strand
TAGGGGTGGGCAGCCCCGGGGGTCGCCCCCCTCCCCACCACCAGCCCTGTCCCATCCCCTCTCCCACCGCAGGACTACCTGGACGCCCTTATCGGCATCTGCTACGATGGGGTGGAGGGTTTGCTCTACCTGGTCCTCTTCTCCTTGCTGGTGGCCGCCTCCTTCTCCACCATCATCTGCGCCACGCCGCGTGCCTGGAAGCACTTCACCGGCAGGTGGGTCTGCCCGCAGGGCCTTCACCGGCGGGCAGGGGGCTGCGTGTGTGGCACGAGGTGGGCACGGGGCAGGGGAGAACCGCCTTTGGGAACCGTGGGGGTAAGCGCTGGTGCCTTGTACCCGCAGGGACCGGGACTACGATGACATGGACGAAGAAGCCCCCTTCAACCCGCAGGCACGTCGCATCACCACCCACAACCCGGCGCGGGGGCAGCTCCGCAGCTTCTGCAGCTACAGCAGCAGCCTGGGCAGCCAGAGCAGCCTGCACCCCCCGGCGCAGACCATCTCCAACGCCCCCGTCTCCGAGTACATGTGAGACCCCCTTCCTTGGAGAGGCTCCCCCTGGGGTCCCCCCACCTCGGGAGATGGAGCAGCACCCCACATCGGGGGCACAGGACAATGGTGGGGGTCTTGCCGTGCCCCCAACTCTGAGAGGCTCTTCCCCCTCCAGGAACCAAGCCGTGCTCTTCGGTGGAAACCCATGCTACGAGAACGTCCCCCTGATCGGCAGAGGCTCTCCTCCTCCCACGGTACGGTGGACGACCGAGGCCAAGTCCTTCTTGTGATGCCCCATGGGCCGGGGGGGGGTTAGCCGGGTGGGCAGGAGCCCCTCTGCTTCGCTGGAAAGCCGCTTGCCTGAGGCACCGACGGGGTGGGGATGGGGACGGGTGAGCTTGGCCCCCTCCTCCTGCCCTTGGAGAGGACGTGCCCTATCTGCGAGCGCATCCCTCCTGCCCGTCTCGCTAACCCAGTTCCCGGCCGGCCCGCGGAGGCTGCGGGGAGAGGTCACCCGCCACGTGCTCGGAGGAGACCGAAATAGTCTTCCCTTCAGCTGATCTTCTCTGCTTTATTTCTTATTTATTCTGACTTTGAAAGGACACTTTCCGCAGTCACCCAAGCATGTTTACATTTCCCCGCTGTTTGCTTAAGTCCACCCTGTCTGTTAATGCCTGCTTTATTTTTTTTTTTTTTTTTTTTATTTTTTGCATCAATTATTTTGGAGCTAAGTTGCCCATCAAGAGTAAGTTCAGCCGCTTCCTTCTCCCTCCTCCTCCTCCTCCTGCGGCAGCAGTTGGTTTCCCATCCTCCTTCCCCTCCTCGGTGCCTCCCTCTGTCCCCTTTCCCGTGGGGCTGGTTTGATTTTTGGGGAGAGCTTGGAAGCCTCGGGAGGGACGGGGCTGTGGCTTGTCCTCAGCACAGGCACAAGAGGGGGTTGATTTGCAGCTTCCATGTGTTGGGATGGCTGGGAGTGGTCCCCATCTCCATCCCCTTCTCGGTGCAGTTTTTCCCTTTCCCTTTCTGACAGCATTTAATCTGCTTCGATGCCTCCATCCAAAGCAGTTATGTCCCCCTGGCTCACCCCTCGCGGTGGCACCGCGGTGGGGCCGGGGATGTGGCTCCGGTACGCTGCCACGTCAGGGACACCATGCTCGCCTCTTCCGGGGAAGATTTTTGCCATCAGGTGAAAGCGTGGAGCTGCGCCAGCGCGGGAGGCTGTAATCCGATTGCGCGGACCTGGCAGCTGGCGAGCCTCTTCCCCCGGGGATGGACGAACTGGGGAGGGGGATTAATTTGAGCGCTTCTCCCCGCCCTGAATGATCTAATTTAACCAGGATTCAGATCCCTGAGGAAGGACTTTCACGGTCCAAAATAACAAACTCGGAATAATCTTCCTTAATGCCTGGCTGGGGTGCCCCTCCCTCCCGCAAAATGCTGGAGACATTTAATTCTGCAGCGTTGGCGGAGATGGAGAGGGGGGGCTGGAGATTTTGCCGTGGGCTCGCCGGTGCGGCAAGGGGACCTCATCCTGCCTGGGGACCCCCACGGGGTTCAGCCTGCAGCGGCTGCCGGCACAGGCACCCGGTGAGCCCCGGCACAGCCCGGGTAAGGTTGGTGTGTGGACAGGGAAGATCACGGGGCAAAACCCAGCTCAGCTGCCGCAGAGACCCGGCCCAAGCCTGTGTCTCAGGGCTAACCCCATCCCGCTCCACTGTCGTGCTAGCCCGGCCGGCGCTTGCGGTGCCACCGTCCCCGTGCTGGCGCAGGGAGGGGAGCTCAAGCCCATCCCGGTGTGAGTCCCTCAGGATCGGACACATCCAGGCTCAGTGACTGGGGCCGAATCTGCCGCCAGGCTGGAGTCGGGAAGGTGAAGGATGAACCTGGCCAACGTCGCGGCAGTGCAGGAAGGGGCAAAGCAGAGCTTGAGGCACTTGAAGTGTCTTTGGGGGGTCTTTTGTCTTCCAGCCCTCGAAGAGGCTGGGAACAAGGTCTGGCCCCCTTACCCACGGCAGCCTGGCAGATTAATTGGGGATTAATACAAGTGGGAAGTAATCTTCCCTCTCCGTCCTCGGGCTTTCTCTGGCGGCTCAGCGGCATGTGGCAGAGCAGGTTTGGGTTGGATGTGGCTGTCGGGGGGCTTGGTGGGGCGGGCCGTGGGTCAGGGGCACGCTGACCCCCATGTCCTCTCCCCGCAGTACTCCCCGAGCATGCGAGCCACCTACCTGTCCGTCACCGATGAGCACGTCAGGCACCACAGCACCGAGTTCCCAGCCTAACGCGCTCACCCCGAGCAGCTCGCGGGAGGAGAAAATGCCACCGGCGTTTCTGTAATGGAAACCAAAGACACCTGGAAAAGACACGGTGGGAAGCCCGGCAGCGGCTGGAAGACAAGCCCCGGTGTTGGGGAGCCCCCCGCGTGCTCTGCACACCCTCCTCTTCCCCTCGGCAGCTTCTGCTCTGTCTCAAGTCTTCCTGCCTTATGGCTGACTGTGACTCTGGGGCCGAACGCCGGCGAGCAGCAGGACAGCACCGCGGTCGAGCTCCCGGTGCACCGGGAAGACCAGAGATGCTTCATACCTCTGCGTCGGCTTCTCCTTTCCCTTCCCGTCTGCACCAGTTCGGGGATGTTTTACGCCACGGAGGGGAGCCTTCTCCAGCTCCCTCTGCCTGGAGGGCCAAACCTGGGACCACGGGCTGCCCCCCAGCACCAGCCCCTCGGGGAGGGGTCCGGGCAGCGGCTCCTTCACTCCCATAGCAATGCAGTACCAACCACTAGTGATCCCAGCCCCTTCCCTGCACCCCCTGGCGGCTTTGCTACCCCCCAACTGCTCCCCTCTGCCACGTTCCTGCTCCGCACGGGCAGAGCCAGCTCCCTGTGCCCCCCTCACCCCCCCCCAAGCCGGAGCCGCCCTGGCCTCAGGTTTGGAGGCTGCAGAATTAGGGATGTTTTGGCCTTGCTGCTTTTCCTTTGCTTTTCTTCTGGGTTCTTCTGAGCTCTGTGCAGGGCAGAGGCACGGTTCGACCCGCTGCCTCTGTCCCAGCGTGGTTTTACTGCAATGCATGTCGGTAGCAGGTTTTTGGCTGTTTTGTAGGCTTTTTTTGGTGATGCGGTTCCCCAGGGCAGGCAGGCCAGCAGCGTGGGCTGGGGGCAGGCTCCCCTCCTTCTGCAGGACACCCCTGGTGTAACCACAAATCCCCTGGGAGAGGGTTAGGGACTACTCTGGCATCCCTGGGGCAGGATGTGGTCCCGGGGAGGGCATGGTCTTGCCGCCATGCCTGGCATTGCCAGGGCTTCGGGCTAAGCAGCTCTGGGGGCCGAGGCACCAGGGGGAACTGGCATGAGCTGAACCAGATCCTTCATGGCTGCCCGTTCAGGCATGGGCTAACTCAGGAGGAATTGAGCAAAGGCCCCTTCCCCACAGCAGCCCCTCACTCACCATGGGCAGGGAGAACCCCTGCTCCATCCCACCAACTGGGGATGGACCCGAATCTCCCAGTCCAAAGGGTGCAGCCAGGGTGATGGGTGTTTTCCTGCCCGGTCACCCTTCTGGTCCCTCTCCCCCCACCCAGTGCAAGTTCAGCTCTCGTAGCCACGTTCAGCAGCACGGCGGGGGCTTAGCCGGGGCTGGGTTTGCTCCAGGGCTCTTCCTCGCTGTGAAGGCTGTACCTTGCCAGGGGTGGGCAAAGGCTTTCCCTGTCTGATGATTGCAATTAGCAGCCACCTCCTGTGTTGCTGGTGGTGGTTATCCATCCCTTCCTCCCTGCTTTGGCTAACAGTGCTGCAGCCGGGCAGCCCCCCGGCGTGGCCAGGCTGTCCCCCTCGGGCCAGCTGGGGGTTTTTACTTGATAGCAGTGACTCACTGTGTCTTTTAAAGATAACTTGTACATACCCTTCGGTCCCCTAACGCCGTCTGTCCGTGTTGCGTGTGACTAGCATTACTTGCTGTTGGAAACTTCCAGGGGACTGTTTGGTTGGGGTTTTTTTTGGCTTTTAATGTTTTGCTGTAACGGTACTGGTAGAAGAGCTGTTTTTAAACGCATGTGAACTAACCTCATTAGGACTCCATCTAGGAGCTGGAGTCCGGCCTGATTTGTATGTGCCCTTTGGGGAACTGACAATAAACACTTGTACTAAACTTACCTTTTCCTTGTGGGTTTCCCCAGGCCTTCCCTGCTGCCCCTGCTCAGGCTGCTCTGCCAGGCTGGGACCCTCCATGGCCGGTGCAAACGCCTTGCTGCGGGCACTGGTCCCAGCATTTCTTTGCAATCAAAAGCGTTTTTTTTAATTAGGCTTAAATCCCGTGGCTATGATTCATAGAATCATAGAATTGTATAGGTTGGAAGGGACCTTTAGGATCATCAAGTCCAACCATCAACGTAACACTGCCAAACCCACCGCTAACCCATATGCCTCAGCACCACATCTGCCCATCTTCTAAATCCCTCCAGGGATGGCGACTCCACCGCTTCCCTGGGCAACCTGTGCCAGTGCTTGACAACCCTTTCTGTGAAGAACTTTTTCCTAACATACATCTTAAACCTCCCCTGGTCCAACTTGAGGCTGTTTCCTCTTGTCCAGGTAGGACTGGTTTTGGCTGTGGCGGTGGCAGGGGGGTGGCTGGACGCATTTGGGGTGGGGAGCCGGGGGCACACGGGCTTTGGGGGTGCGTCGTGCATGGACACGTGTCCTCGGG
>NW_009648690.1:14534-21192 GCF_000708025.1 Charadrius vociferus | reverse complement strand
GGACATCCCCCCTGCCCCCAGCATGGCCAGCGGCTTTGTCCTGCGGAACCCCGTGGACAGCTACGTCCAGCACACCAGCGACATGTCGGAGCACGAGGCGCGGGCGGCCCGCCAGTCCTCATGGGCCTCCCAGGCTGCTGCCCTGCAGGGCAGCGCTGTACAAAGGGAGGAAAGGGGTGTTTTGCACTTTTTCGGCTCAAACTCTTGCTCTGTTTTCTCCGTGCCACCCCCAGGTCAACACTGAGCGGCTGGAGGTGGAATCCCGCGGTGTCAACCATGTCGAGGGCGGCTGGCCCAAAGACATCAACCCGCAGGAGGTGGAACAAACCATCCGCTTCAGGAAGAAAGTGGAGAAAGACGAAAACTACATCAACACCATCATGCACCTTGGCGCCGTAAGGCCCTGCCCGTCCCCCCTCCCGCTCCCAGAGCCCTCTTGCCCACTTGCTGCCGGTTCCCTCGCCCTGGCAGCTCCCCAGAGGCATGGCCTCTGTCTGTGCTTTCCCTGCAGCTGATGGAGCACTGCGTCAAGCAGAACAATGCCATCAACATCTACGAGGAGTACTTTGGAGAGGAGGAAACGGCAGAGGTGGAAGATGAGCCCCCCTCCGCAAAAACCATCAATGTCATCAGGTAGCACAACCAGCTGGGCTCATCACGCTCTCCAGGTCCACGGCAGGATAGCGTGTATTAAGCTGCCGTTGGAGGCAAAGGAGGTGGAAAACCCAGCGGCTTTAGGGTAGTGCTGGTTCAGTTTATGGATGGAGAGACCTGCTGCAGCCTCTCTGCTCCATAACTCCATCTGTTCCTCCCCTCCCTGCCCTCTGCCCTGCCCAGGCACTTTGGAGATGGGTACCATGGTCTGAGCATCTTCTAACAGTGCTTTAGACAGGAATTTTTTATTATTTTTTTTTCGTGCCTGACAGATTATTTTCAAATGTCAGGGGCTGTTAGGTCATTTCTAGAAGTCAGATCCAGTAACATAATTGGATTCTTAGAAACGTATAACTGGAAAGACTTTATTAAATCATCAACTCTTCTCCCCCTGCCCAACCCCCAAGAGAATCGTTTCCTGCACTCAATGCTCAAGGGCTGCAGCTTGTTTTAATTGCGATTCCCAGAGTTTCCTTTGGGAGACAGTCATCCCAGGGCGTGACAGAGCTGTTAGCAAACTAACATCTTTCTTTGATGTCCTGTTATCGAAAAGGGATCCCAACATAACCAAGAGGACGGCCACGCATCTCTCCTGGCACCCCGACACATGCAGGAAACTGGCAGTGGCTTATTCCAGCCTGGAGTTCCAGCAAAACATGAAAGACATGAGCTTTGACTCATACATCTGGGATCTTGGTAAGGGGAAAGGAAAACTCACCAGTCAGTAATGCTGCGGCTGCAGAAGCACTTTGTGTCTTCAAAGCATGTAATGAAGCCTCACAGCGCTCCGGAGGGGGTGAACAGGGGTTCAGTTTCTGCATTGCCCACAGATCAATGCAGAGAAGGGGAGAAATGGGACCTGAAAGCTGGCCAACAGGTGGAAAATAACCACTAAAATCCCACTACATGACTTCATGAGCTTGAGCGCCTGTGACCACAACAGGCAGCCGAGCCGCACACCTCTTATGTGGTTCTTGTGTTTATATGGTTCACTTGTGCTTGATTAAGAAAGAGGCAGCACAAGGCCAGGCTGAGAATTGCACTGTTCTGTCAAAAGCTCTCTCAGACCTGTTGTATTTTGGAGCGAAAAACAGAAAGAAACGGGTCAGGGTATCAGGGACTGGGGCACCAGGGGTCTGTCCCCAGGCTGGCAGGCTCTCTTCCCTGGCTAAGGTGAGGCATCCTGGTGGCATGCCCAGCTCACCAGCTTCTCCTCAGTCGGCACAGCTGGGCAGGCATCGGCGTGACGGGGAGCCAGGCATGGAGGAGCAGGGTGTGGTATCAGGAGGCTCGTTTAGAAGCAGGGGTGCTTGTCCTCCAGACTGTCTCTGCACTTCGCTCTTTATTCATCCCTTCTTGGCAGAAAACCCCAACAAGCCGGAGCTCGTTCTCAAGCCGTCATCCCCTCTGGTGAGCCTGGAATACAACCCCAAAGACTCGCACGTACTGGTAGGAGGATGCTACAACGGGCAGATGGGTAAGGAAGATGGATTAGGCATGAGGCCATGTTAATGAGACTTCATTTTAATTCGGCAAGAGCCTGATTCCAGCACTGCTACACTCACAAAGTGTGTAATGTCATTAGGGCTGCAGCTGGGAATATCCTGAGCACAGCCTGAAGCCTTGGGGCTTGGCGTGTGGAGAGCAAGCATGTTCTCACCTAAGCAGGTAGCCGGGAAGGGGAGGACACCGTGCCTGGGAGCCCTTTGCAAGCACTGGGGGCAGTGAGGCAGCTGCGGCTGCAGCGAGAGCCTGGCAGGGGTTGCTGGATCAGACGGTGCAGCAGCACGGGTCCTGTGCTCCTGCCTTGCCCACAACCTCGTATCTTTGCATGGCAAAAGCCCAGGAGAGTTGCTGTCGTTGTGTGCACTGAATTGTTCTTGTGCTGTTGTTTCAAGCGCTTGGAAAAGGGCCCCTCTTTGCCAGCTTCATTTATAGCTCTGTTATTTACTCGGCCATGTGAGCCCTTTGATTTAATTGCTCTCATTTTGATGTTTTCCTTGCCATTTGCAGCAGCAATCAGATCTGACAGGGCATGCATTACGGGGCTGTTACTGCACGCTCCGCAGGTGATGGAGGGGAAGGATCTCACCCCGTCCTTTGCAGTGCTCCCCAGGCGCGTGGCACGGGCCCAGCAGAGCACACTCCGTCACATCCAATTGCTTAATTAGAAGTGAGCGAGAGGGAGCGTGTGCATCTCGGTGCCACCGTGACCCAACCGCCTAACCTTTGCTGAACTGCAGCCAGTCCTGCGCTGTGACTTGCCCTCTGCCACACGTCGGAGGCAGAGATAGGGAAGGACGGCTGCTGCTGTCCACGGGGGACCCGCCTTCATTAGCCAGCACCCTTCGGGTACACAGGAGGGGAGCACAGCCGAGGTCAGGTCACACAGGCTGGTTTTTAGCAGCGTCGGGTGTAAAAGCCGCTGTTTGGAAGTTGATGGGGGCTGGAGGCTGCTTAGACCATGTGTGGTCCTGCTGCAACCTCTTGTGCAGAACAGGGAGAAGCCGGAGGGATTTATTGCTTCTGGGGATTGCAGTGCATCTGCCACAGAGAGATGATCGCTGAAGAACTGCTGCGGCTATTTACTGTGTTACCACCGCCTAGCTCGGCATTTGCAGAAAGTGCAAATTGTGTTTCCGCTCAGAGTGGGCATCGCTGCGAGTGATCTCAGCAGCAGACTCCCAGCCCACAGGGTGCTTGCGTGATTCTTTCGGGGCTGGGAAGCGCAGGGGGAGCACCCAGTGAGGCTTGCTGCCTGTTCTGGATTGGGCAGTGGGGCGGCATCTCCTCGGGAAACACATGGCAAGCAAAGGAGCCGGACAAGGGAGCGGTTGCAGATCTTGACAGCTCCTTTTCCTTCCCAGCTTACTGGGA
Source organism: Charadrius vociferus (assembly GCF_000708025.1). NCBI lineage: Eukaryota > Metazoa > Chordata > Aves > Charadriiformes > Charadriidae > Charadrius > Charadrius vociferus. The sequence goes on along the minus strand of NW_009648690.1, from coordinate 17,661 downwards.
CACCAGGAAAGGGGGACTGCCTGTGGAGGTGTCCACCGTGGAGGTCAGCCACAGGGACCCTGTGTACGGAGCCATCTGGCTGCAGTCCAAAACAGGCACCGAGTGCTTTTCAGCCTCCACCGACGGGCAGGTAAAGGGCAGGGGCAGGAAAGGGTGCCAGGCACTCACACGGGGACCCCGCTGGCAGGCGCTGACAGCCCAAAAGAGCTTCCCCTGCCTCCTCTGCCCCTTGCTGGCTGTGGCAGCAGGGGAACCTGGCCCCCAGGCTAGCAGCACAGACTGGCACAGGGCAGCTGCCTGGCTCCAGGGCACTCTGCTCCGCAGCAGGCACTGCTCAGCTGGAAGCAGCCCCTGCCTTGCAGCCCCCTCCCGCTGTTTGTCCCCTGCAGGTTCTGTGGTGGGACATCCGCAAGTTGTCCGAGCCCACCGAGTCGCTGGTCTTGGACATCACCCGGAAGGGGCTCCTGGAGAACGCTCTGGGTGCCATCGCGCTGGAGTTCGAGCCCACTATGGTGAGCCTCTCTGCCCCGCCGTCAGGATCATCCCACCCGCACGCAGCCAGTACCGTAACGTGAGCAGGACTGGGAGGCGAGCTGAACAGAGCTGGGCAGCCCGGTCACCCCTGCGGGCACGGCTCCAGGGACACGGCACAAGCACCTGGTGCCCGGAGCAACCCAGAGCACTGTGCTGCAGCCTGCAGCATGTTCTCACCCATCTTTAAGAATTAGGAGTTGATGTGCTCCCAAAACACAGGCGCTTGCTGGCATTTTGGTCTCTATATCCCCCAGATCGTGGCGGGGCCCCGGGCTCCCGTTCTCCCCAGGCGCTGGCTCCAGAGGGGTCCCCCCCTGCTCAGACAGCAAAGCTCTTTGCTGCCCCACTGCCCCCTGCACCGCGGGGTCCCCAGCCTGCTGACGTCCGCTCTCTCCTGCTCCCACCCTCAGCCCACCAAGTTCATGGTGGGCACAGAGCAAGGCATCATCATCGCCTGCAACCGCAAGGCCAAGACACCCCCTGAAAAAATCACCAGCACCTACAGTGGCCACATTGGACCCGTCTACGCGCTGGCCAGGAATCCTTTCTACCCCAAAATCTTCCTGACGGTCGGCGACTGGACTGCTCGGATCTGGTCGGAGGAGACTAAGGAATCGTCAATTATGTGGACCAAGTAGGTGTCGGTGTGCATAAGTTTGCCCTGCAAAAAATGTTCCTTCTTGTGGAAGAGCGCGTTTGGGGTAGACAACCAGCAGGGTCTGGTCTGCTTAGGTCAGGCAGGAGGAGGTGATGGGACGGTCACCAAGGCAGAGCGGTGCCAGTGTGGCCAAGGGTGCTGGAACGGAGGGTGCCCGCGCCTGGGCTGTTGGCTGAAGGCGCTGTGCAGGCAGCAGCCATGGGGCCAGGGGGATGGAGGCCACGAGCCCATCCCCGCTGCATCGTGTCTGCCGGCAGGGACCACCTCTCCTACCTGACGGATGGGTGCTGGAGCACCGTGAGGCCCTCCGTCTTCTTCACCACCAGGTCAGACGGGACCCTGGACATCTGGGACTTCCTCTTCAAGCAGAATGACCCCTCTCTCAGCCTGAAGGTCGGGTCCCCAGCGGCTCCGGGTCCCTCACCCTGGGAGGGGAGCGGGCGCTGCCCCTGGCCAGCACCGGCAGCGGGGTGTTTGGCAGATCTGCCCTGCCCTGCATGGAGCAGGCAGAGCCAGGGGACAGAGTCCCATCCTGCCTGCCCAGAGCTCAGGATGAGCTCCATCGAGCAGCAGCTGTCCCCTCAGCCCTGAGCTGTGCCTCGAGCCCAGTGTGCCCAAAAATTTGCACATAGGCTCCTGTTATTGGCAACCACGTGGATTTGCCTCTGCCGGCTTGTCCTGCCTGACTTCCCCCATGGAGCATCCCATCAGGGCTAAGTGCCACCACCCATCCGTCCTTCTTCCCCAGGTCTGCAACGAGCCCCTCTCCAGCCTGCGCCTGCAGGACAACGGGTGCGTTGTTGGCTGCGGCTCAAAGCTGGGCACCGTCACCCTGCTGGAAATCTCCTCCGGGCTCTGCACCCTCCAGAAGAATGAGAAGACCCTGGCCAACGCTGTACGTGAGCTTCGAGCCGCAAGCTGCTGTGCCAGGTCACAGCAAAGCCCTCAGCACTGCTGGCACGTCGCTGGTCCCATGCCCAGTGGCTCTGCCAGCGAGCCCTGCGCTGTCCCTGTACACAGCCCGCTGTCCCGCGGGGTCCCCTGCTCACCCTGCACCCCTCAGCCCAACCCCTGCCCTAGATGTTTGAGCGGGAGACGAAACGAGAGAAGATCCTGGAGGCCCGGCACCGGGAAATGCGGCTGAAGGAGCGCGCCAGGTCGGAGGGACAGGAGTGGGAGGTGGAGGAGAGGCTGGTGGAGAATCCCCAGGAGGTGCTCGACCGTGCCCGTCAGGAGTTCTTCGAGGTCATTGAAGCAGAGCTGCAGAGAAGGGCGCGGGCAGAGACCCAGTGCTCGCACGACAAGGTACCGGGGACAGCACGGGCCGGCACCCATGGCAGGATCTCCATGCGATGGGGTGGGGGACAGGGGTCAGCCTCTGCCTTTCAGGTTAAAGACCGTGCAGGAGATGAGGCAGTCACGCAGGGGGAAGAGAGCCAGCTGCCCAAGGACAAGGAAGAGGAGGAGGAGGAGAAGGATGCTGCCAAGGTCAGCGAACTCCACCTTCACGTGGCTTTCCCCCTCCTTGCCGCTCAGTGGCTCGTGTGGGTTGAGGCTGCTGTCCCTGAGCCAGGCTGGGCTTGTGGGGTCTCTGTCTCCATGGGGTGGTGAGCAGCCCCACACAGCTCGCTGACCCCACGCCTGCTCCCTCCGCAGGAGCCGTAGCCGAGACGGGACCGGCGGGTAACACAGAAACCCTCACAGATGCTCCCTGGCCCTTTGCCCTGTTATTTTTGTGTTTTTTTTTTTTTTCTTCTGGGTGAATAAACAGGAGTTTTCCATGTCACATTTCCTGTTTTGTCACAGCAGGGTTGAGCAGAGGGTGGGAAAGTCGTGTTCTCTCACTCTCCATCTCCCCTCCTTGGGCCAGGCCACGGATCAGAGCCGGCTGCTGACCGCGGCGGAGCGCCCATGGCAGCAGGGTGTCCCTCGGTT
>NW_009648690.1:13329-14345 GCF_000708025.1 Charadrius vociferus | reverse complement strand
CCCCCCCTCCCCCCCCAGCGGTTAATTATTACCGAGCCGCCGGTTGCGCTCGCCCCACGGCACAGCTGTCGGCAGAGGGATGGGGCCATCGCACGGGTTGCAACCCCATGTGTCGGGGCTGGGGGTGACCCCTCTGGCAGGACCCTTCCCCAGGCTCTGCTCGAGGGGTGGAGGGTGGGCAGGAGCCGTCGAAGCCATCCTGCGTGTGCGGGGTGAGCGCAGGGTGCGGGTCCTGTCCTGACGACACAGTCCCACCCGCTGCCATGGGACTCGGGGAGGGGGAACAGGGCTCCTGGTCCCCCAGCCCCGAGCTGAATGCTGCCGTGTCCCGGCACAGCTGGCTCCCGGGCGGCAGAACGCTGTCGACGGGGCATTTTCTTCCCAGGCTGTGGGAAGGGAACCGGGCACCAGCCTCGCAGTTCAGCCACGTGCCTCATTAAGGGCCAGCCCTAATTGTACCAATAACAAGATGTGGAAAGGCATTTCCCTGAGCCACACGCTGGCTGTCACCCATGCAGGACAGGCGCGTTTCCATCCAGCTCACGGCACCCCAACCATGCTGTGGGGCCACGGCTGCAGCCGGGAGAGGGCAGGGAGCATGGCTGGAGCCACACACGGTGCCAGCCGCTGTGTCAACAGGAGCCAGCCGCACTGCCGGTGTCGTATACAGCTCAACATCTCCAGGCGACAGGGACAGACAAGTGACATGGGGACATGCAGCCTCCGGAGAGCTTCCCAGCCTGGCTGGGGGGGCACCCAGGCTCACACCCCCCCAGGAGGGCTGTGCCAGTGCCTAAGGAAGGAAGAAGGGAGAGCCAGGGCTGGAGGAGCCCCACTGAGCAGTGGGGGCACTTAGGGACAGGGCTGCAGCGAGGGGACAGTGCGGGGGTCAGCGTGCCCCATGTACCCCTCATGAGGAACCTCCGCTCGCGGGGTCCCCTCGGCGCCCGTGCCCCAGTGAGGACATGAAGGCTCCAGGGGACAGCGAGAAGCAGCAGCTGGCCGGGGGGCCTGGC
>NW_009648690.1:11908-12309 GCF_000708025.1 Charadrius vociferus | reverse complement strand
AGCCTCGCAGCCCCTGCAGGAGACCCTGCCACAGCAAAGCAGGAGGGTGGGAAACTCTCGGGGCTGTGGGTCAGGAGCAATGCTGCCTTGTCCTTGTCCCCAATCCTGGATGGAGGGGGGGTGCCATGCAAGGAGGGGGGCGAGATGGAAGTAGGGCAGCAGCGGGGAAGCAGCTTGCATTACGGGAAAGGTCAAAATCTGCATTGCAATGGGAGCCGGGGGACCCTGCGAGGGGCTATTCCAGGTGGGGGACAGGGACACACAGGGTCCCCGTAGGATGCCTGCACCCCCTCCCCGCCGCCTCACAGTGTCCGGGCGATGGGCACCTTGGCGGACCACGCTGACAGAGGCGCCTTTGTGCCGCCGTGCCCAGGTGGGTGCAGCGGGACGGCCCGTCCGGC
>NW_009648690.1:11094-11770 GCF_000708025.1 Charadrius vociferus | reverse complement strand
GCCCGGGCAGGAGCATGGGGGGAAGATGCAGCTCCGAGCGAGGATGCCTGGGCTCTGAAACGCGAGTCCCACTCCGGTCCCCCCGGGGCAGCAGGAGCCCAAACACCGGTGGGGTGATGTGCTCTCCCACGGGGCCCCTCACCCACTGGCCGGGATGGAGCTGCTCGGCAGACACCGGCCATCCCAGTGCTCCCGCGGAGCCATGGGGCAGGGACACCCCACTGCCGGGGCTGGAGAGGGCGTCCTGGTGTGTCCATCTGTCCATGCACATCCTGGGGGATCTGTGTCCACAATGCCACCAGCTCACTGGGCTCCCGGCACCTCGTTACACCTCGGGGCCCAACCAGGTGCTAATTAGCACTGTTAACGACAGTGCAATGGCCATCTGAGGCTGGAGGTGACTCCAGAGCTGTGGGTGCCCAGGGCTAGTGCGTGCCCCCCGGCCAGCCCGCTTGTGTCCCCCGGCAGGTCGTGGTGCTGCGAGACCCCGTGGAAGACCCTGATGATGTCCTGTGTGCCGGCCGCTCCCGGGAGAAATCCTACATCTTTGACGTGGCCTTCGATGCCACAGCCACCCAGGTGGGTCCCTCAGGTCCCGGGGGGGGATGTGGGGCTGGGGGAGGCAGGCTGGGGGACTCGGGGCAGCGGGGGGGGGGGGGGGGCAGCAAGGAGGGAC
>NW_009648690.1:10749-11048 GCF_000708025.1 Charadrius vociferus | reverse complement strand
GGGGCCAGCCCCATGGCCACAGCGGGGTCCCAGCCCCCAGCCAGCCCCATCCTCTCCCCCCAGGCTGTGGGAAGACCTACACCATGCTGGGCACCGACGGGGAGCCCGGCATCTGCGCCCGCACCCTGGGCGAGCTCTTCCAGGCCATTGAGGATGCCAGCGGTGACACGGAGTACGAGGTCTCCATGTCCTACCTCGAGGTGCGGCAGGGAGCCGCGGGGACGTCCCCCTCCCCGGGGAGGACAGGGGACAGCGAGTGGCACGTGGCCCCAGGCTGAGCATCTTTGAACCCAGTGCGG
>NW_009648690.1:8747-9838 GCF_000708025.1 Charadrius vociferus | reverse complement strand
GCGCAGGTACGGCACCCGCCTCGGAGGGCTGCAGGGCCGGGGAGCCCCCCTTCCCCAGCCCCTCTTTTGCCAGGTTTTTCCCTCTGCCTTCCCCTCCCTGCCCAGACGCAGAACCGTGGGCGGAGGATGAAGGAGGGAGCCCACATCAACCGCTCGCTGCTGGCCCTGGGCAACTGCATCAAGGCTCTGAGCCACCAGGCGAGCACCAAGTACATCAACTATCGCGACAGCAAGCTGACCCGCCTGCTCAAGGTGCGGCCGGGGGTGCCGGTTCCCCCGGCAGGGTCCAAGCTGGGGAGGGGGCACAGGTTGTCCCCCACCCCGGTCCCTCTCAGCTGTGTTCTCCATGGCCAGGACTCGCTGGGGGGCAACAGCCACACGGTGATGATTGCCCACATCAGCCCGGCCAGCACGGCCTTCGAGGAGTCCCGCAGCACCCTCGCCTACGCCCACCGTGCCAAGAGCATCCGCACCACGGTAGGGATGGGAGTGTGGGCACGCTCCTGCCCCGGGAATTAGCCCTCTCCTGGTCCCTTCCCCGAGCAGCCCTGGCCCTGCTGTCCCCCGACGGGGAGGGCACGAGGACCTCTCCCCTACGCTGCCCCACGGGTACCCAGAGTAGGGGAACTGCTCAGGGCACTGGTCTGCCGGCTGTGGGATGCTCAGGAGTTGCTCCATGGCCATGCAGTGCCTGGGGACACTGCTTGGGGACACTGCTTGGGGACCTGATAGGGACATGCTCCACAGCCATGCACTGCTTGGGGACACTGCCTGGGGACCCTACAGGCGCCTGCTCCACAGCCATGCTCTGCCTGGGGACTTTGTTTGGGGATCCTACTCCGAGACATCCCTGGGGACCTGCTCCGCCAGCTCCGTCCTGCCTCGGGACCCCATTCAAGGACCCTCTTCAGGGATCCTCCTTGGGGACCTGCTCCACCAGCCGTGCCCTTCTCAGGGACCCTGCTTGGTGCCGGGCTGTGCCGGGACCGGGGGACGCTCACACCGACCCTGTCCCAGGTGAGGCGCAACCCGCTCAGCGTCCCGTACCGCGTGGCGCAGTACGGCAGCGTCGCGGGTGACCTGCAGGGGGC
>NW_009648690.1:6811-7413 GCF_000708025.1 Charadrius vociferus | reverse complement strand
GTGGTGAGCCCCGGGGACACTGTCACCCTCGAGGTAGGGCAGGGTGTCAGGGCACCCCCCACACCCCAGGCAGGGCACTCACCCCCTGTCCCTGCCCAGGGCACGTCCCTGCCCCAGGTCCCGCAGGGAACCGTCACAGAGAGCCTGCGGGATGCGGAGGGGGACAGCGTGAGGGGACAGAGCTGTGAGCACCCCACACCGCTGCAGCATGATGCCCTCCCACCCCTGTGCCCCACGGGGGACAGGTACAGGGTGGGCATCACCACCCATCATGTGCACGGGGCTGCTGCCATGGCAGAGGGGGAGGGTTGTCCCCTTTCCAGCAGCACCCCGACCCCCATGTTCAAGAAGACCCCGTGGGCACACCCCAGCCATGGCACGGTGGCCCAAGAGGAGAGCACGGCTGTGCCTGCGGCACCGAAGCCCCGAGGTGGCCATGCTTATGGGTGCCGCGTGTCCCAGCAGCACACACCACGGGCCAGCCTGAGCGCCCGGCACTCCTCCCCAGGCAGTGGGACCAGCACAGAGGCAGCGGTGGCAGCAGGCAGGGGTGAGCCGAGCGGCCGGTGGGGCTGGGTGGGTGGCTGTGCCCTTGACGGTGC
>NW_009648690.1:4729-5299 GCF_000708025.1 Charadrius vociferus | reverse complement strand
CAGCGCCGCGGCCTCGTCGCCTGGCACAGAGGGACCCCAGTGCCACAGGGGTGGCATCACAAGAGGGCCGGGCTGTCCCTGTCCCCATCCTCTCGCCCGTCGGGGTTTGTGAGCCCAGGATGTGCCCACGGCTGTGGGCTGCACATTTCACCTCCTGAGCTGGGGGGCTCCCAGTGTTCCCAGTCCCCGGTTCCCCACAGGCAACCGGGGACAACAATGGGGATGGGACATGGCAGAGGGACAAATGGGGTGGGTGGCGGAGAGCAGCCCCAGAGCCCCCCGGCGCGGGGACCTCCATCTACCTACGAGCAGGAGGACCAAGAGCAAACCCCCCCACCTTCCCGCTGAGGGGCTGGGGCCAGTCCGGCTGCGGGACCCGGCTCTGCCTCGTTACTTCTTCGCCTTGATGAGGGAGTGGTAGACGGGTTTGATGATGATGTGGAGGTGCAGGGAGTTGTCGATGAGGTACTCGGAGGTGCGCTTCTGCAGGTCGGCGTGGGCGAGGAAGTCGGCCGCCTCGTCCGAGCTCTGGTGGAAGCTGTAGGGATGCTTCAACAAGACGCGGCCCTG
>NW_009648690.1:1990-4124 GCF_000708025.1 Charadrius vociferus | reverse complement strand
CGACCCCCACTCGGCGCTGCCCAGCACGGCCGAGAGGTTCCAGGCCAGGAACTGGAGGCAGCTCTCCTGCAGCGCCGCGTCCCCGATGCGCACGGCGTAGTGGTACCAGCCCACGACGTGGCCCTGGCTCGACTCGCTGGCCAAGTGGGTCTTCATGTAGTCGGCCACGCCGGGCTGCAGCCCCCACACCCGGTACTTGCTGGCCAGCTGGTGCATGGGGATGGCTTGGTGCAGCAGGATGGACACCCCCCCGCAGTACAGGTACCTGGGGCAGAGTGTGGGGCGATGATGCTCCTGTACCCTCATCCCCTTCCCAGCCCAGCCCCAGGCTCTGGCAGCGCAGTCCCCAGGGGAGCATCCTTCCTCCTGGGCTGCATCCATCCAGTGAGGTCCCTCTGGTCCCCAAGCGAGCATCCTCCCTCCTGGGCTGCATCCCTCCAGGCATCCCATCCCGTGGGGTCCCCATGGTCCCCAGGAAGCATCCTTCCTCCGGGGCTGTATCCCTCCAGGCATCTCCATCCCGTGGGGTCCTCATTGTCCCCAGAGGAGCATCCTCCCTCTTTGGCAGCATCCCTACCAGCATCCCCATCCCACGGGGTTCCCGTGGTCCCCGGAGGATCTACATCCCTCCTGATATCCCCATCCCATGGGGTGCCCACGTACCTGATAAACTTCTCAAAGAGCGCAGCCGTCTCGGGTGGCTCGTGCAGCGTGACGATGCTCTGGTTGCGCAGGAGGCTCTCAAAGACCTCGCTCTGGAGGCTGAGAAGCAGCTGGTGGGTATGGAAGACCTTGGCCTCGTCGGAGGCGGCCGTGCGCACCCGCAGCACCGAGTCGCTGCCGGAGAGCCCCCCCCGGCCGCTGCAGCAGTATCAGCGAGTGGTTGATGGTGGCCGCCGTGGCGTCGCCACTAAGGTCGGCTTTCTGGGCTGTGGGGAGATGGGACTGTCCCAGTGCTGCACCCCAGGAACCGGGTATGGGATGCTGGGGCACAGCAGAGTGGGGCCCAGCAGTGGGGTGATGTGTGGTTAATGGGGGGCTGGGGAAACCCAGTTCTGTGCCCATCCTCCCTCCGCTCCCCCCAGTGCCGAAGGGCTGGCTAGTGCCAAAGGGGTGCGGGGAGGAAGAGGGGACATGGGGACATTGGTGTCCTTGGGAGCCAAAAACCTGCTTTTCTGCAGCAGAAGGGGTGAGACCACCATGTCCCAAGCTGGGACGTGCTGGGAAATGGCTCTGTGCCGGGCAGCGCTGGATTGCAGCCCGGTCTGCCAGCCCCAATCCCACCCCCGGTGTGGGCAGAGCGAGCGCCAGGCATTGCCCCACATCCCAGACCGACACGTGGGGCACCGGAGAGACAGTGGGAGTGGGGACCCAGGCACGGTCTGCCCCCCACACCCGGGGACGGGGTCACTGCGGTCCGAGCAGCCTGGGGACACCGACTGCCCCGGCATCGCTGCGGGTTGGTGCCGCTGAGCAGGCAGCAGCCGCCCCGTGCCCGCTCCCGGTGGGATCCCTGCCTCCTCGCTGATCCCGTGAACCCGCACCTCCTGCCCGGCCACGTTTCGCTCCCCTCCTTCGGCTGCGTGTTTCGGCAGCCCAGAATGGCCCCGGCTTGCTTGACCGTCCCCCCGTGTCTGTGTCCCCGCAGTGCCGGGCTCCCGGGGGGGACAGGGACCAAGACAGGGGTCTCTGTGCTCCTGCAGGCATGAGGAGCCTTCCTCCCTCTCCTCCTCTCCCTCATGCCTGGCACAATTCCCACCCCCATCCCCGGAGCATCTTTCCCCCAGGGTGAATTTGGCCCCATCTCGCTCAAATCCCATCTTGCCGGTCGGTCGGTGAGCCGGCAGATTACCCTTCCCAGCACCGGCTTAAGCCCGTCTGAGCTGGGATGGGGAAGGGGATCGGGAGCCCCTCACCCTGCGGTGCCGGATATCGCTGCCCGCAACGCCGAGCCTTCCCTTGGCCAGCGGTGAGCACAGCGCGGCTCTCACCCCCAGCACCTCCCGGGGCACCGTGGGGCACAGCACGTCCAGGAGCCCCATCCATCCCTCCCCAAGAGCCACGACGGCTGGTGGAGAGCTGTGCTCAGCCTCCTACGGGCATCGCTGGACACCCACACCGCAGCCGAGCCCCA
>NW_009648690.1:0-479 GCF_000708025.1 Charadrius vociferus | reverse complement strand
TGGGGCAAGGGCAGCCAGTGGTGCATGAGGTGGGGTGGGACGGCGGTGGCCGGGGCTCTGTGCCGGGCAGGGGGGCTCCGGCCAAGCTGGGGGGTGCTCAGCCCATCTGCCCCTTTGCGTCAGCGTGCCCGGCCCTGGCACGGTGCCGCACGGTGCTGCCGCCGTTGCCGAGGGCTGCTTTTGTGCCAGCGAGGGCTTCTGAGGACAGGTTTGCTTTAGGCTCACGTGGAAGCCAGAGCCGGAGCGCCTGTGTCCCCAAGGAGGACGGGGACACGACGCCAAGGAGCCCCATCCCCGAGCACAGCCGTGGCCCGGGGGGGGCGAGCGAGGGGCCCGGGCTTAGACAGGGTCTCCAGATGTTGAGCGTGGGCAGATGTTGCCGCAGCTCTCAGGGGGGTGGGGATCACCCATCTGGCCCTGACCCACTGGGGACAAGCCACCCAGCCACCACTGTGCCGTGCTCCTGGGGCTGCCCCCCC
>NW_009648689.1:0-2679 GCF_000708025.1 Charadrius vociferus | reverse complement strand
GCACCCCAAAGGGATGAGCACCCCGAAAGGTTGAGCGCCCCGACATGCCGCGCGCACCCCAATATGCCCTGCACCCCAAAGGGATGGGGCCCCCAAAGGGATGGGCACCCCAAAGGGATGAGCACCCCGAAAGGTTGAGCGCCCCAACATGCCACGTGCACCCCAATACGCCATGACCCCCCACGTACCATGCGCCCCGAAGGGTTGAGCACCCCAAAGGGATGAGCACCCCGAAAGGTTGAGCGCCCCAACATGCCACGTGCACCCCAATACGCCATGACCCCCCACGTACCATGCGCCCCGAAGGGTTGAGCACCCCAAAGGGATGAGCACCCCGAAAGGTTGAGCGCCCCAACATGCCACGTGCACCCCAATACGCCATGACCCCCCACGTACCATGCGCCCCGAAGGGTTGAGCACCCCAAAGGGATGAGCACCCCGAAAGGTTGAGCGCCCCAACATGCCACGTGCACCCCAATACGCCATGACCCCCCACGTACCATGCGCCCCGAAGGGTTGAGCACCCCAAAGGGATGAGCACCCCGAAAGGTTGAGCGCCCCAACATGCCACGTGCACCCCAATACGCCATGACCCCCCACGTACCATGCGCCCCGAAGGGTTGAGCACCCCAAAGGGATGAGCACCCCGAAAGGTTGAGCGCCCCAACATGCCACGTGCACCCCAATACGCCATGACCCCCCACGTACCATGCGCCCCGAAGGGTTGAGCACCCCAAAGGGATGAGCACCCCGAAAGGTTGAGCGCCCCAACATGCCACGTGCACCCCAATACGCCATGACCCCCCACGTACCATGCGCCCCGAAGGGTTGAGCACCCCAAAGGGATGAGCACCCCGAAAGGTTGAGCGCCCCAACATGCCACGTGCACCCCAATACGCCATGACCCCCCACGTACCATGCGCCCCGAAGGGTTGAGCACCCCAAAGGGATGAGCACCCCGAAAGGTTGAGCGCCCCAACATGCCACGTGCACCCCAATACGCCATGACCCCCCACGTACCATGCGCCCCGAAGGGTTGAGCACCCCAAAGGGATGAGCACCCCGAAAGGTTGAGCGCCCCAACATGCCACGTGCACCCCAATACGCCATGACCCCCCACGTACCATGCGCCCCGAAGGGTTGAGCACCCCAAAGGGATGAGCACCCCGAAAGGTTGAGCGCCCCAACATGCCACGTGCACCCCAATACGCCATGACCCCCCACGTACCATGCGCCCCGAAGGGTTGAGCACCCCAAAGGGATGAGCACCCCGAAAGGTTGAGCGCCCCAACATGCCACGTGCACCCCAATACGCCATGACCCCCCACGTACCATGCGCCCCGAAGGGTTGAGCACCCCAAAGGGATGAGCACCCCGAAAGGTTGAGCGCCCCAACATGCCACGTGCACCCCAATACGCCATGACCCCCCACGTACCATGCGCCCCGAAGGGTTGAGCACCCCAAAGGGATGAGCACCCCGAAAGGTTGAGCGCCCCAACATGCCACGTGCACCCCAATACGCCATGACCCCCCACGTACCATGCGCCCCGAAGGGTTGAGCACCCCAAAGGGATGAGCACCCCGAAAGGTTGAGCGCCCCAACATGCCACGTGCACCCCAATACGCCATGACCCCCCACGTACCATGCGCCCCGAAGGGTTGAGCACCCCAAAGGGATGAGCACCCCGAAAGGTTGAGCGCCCCAACATGCCACGTGCACCCCAATACGCCATGACCCCCCACGTACCATGCGCCCCGAAGGGTTGAGCACCCCAAAGGGATGAGCACCCCGAAAGGTTGAGCGCCCCAACATGCCACGTGCACCCCAATACGCCATGACCCCCCACGTACCATGCGCCCCGAAGGGTTGAGCACCCCAAAGGGATGAGCACCCCGAAAGGTTGAGCGCCCCAACATGCCACGTGCACCCCAATACGCCATGACCCCCCACGTACCATGCGCCCCGAAGGGTTGAGCACCCCAAAGGGATGAGCACCCCGAAAGGTTGAGCGCCCCAACATGCCACGTGCACCCCAATACGCCATGACCCCCCACGTACCATGCGCCCCGAAGGGTTGAGCACCCCAAAGGGATGAGCACCCCGAAAGGTTGAGCGCCCCAACATGCCACGTGCACCCCAATACGCCATGACCCCCCACGTACCATGCGCCCCGAAGGGTTGAGCACCCCAAAGGGATGAGCACCCCGAAAGGTTGAGCGCCCCAACATGCCACGTGCACCCCAATACGCCATGACCCCCCACGTACCATGCGCCCCGAAGGGTTGAGCACCCCAAAGGGATGAGCACCCCGAAAGGTTGAGCGCCCCAACATGCCACGTGCACCCCAATACGCCATGACCCCCCACGTACCATGCGCCCCGAAGGGTTGAGCACCCCAAAATGCTGTGCACCCCAAAGGTCTGAGCACCCCAAAGGTCTGAGCACCCCAAGGTGTGCACCCCTAAAGGGCCGTGCACCCCAATACAATACGCCCCCACACCCCGACATGCCGTGCACCCCCAAAGGGACGAGCACCCCAATACGCCATGAACCCCCCCATATCATGCGCCCCGAAGGGTTGAGCACCCCAAAAGGTTGAGCACCCCGACATGCCGTGCACCCCGAAGGAGTGTGCCCCCCAATATGCCCCGCACCCCAAAGGGTTGAGCACCCCAAA
>NW_009648688.1:0-2170 GCF_000708025.1 Charadrius vociferus | reverse complement strand
TCCCTGCCGGAACCAGGACACAGGAAAAATCAGGTGTCTACCACACTGCCTTCCTGAACAGAAAACACCTTTCCTAGGGAATGAAGTTTCACATCATCTAGCAAGCAGATCCAAAGAGTGAAGAAGAGCTTAACTTTATGTATAATCTCATATATTATTGATGAGTGTTATAAATATAAACTTCTGGCAGATTTACTAATCTTCCTTAAGTCTCCAGATTTCACAAGTTCTATTAAAATAAAATTCTTGACATTGAAAGAAAAATAAGTAGAACACCACCTTAAGCAATGCGGTATTATTAAAAGAGGAGAAGAGAATGAACCACCCTTTATTATAGCTCACAAACATATTTTGGGTTGCTCTTTAGGCCAAAAGATTTACTGGAGACAAAATACCACTCATTCAGCATGCCCACAATAATTTTATGTCAAAACTGTGAACTACAAAGCAACTTCTGCAATGCAAGAGTTACCCATGCTCTATCTATTTTCAAGCAGCAGCAAATAACGACCCTTTCAATAAGATATAAATTGCAGAACTTTCCTTTCATTTGTTTTTTTATGAAATATTAGCTAAGAATCTATTTTAGTGTCTACAAAGAGAAACAGACATGCCAATGGAAAAGGGCTGCAAATCATCCCCAAGAGGGATAGATGTAGACAAAGACCAAGCCCAACTAAACATTCAAGGACAGCATTTAGCAACTCTGAATTGATAATCAATTTTCCTGTATTTTCTTTCAGAATGGTTTCAGCCACATGTTTATTTCCTCATGCACAGTGAAGAAAATTCACAATGTGAAAAGCAAATATGTTACTCACTAGATCTGTTACATGAAATATAGATCTGTGGCAGATCAAGATCCCAAACTTCTGACTACTTTATTAGTGGTATTTAAAAGCAAAAATTCATGATGCTGGGGAGTAAATTCTGACTTTTTTGTGGGCAGCACCATTAACAGATTTGAGACACCAGTAGCTATGCAGCTAACGCAGATCCAGCTACATGCTGTTTTTTCTCTCCAAAATTAAACCATTCGCAACAGCTTGATGTCTTTGAACAACTACCAAAAGAACACCTGCAGTAGTGTCCCACATCCTCCCTGACTGATGATAAAGCAAGACTGAAAAGGATTCCTAACAAGAAGAATTGACAAGACACCACATGGTGGAAGTTGAGAGGCCCATTTAAAGTCTCACCATAATTTGTCTGCTCAGTCATCGCAGTTACTTAAAAGCACCTACCTTTAATCGTAGCATATATGGGCATTTAAGTTTGACCTTTGGGGACTTTCCATAATACCAACCAGAAGTTTTGCTATGTAGCTTTGCAAAAATGAACTTTATCAAGACAACTTCCATATGCAAAAAAAAAACCCAAATCCCAATTAGTACACATTACTGTTCTGACTTTGCTAAGCTCCCTGACTTTTCAATCATACAATTCTTCTCAACTTTGTACCATTTCATCATTATTTCTAGCCTGTTCTAATCCAGAAGTCAAGCAGTTCCCATCATTCATACAACATGCATCCAAGTGAAAGAGAAACTTCTCTCATCTTGTCCTCTCTTCTCCCTTTGAGATGGGGAATATCTATTGCTCTAATCCCTTCTCCATAAACATTAAATAGAAGGAAGATCTATTTAAGCAAAATGCTGGCACAAGAACAAGCATGTTTAAGCTAGCTGTGACTGTGTCTAGCTTGGAAATGAAAAGGTGTCGAAAAAACATCTTTTAAACCCCTGATCCTTCAAAAAAAATGGCACAGTGGAGAAAAGTAACAAGTGAACCAAGGCAGATATTTACACCTTTATGAATATAAAGAAAAGGAGGGCTATAATCGTGGGTGACTCAGCTCTGAGGGGGACTGAGGGCCCGATATGTAGGGCAGACCCCACTCTCAGGGAAGTTTGCTGCCCCCCTGGAGCACGGGTTATCCCCTGGGATGTCACAAAGAGACTCCCTAGCCTGGTGCAGCCCACAGACTACTATCCGCTGCTCCTGTTCCATGTAGGGGGTGATGAATGTGCGGATCGGAGTGCAAGGATGATTAAAAGAGATATCAGAGCCTTGGGTCAGTCACTAGGGGCAACTGGAGCACAGGTCAAAGCAACACTGAACATACAACAACCATCATCCCCATTTAGCGAGGGCTCATATACCTCTGCCT
>NW_009648687.1:0-765 GCF_000708025.1 Charadrius vociferus | reverse complement strand
AGCCACCTATTTCCCTCCAGCTTACCCGAGCAAGCGACCTTAGTGTTCTTACTGGGTCTTACTTGTCTGTCTGACATTCCTGTTCGAGACGGATACCATGTGGCACCTTTCCATGATACACCTTTCCAGGTGTATCAGCTGGCGCACATACATCTGCAACGGAACGGGTGCAGGCTGTGCAAGCGGGCGTCCTTAGAGGTCTTTGCCGCTGACGCAGAAGTAGTCAATACCCTTCATGCGACAGCTTTGTAGCCCCGAGAGCAGACCCACAGAGACAAACCGAGTGCTGCTTTAGTCCACTGCTCTCCTGAACAGTTAACAGCCCATGCCTGGGAAAGGGTAAAAGAACAGGTCTGCATCAAATAATTTTTTTCTGCTAGTGGGTTCTTCCAGCAACCGGTGGCTTTGGGACTTCCTCAGCCAGAGGTGTTGGCCCAAAAGCTTCTGTATTTGTTCTTCTGGAGGTCCGCCCAGTATGTGGGATCAAGGCACACGGTGGAATTATGGCGTTATGGTTCCTTGCTTGGTTTTTCTCTTCTTCCTCTGTTAACATGTGATTTGGGGTTTTTTAAGCTCTACTAAGCAATGAACTTAGGTTTTTGTGGAAGTCTCTGTTGGAATTGTTGGTCTTGTTCTTGACCGTTAGCTCACAGCCTCTCACCGTGTTTGTAAATTTAAGACTTGCAATTTTTCCTCCAAAATCAGCTTTCAATCAGCTGCTGTGAGGATCTTCTGGCCTTTTACTGTCCTGCTGTTTGTCTTCCT
>NW_009648686.1:0-453 GCF_000708025.1 Charadrius vociferus | reverse complement strand
GGGAGACCTTATCACTCTCTACAACTTACCTGAAAGGAGAGTGTAGAAAGGTGGGGGTCTACCTCTCCTTGCTAGTAATAAGCGATAGGACAAGAGGAAACGGCCTCAAGTTATGCCAGGGTAGATTTAGGATAGATATTAGGAAAAAGTTCTTCACAGAAAGTGTTGTTAAGCATTGAAACAGGCTGCCCAGGGAAGTGATGGAGTCACCATCCCTGGAGGTATTAAAAGTTGGGTAGATGTGGTACTTAGGGACATGGTTTAGTGGTGGTTTTGGCAGTGTTAGGTTAATGGTCTTGATGATCTTAAAGGTCTTGATGATCTTAAAGGTCCCTTCCAACCTAGACGATTCTATGATTCTGTGATTGCTATGCCCAAAACAGCCTCCAACCATCACATCACCCGCGAGTCCTTCTCTGTTTGGTGAACAACAGGTCCAGCGGGGCACCTTCC
>NW_009648685.1:3462-6733 GCF_000708025.1 Charadrius vociferus | reverse complement strand
GTCGATGAAGAGTGTGTTGGCTTTGACCAGATCATGCTGCAAGACCGACTTGGCATGAACCAGCATTTGCAGGGTGTCCTCAGTGTCTCTCAGCCCCTGCTGAAGGCTCTGGATCCTCTCCTCGATTTCGTGGACCTCATTGACGAGGCTGGAAAGCAGCAAGAAACTCTCATTAACAGTCCCATCATGGAGGTTGTTTCTAGCATGGCATTGCTGAGGGGCTTCTTGGGCAAAGATTTCCCCCTTTTTTCCCTTAGGAAAAACAAAAAAAAAAGATTAATTTTGTCACCCAGTGATGCTCCTGAGTGCTACCACCCGTGACTCCTCAAGGACCCCACCAGCCCTGTACTCCTGCCTTACCGGAGCTGGGCAGTGTCCCGACACAGCTCCATGTGCACTCGTCCAGCCGGTTCTGAGCCAAAGAGGCCCTTGGTCCCTCATAGCTTTTTGGATGGCTTCTATGGTCGTCTGCATCTGGAAGATTTCTCGCAGCGTCTGGTGTAAAAAAGAAACAGGTGCATAAATTAAAAAATACTTTCTCAGGTGACAAGTTCAATAGGCAGACCCTGGGCTCAGACTGGTGTCACTGCCATATATCAAGGCACAGACCCAGCAGCCATTTCTCTTCAGGGAAAAGCCTCTCTTGGCTGTTGCTATCACCTGAGAGGAGGTTTTGGAGCAGTGATGGACCTATTGAATTTCTAGCTTCCCAAAGTTACTGCTTGCAGGAACTGATCATTTTCCCCCAGGGCAGACTGGCACTGGTCCCTGGGGTTTTTTGCCTTCCTCTGCAGCATTGAGCACGGCCCCTTGCCAGGGCTCCTCTGGGCCGTTTTGGCTTAGGGGCCTGCCACTCCTGCCCCACGAAGGTGGCCCTCGTGCCCCGCATCCAGGGGGAGGAAGCTTTCTACGCCCCAACGGGGGGCCCCCAGGGTGGTCCCCAGGTTTGCTTCTTGTCCTCTCTAGCACTGAGCACAGCCCCGTGTCAGGGCTCCTCTGGGCCCTTTCGGCTCGGTTCATGCCGGCTGCTCCTGCGCCTCCAAGGCACCACTCGTGACCTCTCGGGCTCTCTCTCATGGCGGGCCAAGAAGCAGAGCGGAGCAATTCTTGGAGGGCAAAGCGGAGGATGAGCATCAAAAAGTGCAATACTTTGGAAAATGCCACCCACCTCCTCTTCCTCCTCCTCCTCCTCCTCCTCCTCCTCTTTTGTGTGTGACTGGTAACGGTCTTCATTCTTCAAATGCTCGCTCTTCAGGAAACAGGGACAGTTTCCAAATTCTGCTGCCATATTCTCTGAGTTTTTCTTCCTAAGTGATACAGGACATTGGTGATAGTCCTTTTTTCTCAAGGGCTGAAACAAAACCGGCATTTAAAAACAGAAGAGAAGAAATATTTATCAACTAGGGCTGGGAATGTTTGGGGTTTTTTTGGATACCAAGATAAAAACGCGTTCTGTTGGAGTGGATCCAGAGGAGGGCCACAAAAACAGCTGAAGGGGCGGAACACCTCTCCTGTGAGGAAAGGCTGAGAGAGGTGGGGCTAGTTGGGGCTGTTCAGCCCGGAGAGAAGAAGGCTCTGGGGCGAGCCTTCAACACTGAAAGGGGGCTTATAAGAAAGATGGGGACAAACTTTTTAGCAGGGCCTGTTGCCATAGGACAAGGGGTAACGGTTTGAAACTAAAAGAGGGTAGGGGCTGGGAGCATGAGAAGGACCTGCTGTCACAACTCTTGATTCCTTCCATGCAATCTGAAGGCTGATGCCATATTTGTTTTTACAATTTGCGGAACCTCTTGGCTTTGGCCGTGATATCATCCGTTACCATTCCCATATTGTTGCAACTTTCTTTTGTAACTCTTTTCCAAAGTCTTTCCTTGCTCAAAGAGGATGGAAACACCTTTCTCAATCCAGGTAAAAGGGGAGAAAAATGCTATTCTTAGTATGTAATTAGTAAAGGTGAAATCAGCATTCACACAGTGCGTGGCGATCCAGATGCTGTGAAAGACAAAGCTGTGTGACCAGTGTGGGGAGGTGTGAGGAGGGATCGGGGGAGAGGAAGAGGTTTCCGATGTCTTCTCTATGGTGTGACTGCAAGGCACTTGGGATGAGCTATAAACCCAGTATCTGTCCGTGGTAAGAAAAGCAAAGGGAAAATGGAAAAGAAAAGGGAAAAACAAAAGGGAAAAGAGAAGGAAAAGGCTTGTTAGAGCAAGAAGACAGCCGAGTTACACCTGCTCTTCCAAAATTATCCATCTACATTGGCTAAAAGATGGGACTTGTCTTCCCTGATGTGGCAGTCAGTGCAACTATTAAGAAATTGGATACTTCCAATCTGGAATGTTACTACACACACCACTATATGGCATTGCAAATTAGTACAGGCAGAGCTAACGATTTTAGGCTATGCTGTTTCAGCATCCCTTGGCCTTGCAGGGCTCTTTGCACAGAGGAAAGCGTGCTCTTAGAATGCACTGGCTACCGGTTCATTTTCAAGCGTGACTCCAAACACAGGTATTACCTGATAAATTCCATGTGGTTTAAGTCCTTCCTCCTGACAGACTGTCATTGTCCAAACAGCCTCTGGCCAGGGGGCAGTCCTGGCAAGGGGATTCGTCCCTCGCCTCCCTCTGCCTGCTGATCCACCAGAGCCACATCTGGACACGTGCGAGGGCCTGTCTCTTCACACGCAGCTGGCATCCCAGTCTGGAGGTTCTTTCACTGAAGAGACACAGTCTGGCAGCTTTCTGCACTCATTGCTCCAGTTCTGCAGATTCATTACCGAGAGTTTGCAAGAGGATTGATTTTCATCCTTTCATTTAGTAATTTTAAAGGGAAAAAAAAGTGCTTTTGCATCTAATGAGTAATTTCACCCCAGCAACAATCTCAGGTGGTGTCAGCTGTGCCCAGTGCATGGCCACCACGGGCATGGGGCCTGCCTGAGGGCCAGCACCCCAGAGGCCTGCCTTTAGAAGAGCAGCAGACCTTCCCTTAGGAGAGCAACAAAGTGCTGAAGGGTCAAGAGCACAAGTCTTATGAAGACCATCTGAGGGAACTGGGGTTGTACAGCCTGGAGAAAAGAAGGCTGAGGGGAGAGCTTATCACTCTCTCCAGCTACCCCAAGCTGAACAATTTGGAGCTGGAGAAGTGCCCCCGGGGCCCAGAAGGCTGAGTGCATCCTGGGTGCAGTAGGCACAGTGTGGGCAGCAGGTGGAGGGAGGTGATGGTTGGCCTCTGCTGTGTCCTGCTCTGGGCTCCCCGGTGCCAGAGGGAGACA
>NW_009648685.1:1106-2116 GCF_000708025.1 Charadrius vociferus | reverse complement strand
GTGAGTGTCTCTCTGCTCTGGGCTCTGTCCCTGAGCACTGGTCCTCCAGCCGAGCAGCAGAGGCATCGCTGCTCGCCTTCCTCCACTCCTTCTTCCCTTCCCAGTGGAGGACATTGAGCCTGGAGAGGCTGCTGGAGGGCCAGACAAAGGTGAGAATGGCCTTTCCCCCACCCCTGGCTGTGCTGGGACGTGCGGTTAGTGGGGTGAGCTTGTGCGGGAGGGAAGGAGGGAGGGTCCTGCTGTGCCACTCGGGGAGCGGAGGGGATTAGGGAACCACCAGGAACGCTGGCACATCCTTGCTTGGCGGCGGTGGGGAAAAAACCTGCTGTGTGGGGCAGAGAGCCCGGGAAGGCAGAGGGTCCCAGCTCTGATGCTCTCAGGTTGCTGGTGCTGGGGTGCAGTTTGCCGGTGGTCCTTTCTGCTGCAGGGCTGCTCTCTACGTGCTGTCTGGTTCTTGCAGGATGATTTCAAGGAAGGGCCACCGCTGGCCCCATCTGGAAACAGAGAAGGAGTTAATGGCTTACCAGGTAAGTTTTGGAAAGAAAGGCAGGGAGGGCCGTTTTTTATCCGGCAACCGACATGTCTGCAGAACTGAGGATGCTGCTGTCCTTGGCCCTGAGCAAGTGTGTGCCCATCACACTGCAACTGGAGAGAGATGAGCCCTCAAGACCCTTCAACAGTGCGGAGCGCTCAAGCTGCTGCCTTCTTCAGCTCCATCCCCAAAGCCTGGTGGATGGGTCCCCACTCCTCGATTGGAGCTAGGAGGATCCATGCTCACTTGTCCCTTGAGTGTCCCCATGCAGGTGTGGCAGCCCGAGGGAGGACGTCACCTGGAGGAGCAAGGAGACCCGCGGGGCAGCGGCCGCTGGATGTGGTTCTGCGGGACACAGAGCCTCTGCTGCTGCCCACGGCTGGGCGGAGGGCAGGGCGAGGGCTGGGCAGGGCTGTCCTGCTGGCACGCCGGCTCTCAGGAGCATCCGAGCCAGAGCCGCTGAGCCAGAGCCGCGGGT
>NW_009648685.1:0-762 GCF_000708025.1 Charadrius vociferus | reverse complement strand
AGCGGCAGCAGGAGGAGCAGGGGGCTGCCCTGGCCCTTTGCTCTGCGGCGGACCCCGGCCGCTGCCCAGGCGCCTGTGCAGGCGGGCTCCGGCTGCAGCGGGACTCTCTTTGGACAGCCCCTGGCTGCCCTCTGTGGGGAGGCCGGCACGCTGCCCCAGCCCATCCAGGTAAGCCAGCCTGGAGAGGGGCCCCCAGCCCTCCGTCCGGCTGCTCCGCAGAGGAGGTTGGTGTCCCCAGGTGCTCTGGGGATGGGGCAGTGGGGATTGGGCTCTTCACCTCCAGAACAGGATTCTGCTCCCAGCCCCTTTGGGGGAAAGGAGCTGGGTCTGGGGCAGTTCTCTGGCCACCGCTGTTGGAGGGCATCTCCTCAGTCAAGAAATATTCCTTGTGCCTCTCCTGCAGGAGCTGCTGGACATATTGTATCAGGAAGGACCATCAACGGAGGGGATATTCCGAAGAGCTGTGAGTGGGACATTGCTTTGGGAGCTGCAGAAGGCCCTGAACAGCGGCACAGATGAGGACCTCAGAAGCCAGCCTGCACTTCTTTTGGCTGTCATCCTGAAGGTGAGTGCTTCTGACCTGCAGCTGGAAGAGCTCCTGGCTGGCCTGGACTGTTCAAAGGCTCACCAGGAGCCCTTGGCATTGCAGGACTTCCTCCGAAGCATCCTTTCAAAGCTCCTCTGCATCGACCTCTACGAGGACTGGATGAGACTGATGACTGCTGAGACTACTGACCCCTCAGGGGTCAGTACTGGGCCCAG
>NW_009648684.1:12898-20572 GCF_000708025.1 Charadrius vociferus | reverse complement strand
AAACACTAGGAACAGATGGTTTACTATTCAAGTTTTACAAGCGGTTCAAGCAGGAGTAGGCACTCTGAGTGCTCCAAATATTTGCAGAGGTTAAGCATAATCAGCTTCTGCTTGTCCCTGCCAACTGCATTAATTTAGTGGTGAGTATGGGGAAAAGGCCTAAGGAAATACAGTTTTATGAACATATTACATTATTATACATGGCATTTAAGATCACAGCTAAAGACTTGACATAGATGAGAGAGTCCTATGTCTAGAGCAGAAACTTTAATTTTCATTTTAGGTTTTTTACCAATACTAGCAACTATCAAAATAGATCTTTAGTTTCATTTCACCCTGCAGATGGGAAAGGCTCTTACAACAGTTGTTGGTGAGAGGTACTCTGTTTGGAGTGCTTTTTTGTTAACATTGATCTATTAATACAGAGAGAAGTAATGGGAAGATTTTATTTGCATAGTAGTTCTTTGGGGCAACTGTTCTTTCTTTTGACCAACACCAGTTAAACTTTATACATCTCCTTCTTTGAGCAAGACATTGTGAGAGATGCTGATCAAGATTTACAAAGCTCAAAGTTTGTCCATTGATAAGGTAACTTAGGACCTCATCTTCTTTAACTACATCTGAACTGCAAGCCAACAAGAAGGTTTGTCTTTGTTCTATGAGTTATATGTATATTTGGTTTCTAGGTATATTTTTCAAGTTCAACAAGAGCTGTACATCAGCAGAGATCAACAGTCAGTAGAACATGCAGTCTAATATTTGTTTTTGCTTGCTTGTCCAAAGTGAATGGTCTAATGAGTAGCACACTCTCCCTTGCAGGTGAAATATTTCCATAACTTCTTCTCAATATTTGAAAATGTGAAAGAGCTTTATTTTCAGTCTGTTAAAATCAGTATAATGACTCATTTAATAGCCCAAACAGATCTGCTTAGAAATCACTACTACTCATTAAATATAAGGTATAGGTTCTATTTCATTAGTCTATAGGAAAATTGACCTGGAGGAAAAGATTTCATGTTAAATAAATGCTACTAGCGAAGAGCATCTATGCTACAAATGGAGTTATAAAGTTGAAATTTGGAGAGAAATAGTGTAATGGGCTCTAGGTTGCAAACATACTTTTTTGCATAACCTTTACATAGCATTTTTTAAACTAAGACATGGGTGTTAGTTACTATAAAATGTCCTATGGGTGGTATACTGGTTGTTTATAGGGTTAGTGATTCGGGAGAAAAAAAGTTTTTTTTCTGAGTCAGTACTGAAACAATGTGACACTCTGGTTTACTTTTAGGACACAAAATCTAGGGCCTGGTCATCTGACCTTATTTACATACAATAGATCTTTGTTTAATAAGTATTGAATTTTAATATGACAGAGAACTTGACTTCTGGAATCTGAACAGAATCGAAGTGCATTTACTGCTCATATTATGAAAGCCAGCATTTTGTTTCCTGGGAAAATCTGCAACACCTTTCCGAGAACTGAGACTAGTTGTTGTGACAAGGCATTGTCAGGTTTGGCATTTCCACAGCAACTGAAGTTCTGCTCTTCTTTGCAAAGCCTTAAATACTTTTAAATACCTTCTAGAAAGAAACACAGCTCTGCCTCATATACTTGACTCCTCAGGAGTACGGAATATTAGAAGTCACAACTATGCTCAGTTTTGGTTGAAGGGAGAGGTTTGGAAAGGAAGGAAAATAAAATTCACTTATGCTCTAACACAACTAATGTTATTCAAAGAAATTCAAAGGACAAGTATTAAATTATTATGAAGCAACAAGATAAATGCTTCTATCAAGAAATAATCCTTTTGTTTATCTGAATCATTTTGTCAAAAGCTCCAGGTAATTCTTACCATCAAATGTTCTGGGGGAAAAAAATTACTGTATTAGTTCAACAAACAGAAGACATGGTTTAGAATATCTACCTGACAGCTCTTTTGAGGAATCAACCAAAATTTCATCTCTCCTTTCCAGTACTCAAGTACTTTGTCTTGTGCCAAAGGATTTGAAAAAGAACACACTTTTAGTCTGAACACAGTTTCCAAGGTGCTACAGGACACCTTGGAAAAGACAGGCAATGGGATTACAGACTGCTCTGACTCTAAGTGATGAACACGCTGTCAGGTCCTAATGCAGGATCCTTTATTCGTATTTGTGGACATATTGCTTGCTGCTCCAAGTCTTTCTTTGATGTCAGGCTCCCAGTACAGTAGCTTTCTTTAGCTTTCGTTTTGTATCTTCTGTGGAGTAATACTGTAAGCTGTAAAACAACTTATTTCCTTTCATCATTGCTGGAGGGATAAAGTGATCCCATTGGTAGCTAGGCCCCCCAAGGGCACCTTGGGGGTCAGTCTCCAGAGGTGATGCAGCTGCACATCAGGCTGGGAGATACAGAGGTCAAACTTTGGAAAATTTTGTCACGTTGCCCAACCTACAGGTCTGTGGCTTAGATAGACATAACTAAGCACTAAAGACTTCTTTGTCTTGCTTCAATGTACAAGTGCATTAGTGAGGAGACATTAAAACACAATTAGAAACAATGTAGGTAAGTCCTAAGTGCATATTGTTTTGTAAGGATAACATTAAAAGCTGCAGGTCCAAGAAATAATATTGTCCCTTTCAAAAAACTCAAGGTTTGTGCCTGACCAGTGACATCAGAACTCATGTCATTTTGTTCTGAGAGTTAAACAAGAGAAGTGCATCCATTTCTTCGCAAAAAGTATTTAGCTCACTATATCCTCATCCATATGGTAAAGAAAAGCCTAGGAAAAAAATGCTATTCTCCATCTGAAAGTCAACACCCCAGCTGGTACTGTGGGGTACCTTCCCATGATGTATATGAAGTTACTGGTAACTTCACAGAATCATAGAATGGTTTGGGTTGAAAGAGACCTTAAAGATCATCTAGTTCAAATCCCCTGACATGGGCAGAGACACCATCCACTAGACCAGGTTACTCAAAGCCCCATCCAACCTCACCTTGAACACCTCCAGGGATGGGGCATATACAACCTCTGTGGGGAACCTGTTCCAGTGTCTCATCACCCTGACAGTAAAGAATTTCTTCCTAATATCTAATCTAAATGTACCCTCTTTCAGTTTAAAACTGTTACCCTTCATCCTATCGCTAGACTGATGAAAAATTTGTTCCCGTCTTTCCTGTAGGCCCCCTTTAAGAACTGGAAGGCTGATATAAGGTCTCCCCAGAGCCTTCTCTTCTCCAGGCCAACTCTCTCAGCCTGTGTTCATATGAGAGGTGCTTCAGCCCTCTGATCATTTTGTGTTTGAAAATCAGTGTTTTACCAACACTATCTTCATCCCAAATCAAAAACATAGCACTATACCAGCTGCTAGTAAGAAATCTGATGTGACACTGTCTTTCCCTTATGTGACTTGGGCGGTGTGGCTAGAGCACTCGCTGGTGAAGACTGAGGCAAAAAAAAGTTGTTGAGTACCTCAGCTACGTTGTTCCCCATGCTACGTGCATTTGCATAGAGGCATTTAAGTTGGGCCCCCAATGAATCTAGCTCCCTGGCTGGAGTGGCTGTTCTTTTGTAGTGTGCTCTCCTGGCGACCTGTGATCCTCCTCCAGAATTCCAGCTTCTTGCAGAATTCAGCCAATGACTAATTGGGAAGGTCCTGAAAAACGGAGAAGAGCAGAGGAGCAGAAGCAGTGTAACTGCTTATGCCAGGTCAAGCTATCCCATCTGTTCAAAGGCAGTGTTGATGCTTGACCTGTGACAGCACTGGAGGCTTCTGCAAAAGTGCACCACTAAAAAGTTAGTTTTGTAAAAATATGGGAGGGGAGAAAGTGGGGGCAAGTTAATATACGTGCCATCAGATTTAGTTAGAAGAAACAAGTAGGCAAATTTTGAAAGTGAATCTATATCAATTCTTTCCAGGCTCTGTCACCTTCATATAATGAATTACCTAAATTTTTGTAGGAATTATCTCAATCCAAGCCCAAGGAAGTTATCTGGTAAACCAACAACTGAAGGAAGTGTTACTAAAGCTGAAAACACACAAGAAAGTTACTAAAATTTCAGACCATGCTGAACTGACTGAAACAGAATGCAAAGGACATCATTATTGTTAAGAACAAGCAGCTAAATGCTTAATGAAAATCAGATGGTTTGTATCCTGTGGGTAACTTCCAGGAGTGTAGCCTATTTCATTCAAATAGTCTTGGAAGAAATGTGGTTTGGTTTTGCTCTGTACCTCTCCCTTGTGGCAACACACAATTTCAACAATGCTTTAACAGAGCAGCAGATGCAGTGAAACAATATAGGCTTTAAGGTTGTTGAAAATCCTTCATATAGCCTGACAATTCAGACAGCAGATGTCATTCTGGCACTTATTGTTTCTTTCTCCAAGTGTACATTTCATGATACAGGAAATAAGACACTTCCCTTTATGTCAACGGACAATTTTCTTACTCAAATAGCAAACAAAGCACCTCTCAGAATTCATTTTTCAATTATGCCAGACTTTGTCAGGCACAAGAAACCAACAGGAACAGAAGAATTTTGGGTGCCAGAACTGTGAGTTAGAAAGCTGAGAGCGGAAAATGCAGTCTTAATCAGACGTGGGCAGGACTTTTCTACAAACACATGCCCTTACTGTGAAGGAGGTAAGGAAATCTGCCAGATAAAACAGCAAACATACTCTGCAAAGGTTTTCCAGACTAAAAATCACTTGAGAAACTCAGCATGTGCTTTAACCCAACCCTGGAAACAAGCCCCTCTCATTTCTGAGGAACACCCACCTCTCCTGCAACCAAATGAGTCAGCCAGCATCCAGCAGCCTCCTTCCAGGAATTTGGCCCACTCATAAACAGGGGCACAATGCCAGTGTCAAGACATGCCAACATAAGTCAAGGGGCCTTCTACATCAAACTGACCTGAGTGTATCTAAGCATGACCTAAGGCTAATGTGAGAGTAAGCTGAGCTGGAGAAATGTGGGCGATGCCCTACTCTTCCCACTGTCTTTCACTGGGGGACTGTAATCCCAACTGACCTCATTCTCCCTTGAGTCTTAGATGGCATTTGATGTCTACCGGTCAGGGCTGCAAACTGAACAGAGCCCTTGGAGACAGCACTCAAGGCCTGCCCATTGCTGGAGGTGGTATCCAGCAGGTACCATGCCTACCACAAAATATTCTTCAGGGGGGGAAAAGTAAGCATCCTGCCTGATTCAGTCCTTCTGAGCGTGTCACTCCGTTGCTATGTTTTCTACACTGGGTGCTGCCAATTGCCAATGCCATTTCAACACTTAGTCTTCCCTCTGTGAAGACAGCTACCTGGGTCAGCTAAAATAAGGAGACCAGATAAACAGAATAATCCTTGTGAGCCGCTGAGGAAGCAGATAGAACAGATGGGAAACTACTTTCTTACCCCATGCAAGTCAGGGGAATTTGAGTTTTTCATATCCTACACTGAGGAAACAGAACCTTTTGAGGATTTTTGTGAAAAAGAAGGTATCTTTGCCCACTGCAGAAAAAGCTACTAATCCACCATCTCAGACACTTGCATATTGCTGTGGAGCAGCCAGAATGAGTTCTCACTTTCCTTAAGTGTCGTGGTTTGGGCTGAGCTGGACCCTAAAATGACTGACACATGCTCTCTTTAACTTCTCTCCCAAGGGAGAGAAGAATGAGATAGAGACTTATGGATTGAAAAAGAAACTAAACTACTTTAATGAAATATTAATAATAAAAATAAAAGATAATAATATAAAAAATAAAATAATGAAATATATACAACATATACAAAACCAGTATCAAGCTCCCAGGATGACAATCACGTCACCGGCAGTCACTGGGAAAGTCCCAGACTGGACTCAGCAACAGACGGGAGCTAAATTCCAGATCTGGATTCAGGAATGCACTGATCTGATCAAAGGCAGACAGACAGAGTCCTCCTTGGATGCTGGCCATTGAAGAAAGAAAGCTGACCCTTTGATCCCTCAGCTTTTATACTGAGCATGAGGCAGATGGGATGGAATACCCTCGTTGGTCAGTTTTGGGTCACCTGTCCTGTCCACTCCTCCCTGCAGGTGGGACCCCTCTACGCTTTTCCGCTTCCGACCCTCCAGCAGGGCACACAAAAAAGTTAGCTGACCTTGGTTGTTATAGCAATAAGTATAAGCAAGAGCCTCTCTACATACCATTCCTTGGTATTAACTGTAAATATCACACCTTATCTGCTAGAAGCAGATATTGTCTGAAAAATATGCCGTTAATTTCAGAGAGTTAGAAGAGTCTTAGCTGCAAAGTAAAATTACTGAACAGAAAATTGGTTCTGTTTTACCTTAAAC
This sequence comes from Charadrius vociferus, assembly GCF_000708025.1. NCBI lineage: Eukaryota > Metazoa > Chordata > Aves > Charadriiformes > Charadriidae > Charadrius > Charadrius vociferus. Next base: position 14,253 of record NW_009648684.1, on the reverse strand, counting down.
CAGGACAACATACTGATGAAATTTTTTCCCCCACAATCTTTATTGCAGGCTTATGCCAAATTTTCTGGTGCACCATGACAGTGAATACTATAATAAATCTTGTTAGTATACAATTTCTATACTTTTAGAATGGTAATTAAAAGTAAAAGATAGGAATGATTTCATTTTTTTTACGCTTACAACAACTTAATGGCCTGATGCTTCTTCAAAAATAAAGATGGGGACTTGACAGAGGTTTGCTACAGCCCTAAGTACTGAAAAATTGCCTCTGTATCATGGGAGAGCTGCTTGGAAAACAGTGGGAAGTAGGCATAAGAGTTACTTTGGGAATAGGAGGACCCAAAAAAATCTAAGAATGGGAAAGTGGAAATGGTTAATGCAAAGAAGTTTGACATAGCTGGCCTGAAGAAATAAAGGAAAGAAATTCTAGTGAAGGTGTGCTTTCTGTCCTCAAAAATGTTATATTTACTAACTTGATAACTGTTAAGTTTGAAGCAATTTTGGGTTGCATTGATCATCTTTCTGAAAAGTTCTGTGTAACATTATTTGCAGTATGGGGTTTTTTTTTGATTTATAGAAATATAATGCTGATTATGAATTGTCTGCAAAACAAGGAGCTGATACACTGGCATATATTGCATTACTTGAAGTGAAACTGCTTCCTGCTCTGGTCAGAATTTTTGGAAGTGAATGTTGCAAGAGGTGCCCAGTGTGAGAGACATTAAGTCTCTCAGCCATAGTTCTTCCTGGAATGTATTTATTTTGTTAGTCCAATTTTGGAAATACTGCCTAGCAATTTTTGAAAAGGAAAGAAGTGTGTGTGGAAGGTGTGGAATGATTACTAAAAATGATCGATAATACAACATTGGTCACACATTAAGGAAAGGTATAAAATCAAAAGGCTTCTAGGGTGATAATCCAGCAAACATGAGAATGAGATGGCACCACAGAAGGAAAACAGTGCAAAGGATGGGACAGAGTGGAGACACTGCAGCTAAAACCCTGTGATAAACTGGGGACTTGGGGACCAAATAGAGTCCTTGAAGGTCTTATAGAACTGATAAACTGCGTATTTGCTACCCTGAGCCAACAATCTATCACTTTTTTTTGACAAAATGCTGTCCTTTAGTGAACTTTGATCATTATAATGTCATAATACCAAAACACACCTCCATCCCAAAGGCTACCCACCTCCAAGGTGCGACCACTCCTCCTTGAGTCTGCACCCTGAATTTTTCATAAACTATACCTTTAAGTGAGAGGCGACAAAATTTTATACCAATCATAATGAAAATATTTATGACTAGAGTCACTCAAACTCCACCTTGAAGATAACAAATAGTATAAAAATAGCC
>NW_009648684.1:11265-12563 GCF_000708025.1 Charadrius vociferus | reverse complement strand
GCTATTAGTGTATCCAGAACCGTAACAGTTTAATATATTAAACGCGCCTGGACTGATAGTGATGAATTGGGCATCACTCAGACTTTAAACCTAGCCGCACCTAGCCTCCCACCTCGGTGAGGAGTGTTAGAACGCAAGGGGGTTTATTTTCTGCCAAAACTACTTTGCCCCTTTAACGCAACAGAAGGTGTGTGAAGTAATAATGAATTTATGAAAGACATTTTAAAAGGGTACCTATGAATGTTTTTTCTTTTAGATGCTTTTTGGGAAATAATATTCTGAAAACAGCTTATTCAGGCTCGGTTTTGTTTCATTTCATGCTTTTGAAAAACTTTGAGTAAGATGTGGTGTGTCTGATGTGGGGTGCACAAGTGTGAAAGCCTTTTGAATTGTTCAGTTAGAACTTTTGAGAAATTAAAATACCAACCAGTAGTTTCACTTTTCAGTTCTAAATAACACATGACTACACATCCTCACCAATTTAGTGTAAGTACATTAGAGCTATAAAAACCCCCAGACATTGGATCCATTGAATGACTTTGGCTTCAGTTTGTACAGGAAGAAAAATTCTGATGAGATGATATCATAGGCTAGCCTATTCATCTGACCCACAAGGTTTCAAATTTATCATTATATAAAATTTCAAAAGAAAATTATAAAAAGCTCAAACTGATCCTGTATGTCTGCAACATTTTTTGTAATATATTGTGTATGTACAGTATCTGTGTATGACTGAGTGTATATATATACATACATAAACATGAGTGCATATGTAATTTTATGTACACGTGTGACTCTACACAAGTAGTGTTCTCCTCTATCATTCAAGTTCCAGGTAAGGATGAGGGAAAAAACAGGATACCCAAGGCACGCAATTTTTCTGCATTCTTGTTTTAACTGAAGGACCAGGATCATTATGTATTTTGATAACAGACCCACATGCAACACTTCAACATTGTAAAAAATTAGAACATTGACATTCATGATGAAAAAAAACCCTATGCAGTTTTAATGAGGGAATGAACAAAAAGGAGCTCAAAGCCGGAGAAAGCGACAAGCTCGCCCTTGTGTTTGTGTCAAAACCAGCAGCTTGGGGGTAGGGCTGCTGACGTGGCAGGGGCGGAGCCAGCACCAACCGCGGCAGTTCTAAACGAGCTATAAAAACGCTAACGGTCACTCGCCGAGGAGACCAGCTCCAGTGTAGGTAAGTCCGCACTGCAGTGGGGTTCGGAGGCGAAAAGGGCCGGAAAGGGGCTCTTTGGGGGCTTTTCAAAGCCGGAGAAAGCGACAAGCTCGCC
>NW_009648684.1:5916-7391 GCF_000708025.1 Charadrius vociferus | reverse complement strand
AAGATGATTAGGGGATTGGAACATCTCTCATATGAGGAAAGGCTGAGGGACTTGGGTCTTTTTAGTCTAGAAAAAAGAAGACTGAAGGGGGGATCTTATTAATACTTACAAATACATAAAGGGATGATGACAGGGGGATGGGAGCAGTCTTTTTTTCAGTGGTGCCCAGTGATAGGACTAGGGGTAAAGGGTACAAGCTTGAACATAGGAAGTTCCATCTTAACATGAGGAGGAACTTCTTTACCTTGAGGGTAGTGGAGCACTGGAACAGGCTGCCCAGAGAGGTTGTGGAGTCTCCCACTCTGGAGACATTCAAAATCCGCCTGGACGCTGTCTTGTGCAACCTGTTGTAGGTGACCCTGCTCTGGCGGGGGGGTTGGACTAGATGATCTCCAGAGGTCCCTTCCAACCCTAACCATTCTGTGATTCTGTGATTCTGAGCTGAACAGTACTATGGAGCAGCCTTGTACCATAGGCTGATTTACTGCAAGATCTTTCTTGCTGTGGAATTAAAGTTGTCCCATCATTGATTCCTGGTCTCAGCTTAGCTTTTAATGAAACTCACAGTAAACCTAGATCTCTTGGTCTTGCACTGAGGCAGACTGGCCTAGCACGTTACAAGTAATTTCTTTCTTTATTCTTCAAAACCTGGAGAAAGTAATTGGATTCCCCCCACCTTTAGCTCTCAAGAGCAGTACAATACGTTCTATCGAGTTAAGCAGAGTCCTTCACAGTCGCAAGTACTATGACACTAATAAATCTCTAAGACAACAGGTTAGTGCGGTGAAAGCAGATGCCTCTGATGCCTTTCCCTTATTAACCTTTCTTTCCGTCTCCTTCCCTTACGAACTTTTTCTTTCCCTCTCCTTCCCAGCTTCTCATTCCAACCTGATCAGATTTCACTTGGGACCCGTGATCAGTTCCTGGGAGCTTTGCTCCAGGCAGAAACAGCAAACCAGCGTGGTACAGGGAACACTGAACTTCCTTCTTCCCCTCCTTTCTTTAACACATCCCTGAGGCAGTGCGGACGGACCCAGGCACAGACCAATATGATCAATGCTGAAGCCACTTTATTAAAATACTTAAGCCATTATATACTTTTTACTACAACGTGGGCTAGCTCTGCAGCTTGTGCTCATTGGTTTCTAGACTTATACACACAAACTATTATTGGTTAAACACAGCTGTAACTTATTATCTACACTTAGTTACTATTTCTGCCAAGTCAGTCTTTTAATTAATACCCATTCCGCATCTGTTGGGGAGTAGCAGTAGTTTCAGTGTCAGCGCATGATTTCCTCCTTCATGTTGACCTTCAGTACGTGTCCGTTGTTTTCCAAGAAGTTTCCCACATTTCCCCCTTTTTGTTTTTCAATTAAAAATGCTGAGATTATCGTCTTCTGCAGGACCCTTTGCAGACAAGAGTATAAACACGGAATAATTAATGCTGTAACAAAAATCACGATCAATATTAT
>NW_009648684.1:820-1052 GCF_000708025.1 Charadrius vociferus | reverse complement strand
TTTCTTTTGCCCATAAAAGCAATTTCTTTAAAATATCAGGGTCATACTTAAGTCCTCTCGTAGAAAGGAAATGTTGCAAAAGCTTCAAGATAGCTTGCTCTTCATAACTTAAATTATTACCCATGATAGCGTATGACCCAAAACGCGTTCGGCTGCTCACCTTTTTTTTTTTTCTCTTCTTCTTCTTCTTTTTCTCTTCTTTTTCTGTGGCCACAATTCGTCTCTCCGCCGG
>NW_009648684.1:0-706 GCF_000708025.1 Charadrius vociferus | reverse complement strand
TTGGGCGCAATTTGCGGACGGACCCAGACGCGGACCAATATGATCAATGCTGAAGCCACTTTATTAAAATACTTAAGCCATTATATACTTTTTACTACAACGTGGGCTAGCTCTGCAGCTTGTGCTCATTGGTTTCTAGACTTATACACACAAACTATTATTGGTTAAACACAGCTGTAACTTATTATCTACACTTAGTTACTATTTCTGCCAAGTCAGTCTTTTAATTAATACACATTCCGCATCTGTTGGGGAGTAGCAGTAGTTTCAGTGTCAGCGCATGATTTCCTCCTTCATGTTGACCTTCAGAACGTGTCCGTTGTTTTCCAAGAGGTTTGCCACAAGGCAGCGCAAAATCTCATCTGCCCTCCTGCCATCTACCTCTGATACAGAGCTCCGCTCCAGAGTGGGCTGCCCTGTCCCTCCCCAATTCTGGGCAGGTCTCCTAGTGCAAGAAGGAGACCAGTATAGTGGGGCTTACCTTATGCCCTACTGCCCAGACCAGGACACAAGGTACTACAAGACCATAAGCCCCACGTCTGCGTGGCTGGATCTCACATAGATACAGAATGGCAGTGCTGCTGGGAGGCCCATATGCCAGGCGCTGCCAGGGCATGTGGGCGTATGCCTGGCAAGTGGCTGGGCTAGGGGAAGAGCTTCTCACCCAGAAGCCTGCTTATTGTGGGAGAATATTTAGAGATCAATG
>NW_009648683.1:28757-30273 GCF_000708025.1 Charadrius vociferus | reverse complement strand
CAGCGAGGCGTCTCCTCCGCGGGCATGCAAACACACAGCGCGGGCGCTCGCGAAAGCACGGACGGCAACACGGGCTCTTCCAGCCCGGCGGGCAGCGCTCTCCCCGGGGAAACGGTGGCACGGGGCAGTTGAAGTGACGCAGCCGAGGTCATGCAGCACGTCGGTGGCAGAGGGGTCCCGGCACCTCCATTTCTCCGTGTTACGCTCAACCCGGGCGCTGCGGCTTTGAGACGGAGCCGAGCTTGATGCCTCCAGCCGAGCCGACGGAGACGCCTCCTTATTCCCCCTCAGCATCTCTCTCTGGCCTTGTTCCCAGCAGGATTCGGCCCCAAAATCCCACCTCCGGAGGGTGGCCAGCTCCTTCTCCCAACCCCGGCTCACCCCAGAGACAGACGCAGAGCTCGCCGACACACCGCCAAGGCCACCCCGCGGGGACGGCCACCAGCCGAGCGACAGAGACGGGGACCAAGGCAGACACGTGCTGTGCCCACGGCGCCCGCGTGTGCCCACGGACGGGCACGCACGGCTGTCAAGCTGCTCCATGCAGGCGAGCCCAAGCTCCTCCAGCCCGGCATGGGTTTGCCGGGCAAAGGCAAAGCCTCAGCATCTTACCTGGGGAGGATTCGGCTTTCTTGGGTTCCGGGCAGGTCCTGCGGTAGACCTGACTACAGTCTTTCTCGAAGGTCTCCTGGTTCTGCAGTAGTTGGTTGATGTCCTGGAAGAAGTGCTTGACCAGCACCAGCATCTCGTAGGGGGAGGTGGTGAATTCCTCGAAGCACATCTGCGAGAGCTGGAGGAAAAGCCAGGCTCAGCGTCGGCTTCGGGACCACACCGGGCACCCGATGTCACCTCCACCGGGTACCACGCAGCACCCAGGGCAGGGTTGGGACGCCGTACCTTCCTCTCCTCATCATCCTCCTCCCTGATGCAGGGGTCGACGTTCTCATCGATGCGGCTGTACATCCTGCGCACCATCTGCATCTTCTTGGCGTTGGACGAGTTCTCCTTGAACTCCGTCCGCTCCAGGATCTTGCCCAGCAGAGGGAAGGCGGCTTTCACGTAGCAGACGGGATCATTCTGCATCGACGTGGACCCCCCCCCCCCAAAAAAAAAACAAAAAAACAAAAAAACCGAGCCTGGTTACTGGCTGAGCAGAGGTAACACTGCCCGTCCCACTCTGCCGGGGGGAAACTGAGGCACAGAGCCGCACAAAATGACTTTCTATGGTGCCACAGGATGCCCAAGCTGGGACTCAGCCACCCAGCCGGGCAGGATGGGTCCCTCCTGGGCTGTCTCCCGCTAAATGGGGACAAGAGAGGGGAGACTGAGGACCCCGTGCACCAGCCAGCCCTGGTCCCCGTCCCCCCAGTGCCCAGCAAGGAGCCACTCACCAGCTTCGTCTTGTTGATGAACTTGAAGGAGACCCTGCCCGGGTGCTGCATCTGGGTGTCAGCCTGGAAGGAGAGCACGGGATGTCACCCCCGGGGTCACCCCGGGTGGCGGGGGGGGGGGGGTG
>NW_009648683.1:27650-27851 GCF_000708025.1 Charadrius vociferus | reverse complement strand
ACACCGCAGCTCCGGGGTTGGGAAGAGGAAGAGGTAAAGCGAGCCGCGGGGAGCAGCGGTTAGATGCTGCAAACCGGAGAGCTGAGCTCAAAGCGAGAGCGAGCGGCGCGGAAGATTCGGAGGCGCCGTTATCGCCTCCGGCCCGCGCACCCCCGGGAGCGGAATTTAATCTGCGACAACCCTGCAAATCCCTGCGGGGCC
>NW_009648683.1:26771-27422 GCF_000708025.1 Charadrius vociferus | reverse complement strand
CCCTCGCTGCCTGCCACCCACCCACAAGCCCCATTTCCAGCCCAGCTTCCAGGCAAGCAGCTGGACTCAGGAATGCAGGCGGATTCTTTGGTTTAACCCCTGCGCGGCCGCCTGGAAAACAGCAACGCCGGATCCTTCCACCTCTTCCCCATCACCCCCCTCACCCACCCAGCCCCTCTCGTGCTCCCTTGCCCGGCCACGTTCCTGCTTCCCCTCTTCTTCCATTTCTCCCGCCCAGCGCTTTTCCGCAGCCACGCTCGCTAACGGCACGACGGCGCGTCACCCACCGCCCCCCCCGGGCCCCGCTTGTCCCTCGTGCCCACCGATGCCCATCTCCTGGGTACCCTCACTTCGCTGGCGGAGCCAAAAAATATGTCGATTTGCTGATTTTCAGCCCTAAATAAGGGCTGATTTGCTGCTGCCTGACCCCGAATGAGCCCCCGAGCCCGAACGAGCCCCCCTGTCCCGTGGCAGAGCCCAGGGAGGGACCTCACCAGCTCCTCCAGTTCAGCCAGGTGCTTCTCCGTGATGATCTGCTGGCAGTAACTGTTCTGCTCCGTCTCATGGATGCTGCAGACCAGGAGGAGGACGAGGGACGACAGCAGCGTGCAGCGCAGCAGGCACACCTGAGCAGGGCAGAGCAAAGGTTTG
>NW_009648683.1:23398-25334 GCF_000708025.1 Charadrius vociferus | reverse complement strand
CGGATCGGACACCACCGGGTCGGGGCCGGTCCCGGCACGGACGGAGCGGAGCGGTGTGGGAGAGATCCCCCCCCTCCTCCCCGGCACCGGTACAGGCACAGGCGTGTACACACACGTGTACACACACATGTACACACACACATGCACACACATGTGCACACACATGTACGCATATGTACAAACACACACGCACGCAGACATGCACACACATGTGCACACACACATGCACACAGATGTGTGTTTGTACACGTACACACACATGTGCACACACATGTACATACACATGTACAAACACACACGCATGCAGATGTGCACGCACATGTGCAAACACACATGCACACAGATGTGCACACACATGTACAAACACACATGCACACAGATGTGCACACACATGGACACACATATATATGCACACATATACACAAACTGTGCAAACACACATGCACACAGATGTGCACACACATGGACACACATATATGCACACACATACACACACGTACACACATACAAACACACACACATGCACACACACAGGCACACACACATACAAATGCACATGCAGACAGACGTGCACATACACATACAAACGCACATGAAAACAGACATACACACACAGACACACACATGCACACACATGTACACACATGTACAAACACACATGCATGCACACACAGAGTCATACACACATACAAATGCACATGCACACAGACGTGCACGCACAGACACACAAAGACATGCACACACATGCGCACACACATGTACACACACATGCACACACATGCAAACAGGCACACACACAAATGCATACAGAGGTACAAACACACATGCACACACACACAGACACACGTGCATGCACACGCATGCAAACACACAGGTACACACACTTGCACACACACATGCATACACACACATGCAAGCACGCACACATACACCCACGTGCACACACAGACACACACATGCGTACACAAATGCATACACACTCATACACGCACACACACATACATGCACACACACTTGCATGTCCATGCATGCTCCCCGGCATATGCATGCACACACACATATATGCACATACGTGCACACACCAGGGATGGACACAGCCCCCTGCATGTGCATGCACACCCCTTGGGACACGTACATGTGTGCGCACGTGCACACTGGGGCATGCACACATGTACACACACACACAACTCTGTGCACAGCTGAGGCACTGTGTGTGCGACCCCCCACCCCCTGCACCATCACATGCACACACGTACATGCGTGCACACCCCTGAGCACACACACTTGCATGTCCATGAACACCCCTGTGCACACATATGTGCACATGTGCACATACACCAGGGATGGTGCATCCACACCCCTTGGAACACACACATGTGCACACACACGCATGCACAGCACCGGGGCATGCACACGTGTTTACACACATGTCACTTCTGGGCACAGGCACCCCTGCACACACGCAGCACGCACAAACACACACACAGCCCTGGGACTCGCACGCACACACCTATGCGTGTACACACAGACATGGATGCACAGACCCCACACCTGCACACGCAGCCGTGCATGCACACCCCTGCGCATGTGCACGCACACACACCACCCGCCCGCACACAGCGTGTGTACACGCACACGCACTGGTGTAACAGCGTGCACACCCGCTCACACGCATCCCGCACGCAGGGGGTTACGCGTTTAGATTCGTGACACCCCCCTCCTTACATGCGCAGCTGCGCGCCCGCAGTCCCACACGTGGCATGCACAACCCCGTTTGCGTGTACACACCGACACACACACACACACACCCCCTCATGCACACGCGCAACCCCGCTGCCACTTTGTCCTTTGTTCCTGCACCACCCTGGCAGTTTTCCTGCACCCCCTGCGCGGGTGCCACCACCTTCCTCCCCCAAACCCCCCAAAGCCTGCAGCC
>NW_009648683.1:20269-23264 GCF_000708025.1 Charadrius vociferus | reverse complement strand
CTCGCGGTGCCGGGGGCCGCAGGGTGCAGGGCTCGTGGGTGCACTGGGTGCTGGGAGCAACGGTGGAGGGGAATTCGGGGGGGCGGAGGGGACTTTGGGGTGGCGGAGGGGAATTTGGGGTGACGGGGTGTGCGCGCAGGGCAGGAAGGGAGGCGGAGGGCCAAGAGGTGGGTGCGAGGCCGCAGGCGGTTCCTGCAGCGCTGGTTGCGGCTCTCCCGCTGCTTCGCCGGAGGAGTGGGGACTGGTCCCTGTGCGCAGGGACGGAGCCGCCCCCACGGGTGTGCACGGACAGGTCCGTGTGCGGGGATGGATCCACGTGTGCGTGGGCAGATTCACGTTTGCACAAGCGGATTGATTTGCACGGGTGTGCATGGATGGAGCCATGTGCATGGATGGATCCACGGTGCACGGATGGATCCATGTGCACGGATGGATCCACATATGCATGGATGGATTCACATATGCGTGGATGGATCCGCATGGGCATGGACGGATCCATGTGTGCACAGATGGATCCATGTGCACGGATGGATCCACATATGCATGGATGGATTCACATATGCGTGGATGGATCCGCATGGGCATGGACGGATCCATGTGTGCACAGATGGATCCATGTGCACGGATGGATCCACATATGCATGGATGGATTCACATATGCGTGGATGGATCCGCATGGGCATGGACGGATCCATGTGTGCACAGATGGATCCATGTGCACGGATGGATCCATGTGCATGGATGGATCCACATGTGCGTGGACGGATCCACAAGTGCATGGATGGATCTCTGTGTGCACAAGCAGATCCATTTGCACGGACGTGCAAGGATGGGTCCCTGTGTGCAGGAACCCATCCGGTCACTTGGGTGTGCATGGACAGATCCGTGTGCATGGACGGAGTCAAGTGTGCATGGATGGATCCACATGTGCACAAGCAGCTCCATTTGCACGGGGGCGCATGGACAGATCCCTGTGCACACATGTGCACGGATGGATCCACGCGTGCAGGGATGGATTCATGTGTGCATGGACAGATCCACGCGTGCACAAGTTCCGCATGTGCACAAGCAGATCCATTTGCATGGGGGTGCATGGACAGGCCTGCGTGTGCATGGGCAGATTCATGTTTGCACAAGCAGATTGATTTGCACGGGTGTGCATGGACGGATCCGTGTGCATGGATGGATCCACACGTGCCTGGAAGGATCCCTGTGCGCAGGAACAGATGCATTTGCATGGGTGTGCATGGGCAGGTCCATGTGCATGGACAGATCCACGTGTGCACGGATGAATCCACGTGTGCACAAGCAGATCCATTTGCATGGATGTGCATGGACGGATCCATGTGCACACATGTGCGTGGATGGATCCCTGTGCGCAGGAACAGATCCGTTTGTGTGGGTGTGCACAGGCAGATCCGTGCACATGGAGGGATCCACATGTGCGTGGATGGATCCACGCGTGCACGGATGGATCTCTGTGTGCACAAGCAGCTCTATTTGCACGGACGTGAAAGGATGGATCCCTGTGTGCAGGAACAGATCCAGTTACGTGGGTGTGCATGGACAGATCCGTGTGCATGGACAGATCCACACGTGCGTGGATGGGTCCACGTGTGCGCAAGCAGATCGATGTGCATAGGTGTGCATGGATGGATCCACGTGCACACATGTGTAAGGATGGATCCACACATGCATGGATGGATCCGCATCTGCACAAGCAAATCCATTTGCACGGGCGTGCATGAACGGATCCATGTGCACACATGTGCACGGAGAGATCCCCGTGCGCATGGACAGATCCACATGTGCGCGGAGAGATCCACGTGTGCAGAAGCAGATCCAGTCGCACGGACACCCACAAAGGGATCCCCGAGTGCACGGATGGACCCGTGTACAGGGGAGTGCACGAACAGATCCATATGAGGACAGATCTGGGGACAGAAAAGCCACCGGCGCTGAGGCGCTGGACACGCCGAAAGCATTGTCCCCGCGTCGGGGACGTTCCCGTTTGCCGCCTGGTTGGTTGTGGGCAACTGGAACCAATTAGTTGCCACGAGGCCAACTGATGCCTCGCGAAGTGTTCCTCACCCCACCAGAAGCAGAAAGCAAAATACTCTGCAAACACGACTGGAGGCGAGCGGCTGCGGCTGTCACAAGGGTACGGTGACAAGGGGGACCGGTTGTCGGTGACACCCCCCACATCCGAGCTTCGAGGAAGCGGCGGTATCTGCTCGCCGGAGCGGAAGCGCCGACGGAGTTGCAGAAGCTGCTGAGGGTTTTTCTTGGAGCCGAGAGAACCCCGAGCGAGCGGAGGGTGGGGATGGGATGGGGGACCTGGCGGAGGACCGGTGGCGATTTGGGGTTGGGGAAGAGTTGGGAGCCACGCGGAGATGGGGACGGCAGTCACAGTCCCGCAAGGGCATCAAATCCGCACCGGCGCATGGGTGCCACATGTCCTTGTCACCCACGGGTGGCCCTTAGCAACTGCACACTGATAAACATCGAGGATGACGGGGATGGGGCCGGGGGGAGAGGAAGGACACTGGGGTTTAAAATGAGCCGTACTCACAAAATAACCCCCTTTCTCCCCGGAAAAGCTGTGGGTTTATCTTCATTTTCCGCCGTGTGCTGTCCCGGGAGCCTCAGCAGCACTCGGCAGTGGGAGGACACCGGGGTGGGCACCCAAGGGACACTGCGGGGTGACGCCAGCCCCGCGGGGTGACTCACGGGGACCCCGTGCCAGCGCGTGAGGGCCTTTTCCACCAGCTGAGGACCACACTCCTCCTTATCTCCCGCACACTCATCCCCCCCTCCTCCTCCTCCTCCTCCTTTTAAGTGACCGGAAAAGTGTCACAACCTCAAGTCACAAGCGAGCCAGGGCAGAGGGACAGCGTCGCGCTCGGGTTAATAATCCACCTCCTGCTCGACGGAGGATGAAAGCAGCAGCCACCTCTTTTTTTTTTTTTTTTTTAAATTTTATTTTTGGCAGGGA
>NW_009648683.1:18612-18987 GCF_000708025.1 Charadrius vociferus | reverse complement strand
CGGTGTGTGCCCAGGCTGGAAATCCCCGTGGGAAGGTCCCGAGCCTGTTCCTTGAGGAGCGGAGGAATGAGGGTGGCGGGTGCTTCCCCCGAGCCCGCTGCCAGCGGCGGGGACTCGAGATGTCACGAGCAGGCGGCAGGATGAAGCTGGAGCCTTCATCCCTCAACGAGCCCTCTGCTTCCTCCCCTCCATCCATCTCATCCCGCCTTCTCCAGGCTGGAACCCTCTATCCTGCTCTGGACCCCCCCCAATATCCAGCCCTGATCACCCTCAGGGTCCCCCAGCAGCAGCAGCCCTCTCCCTCCCCATGGGGTGGGCAACCATGGGATGGGAGCGCTGTCCGGATTTGGTGGCTGTGGGGCGGCCCGGCTGGGA
>NW_009648683.1:17854-18551 GCF_000708025.1 Charadrius vociferus | reverse complement strand
ATCATACCCCGGGGACCGGCCGTCCTTGACCGCGGAAGGTCCTAGGGGACACGCCAACCCCCCCCGCCAGAGCGTGTTGGGGGGTCCCCGGGTAGGGAAAAAATCTCAACCCCTTGGCTCGAGGAGGGGTCGCCCATGCGACCAGGCGGCGAGAGGGGACGGAGGACGGGTTATGGCCCCACATGGGTCACCAGCGTGTCCCCAGCCCGGCTGAGTCACACCACGCTCTGGCTCCGCTCCTCCCTCCACCGAGGAATGCGGCCGGAGCAGGAGCCAAAAGCTTTCCCGGGCGTCTGCCTGCCGGCACCCACCAAAACCGGGGGGGACAATGCGGGGACAGGAGGTGCCACCAGCAGCCCCTCAGCTGCAGCGGTTTCGGGGTGGCAGCAGGAGGCTGCCCACCCCGCGGCATCTCCATGCGCCCACGCTCTGGCACATTGCACCCATGGGTGCCCAGGGCTCCCCAGCACCCCCAGTATACCTTGAAGCAGCGTGCTGGGTGGGGGGTTCACAGCCACCCAGTGGGCTCCATCCCCTGCTCAGCCCCACACAGGGAGCACCCACCGATTTGGCATCACCCGGTGCTCACGGCGCGGTGTCGCGTGGGTGCACCCTCCGGCTCAGCCCGGCTGGCCAAGCGGGTGTGCCGACCCACGGCGGAGGGGGGGGCCGGGGGCCGCGGCGGGGGCCACCGGGC
>NW_009648683.1:16795-17036 GCF_000708025.1 Charadrius vociferus | reverse complement strand
CCCCGCCGCCGGCAGCGGCTCTCCCCCGCGCAGGATCCATCCCCGGCAGCCGTAGAGCCCCTTTTCCCTGCTTGCACCCTGGAATTCCATGGAGGACCCCCAACCCCAAGGGACATCCCGAGGTGACACCTTGGGAGAGAAGGACCGCTCCCCGGGGCGCTGTGGGGCTCAGCCCCCATCATCATCCTTCGCTGGGGGTGGAGGGAGCGGAGACAAAGCCCCCATGGGATGGGATGGATGG
>NW_009648683.1:15094-16708 GCF_000708025.1 Charadrius vociferus | reverse complement strand
GGGGGCGGTGGGGGGGCTGCCCCATCCCCAAGCAGGGCTCAGCCCCCGGGAGAGCCCCGTGCCCAGGGAAAGGGGGGGGGGACACACGAAAGGCTCCGCTCGTCGGGGAAGGAGCCTTCGCCTCCCGAAAGGAAGCGGCTCCTGCCAGGAATTCGAGGTATTACTCAGCTCGCCGGCCTCGGATCAGCTGTTTGGCAGCGCAGAGCCTGGTTTTCATTAGCAGCGGAGGTTTTAGCACCGTAACGCTGCCTCTTCCCCTCCTGCCCGCGGCTCCGGGATGGCCTCCGAGAGCCCGAGCCCTACCTGGGGGCACGGGATGCCGACGGCGGCGGGGTGGGGGAATCCGGTGGCTTGTTTCGCCCTCGGGAGCCTTAGCCGTGAGAGCTTCCAGTGGCTTCCAACTGGATCTGGCCCTTTTGCACGGCGGGGATGCATTTCGGGGGGTTGTTCGGAGGGATCGCGGTGGCGGCGGAGCTGCCGGTGCCGATTGTGCCGATGCCACGGCACACACAGTGCCGCAAGGGCAGCCGCGCTGGCAGCCCGGTGCACTGGTCGGTGGCCAAGTGGCTCCTTTGGGGCTGAAAATGGGAGATTTGGACCCGCCGCGGTGGCGCGTGGGGGTGAAACAGGCAATAAGGGGGTGAAGGGGAGTTTTGGGGTGTTGCAAAAAGCTCTCCAGCCTCGTGCTTCTCCAGCCAAACTCTGTGCTTGGAAAGGGTCTGGAATCCACTCGGGTTTATTAAAAGCATCTTTAGGGCTCTGGGAAACCAAATAAATGCGTTACGATCGCCAACTCCAACCCCCCACATCCAGACGGCCCTGGTCCGGCATCACAAGAGGGAACATGGCAGGACAGAGCGCAACCGGCACCGTGACGGCATCTCTCGGTGAAAAGCCACCGACCGGCGAGCGCAGCCCACTCCCACCGCTCCCACGCTCCCCGGGCAACGCCGATGCTAAATCCGGCCTTTCCCACCTCCCTCACAGCTGGACGAGGTGCTCCTGCCTCCATCCCGGTGGCCTCGGCTTCCATCCCAGGGAACATTTCCCACCCGGACACCTTCACTCTTTTCCCCCGTCCTCTTCCCCTCACCCATCGCAACCTCCATCCCCATCCCAGCGCAGAGCGGAGCAGCCCTCAGCCATGGGGCGAACTGGTTCCAGCTGTTTGCATGTGGTTGGAGACTCTAATTTTGATGCATTTGCTGCTTTTTTTCCCCAAGAAAACTAACGTTTGTTTCAGCAGGTGAACCGTTTCCCTGCTCAGCCACGGAGCAAACACCCCATCCCGCTCCAGGGAGCGCCGGCCGTGCTGCGGATGCGAAGGCAGGGGGTTGAGCAGAGCTGGAAAGTGGGGTGCTCATGCAGGCATAGAATGGTTTGGGTTGGAAGGGACCTTAAAGACCATCTAGTCCACCCCCTGCCCTGGGCAGGGACACCTCCCCCCAGCCCAGGTTGCTCCAAGCCCCGTCCAACCTGGCCTTGAACACCTCCAGGGATGGGGCAGCCACAGCTTCTCGGGGCGACCTGCCCCAAGGGCTCACCGCCTGCACAGGGAGACATTTCTTCCTCATATCTCATCTCAATCTCCCCTCTTCCAGTTTGAAGCCACTA
>NW_009648683.1:12634-14351 GCF_000708025.1 Charadrius vociferus | reverse complement strand
CCCCCGCCGGCAAAACCGGCCCCACGGCCCCTTCGAAACCCCGTGGAGCAACAGGCTGATGCAACGGGGCGGGCGGAAACGGGACCCGATGAGGCTGAAGAGCACAAAACCGCCATAGGGAACCCGCGAGGGCGCTTGCGGCCCCGGAGAGGGGGTGATGCTCGAGGGGGTTCCCTCGCCTGGACCCCGAGTTTGGGTCGTCTTCCGTGTCCTTGCACAGAGGGAGGATGCGGGATGGGGGCAAGGATACGGGATGGGGGCAATGATGCTGAGTGCCTCCAAATCGTGGAGAAAGCCGGTGGCCCCCAGCATGATTCCTCCCACCCCAAGCGACGGTATGACCCAAGGATCCCAAAAAGGTTTAAATTTAGGGGTTGAGATGAGCCGGGCAAGCCCCAGCTCAAGCAGAAGACCCATCCCCAAACCCTCCCCCGGCGATGGGGATGGGGCTCCACACCGCTCCCCCTGCCCGGCGATGCCCCGGGGCCGGTTTGTTGCTGCCACATCCCCCCTTCGGTGCTCATAATTAAGTATAATCAGGCGGAATTTCATCCCGCGGCCACTGCTGTCGCATCTGGAGGCTGGTGTGGTCTGCTCGTAGCCGGGCTTCATTTCCAAGCAACCACGAGAGTTTTTCCATCCTCTTTTCATTAGCGTGCGGTTCCCGCCCCAGAACCCTCCGCCAGTTTGCCCCGAGCGGGGCCAGCAGCCCCATGCTTCGCCAGGGACCTCGGCCATGATGTCCCCGAGGGTCCCCAAGCATCCCTGAGCCGTTAAAATTCAGGATGACGCCCACCCCCTTACCCCCACCCCCTCCGGTGTGGCTGTGGACAGAGCCTGGCTCCCGGTGGCTGTGGCGGCACGGCGATGGGGACCTTCCTCCTGCCGGCAAGCGATCCCGCTTCCCAGAAAACAACCCCGAGATGGGAATCGAGAATCGTTGGCCGATCAAAGGGGAGCTGCCCCCCACGTTCTCCCAAGCGAAGGACCGCACTGGGCTCTTCTGAGCAGCCAAAATACCGGAGCTGTGCTTCAGCGTGGTGCTGGTGGCACCACTCCATAGCCCAGTGACCGTCCCCAAGGGTGGGGGAGCCCCTGGGTGCCCCCGTCACCCCTCCCTGGGGAGCACCCAGCTGCAGAGAGGACACACTCCCCCCATCCATATTCCCCGACGGGTGGGATAAACCCCTCCAGAAACTCTTGGCTTTTAGATCCCGGCCACCCAACAGGTCCCTCCTGCTGTCCCCATGTCCCCAAGCCCTCCCCAGGTTCCATCCCTGCAGCAGCAGCAGCTCGGCCACATCTGGGGCTGATTTTCCCCGTGCAAAACCGCATTCGCCTCTGGGATGCAGAAGCCGCTGCGGGAAACCCCGCGGGAGCGAAGGAAAGCGCCCGAGGGCCAACTCAGGATGTGGTCGCTCCACCAGGAGGAAAAACGGAGCTGGAGGGGCAGCGGGGGGAACGCTGCCGGACGGACGGACGGGGGCAGAGGCAGGAGAAACCTTCCCCCCTCCTCTCCCAAACCGCTGGCCCGACCCCCGCCAAGAACAGTCTTGCCGTGGCCCCGGGGAACGAGATTACGCCGAGCTGGAAGCACGTCCTGCCGTGAGCCCAGGCGCTCCATGACCTCACCACCACGTGCCTTCGACGAGGAAGGAAAAGAGGAAACTTATCTTTCTTTTTTTTTTTAAAAAAAAAAAAAAAAATAACCTTTGCC
>NW_009648683.1:12135-12584 GCF_000708025.1 Charadrius vociferus | reverse complement strand
ACCCTTTCCACGCCAGCATCGCCCCCGGGGTGACGGTGAACCCTCCCAACCCACACCCGGTTCCCCTCCCGCATCCCCCCGGCTATAGGGATGGATAAGGGGACATCGCTCCCAGCCACGCCGGTGCTGCCATCCACCACCCCAAACCCACCTCTGCCTTGTCCCAAGGGCACAGCCACCCCTCGGGGCCACCCCAGGCACTGGAGAGGGGCATCACCGTGCACCCATGGGTGCTGCGTGTCCCCCCCCCACCCGTTGCACACCCCTGATGCATATAGAGATGTGCTCGAGTGGCTTTGCAACGCAGCGGAGTTGGGAAACGAGAAGGAGGGGAAGTTGTGCCTGGGTTAATAAACACATCGAAACCGTTTGTGGTTTCCGGGTGGGTCGCGTCCTCCCTCTCCCACCCCCCCCCCCGGGGAGCTCCCCCACAACCCCACTCACACCCC
>NW_009648683.1:11344-11750 GCF_000708025.1 Charadrius vociferus | reverse complement strand
AAGGCCAATTAAAAAAAAAAAAAAAAAGAAGGAAAATAGGAATTCCTCCTGGTGGTTGCGGCGCAGCGCTGGGATGGAGCCCACCTCCATCCCCAGAGATGCCAAAAATCACACCTCGGCCACCGCAGCAGCGACCGGGGCAGGATTTGGAGTGGGGACCCCCCACCGTAACCCCCAGCTGCTGGAAAGGCAGCAGAAAAGCGGGATGCGAGCCCGGGATCGGCTCCCTGGGAAGAACCCAAACCGCCCGGAGCTGCTAATTCCTCCTGGAACGCCAGGTCTCTTTGGCTGGGAGGTCCTGGGGTGGTTTGGCTTCGCTTCAGCCCTTCCCCTCGCGGTTGAGGCTCGATGTCACCGCCAAGTACCTGACCCCAAATGCAGCACCTTCGCTTCGGGGGCGGGAGGG
>NW_009648683.1:8753-10446 GCF_000708025.1 Charadrius vociferus | reverse complement strand
GATGGGGATGGGGATGGGGGCCAAGCAGCCTCCCTGCATCCCTCCAAACCCCTTTGGTTAAGGCGGGGAGGCAAATTTATCCCCTCCCCACCCCGTATCAGGACCAACACTTGGCAGCTGGTTTCTCTCAGTGCCCCCCAGGCTCACCTGGCCCAGGCCCCTGGTGCAGGATGCGGCCACGCATCAGCCAAGCAGCATTTTTTTTTTTTTTTCCCCTTGGAAAAGGGAAAAGCAGCTCGGGAAAAGCCGAGGGTTTTCCTGGGGAGAAGCAGAGGATGAACTCAGCCTCCCCCCGTGGCATTGCATCTTTCACCGCCTTCCCGTGGGCTGGGTGATGGGGCTGCGCAGGCAGCAGGACCGCCGCTATCATGGGGCAGGATAAGTCCCCGGAGGAGCCGGGGGATGGATTTGGGGGTGTCCGGGTGGATGCTTCGCGTGCCGGAGGCACAGCTCACCCCTCCCACTCCCGGGATGCTGCTTTTGGGCTGTTTTCTCCCCCGACCTTCGCGCACTCCAACCGCGCTCGGCTCCTGAGTCACGCTTGGCTGGCGGAGGGACAAGGGACCTGGCCAGGGGACAAGGGACATTCCCACCGCCTGTCCCCTCCGCCGGGAGAGACTTATGGAAACCGCTCCGGGGAGGAAAAGGATCAGGCCCACTCCTCTCCAGAGACCCCTCATTAATGGGGTACCCACATCTCTCGGAGGGACAAGGGACCTGGCCAGGGGACAAGGGACATTCCCACCGCCTGTCCCCTCCGCCGGGAGAGACTTATGGAAACCGCTCCGGGGAGGAAAAGGATCAGGCCCACTCCTCTCCAGAGACCCCTCATTAATGGGGTACCCACATCTCTGGGGCACCCTGACCTCCAGGGTACCCTTAGTAATGGAGCACCCCATTAATGGGGTGCTCCATTACTAAGGGTACCCTGGAGGTCAGGGTGCCCCGGATATGTGGGGACCCCATTAATTAAGGTGTCTTGGAGACGAAGGCCCCCCAGAGGTGATGGTCTCCCATTTATGCATCTACCCCATTAATGGGGTAGATGCATAAATGGGAGACCATCACCTCTGGGGTGCCTTCGTCTCCGAGGCACCTTAATTAATGGGGTACCCACATATCCGGGGCACCCTGACCTCTGGGGCACCCTCAGTAATGGGGCACCCACGTTAATAGGGCACCCGCATCTCCAGGGCACCCTTATTAATGGGGTAGACACATTAATGGGGGACCATCACCTCTGGGGTGCCTTCGTCTCCAAGGCACCTTAATTAATGGGGTACCCACATCTCTGGGGCACCCTGACCTCTGGGGTACCCTTAGTAATGGGGCACCCACATTAATAGGGCACCCGCATATCTGGGCCACCCTCATTAATGGGGCACCCGCCATCTCAGGGCATCCTTATTAATAGGGCAGATACATTAATGGGGGAATGTCACCTCTGGGGTGTCCCCGTCTTCAAGGCGCCCTTATTAATGGGGCATCCCAAACTCTTGGGCACCCTCATCTCCAGGGCGTCCTTGCTTCTACGGCACCCTTAATAATGGGGCACCCACGTTAATAGGGCACCATCATCTCTCGGACACCCCCACCTCAAGGGCACCCTCATTTCAGGGGCAGCAGCATCTCTGAGGCACCCCAATTAACTGGGCACCCATACTAATAGGGCACCATTGTCTCTGGGGCACCC
>NW_009648683.1:715-7799 GCF_000708025.1 Charadrius vociferus | reverse complement strand
GGGCACCCCAATTAACTGGGCACCCATATTAATAGGGCACCATCGTCTCTGGGGCACCCTAATTAACTGAGCACCCATATTAACTGGGCACCCCATTTAACTGGGCACCCATATTAATAGGGCAACCTCATCTCTGGGGCACCCTAATTAACTGGGCACCCCAATTAACTGGGCACCCACATTAATAGGGCACCATCGTCTCTGGGGCACCCCAATTAACTGCGCACCCTCATTATGGGACACCCTCCCCTCCAGGGCACCCCCCCACTTCCCGAGCATCCCCCCCTCACTCCCCCCCATGCCCTGTTTCGGCAGCCCCTGTGGGTGCTGCATCCCCGTGGAGCATCCCACGGGCATCGGGGCTGGGTGCCCCCCCCCATGGGTACCCCAAAGGCAGCTGTGGTTTGGAAAAAAAGAGGAAAAATTGAGTTTTCCTTCTCCGTAGGGATGAGACCGGGAGGAAGGAGAAGCGGCTCTGGGTCCCGGGCGGCCCCGGAGAGCCGCTGCTTGATTTTCCTCCCTGCATATTTTGGGGAGGGAGGATTTTATTTAGCTGATACCAAATTGTATTTGGGGCACTTTTTATTCCGGTTTCCTCCCGGCAACCGGCCGAGATGAGTCAGATATCCAAACTAAAGAAAAATAAATTTATAAATAAAGGGAAGTAAAGGCGAAACTCCCGCCCTTCTTGCAAATCATAACGGCGCAACTTGTGCCGGCGCTGCCGGATGGAGCTGCGGGGGCTGGAGCCAACACAGGCACCCCGAGTGGCGTCCCCAGGTCAGATCCTGCAGGATTTTGGGGTGCTGGCATCACCCGCTCAAGGCCGGCTTCCGCTGGGCTGCGTCCCCCCCGCTCCGTGCCCCCGCGGCCGGCGTGTCAGGCGTCGAGCATCGCTCCTCAGGCGGAAAAATCCCAGGAGGAAACTAGTTTTATGATTCTTGCATAGCATTGCTTCAATGCATTCTTTGTAACTCAGCTGTATATTACTAGTATCCTGATTACAATAAATTTACACCTAGCATCTGTAACAGTGGTTGCCAGCAGCTACAAATATTAACTATTACTTAGCTAGACATCTTAGTAGTGCAAGATAGTTATTTAAGAAAAAGAGATGAAGCGTATCTCCTACACAAAGAACAAGTGACAGATGCCTTTAGGAGAAATTGTTTGACTGCCACTTTTACTATTAGATATTAACAGGGAAAATCCTTGACAGATGTGTGTCCGTGGTGCCCCCTGGGTAGGCACCTCATCTGTCTAAATGCTTGGGAGACAATGGAAATCTCTGAGGGGAAGAGGGTTTCACTCCCTTCTGCCCCAGTGGACAACAGCAGTGGAAGAAGCAAGAACATTTTTCAGTTCTGCTTCACAGCAGATACTAAATTGCCTGTCACCGGGCACTGAGCACCGTAACAGCCTTCGGCGCCAGGTTTTGGCAGGAGCGATGGGGCTTACTCAGGCTGGAAAGGAGCCGGCTCTTCCCGGGAGCAGAGCTTTAACCCCTCCGGCGAGGCAGGCTCCATCTGGAATTCGTCTTCCCGAACCCTATTTTCTTGGCGCGGGGTCACCCCCGGGGTGTTGGTGGGTGCGGATCCCCCGCGCTGTTGCGAGTCCCGCCATGTGCCATCCCCGTTTCGGTTCCTGCGGGGGCGGGTGTAACTCCGTCCTGCCAGAGCAGCCAGGCAAAAATTAAAGAAAACAAGAAAAAAACCCAAAAAACAAACAAACAAAAGGGGTAAAGTTATAAATAACCCAACTAAACACCCCCCCAAAAATTTCGAGCTGCGAAGGTGAGGACGGTGACCTCCAGAGCATCCCGTAGGAGGTGTGAAGCGCGGCAGGGCAGGACTTTCCCTCTGCCCCATCCTGCCCACGGCCCCGGGTCTTTGCGGTCACGTCGGGGGGTGCACAGAAGCACTCCGCTTTGGTATTTTATTTGATTTAAATACAAGCTGATATTTTCAAGCAATTGCCCCATTTCAGCATCTGGAACCAGAAGGTCCCTTTTTATGGACTGGGGTGTCCATGACCTTCAACCATCCAAGCTTCCACCCCGGGCTCAGCCCTTCTCTGTGCCCTCCTCTGAAGGACGCGATGAGCATCCTGCACCGCCTGTCCAACCGTCACCTGGAGGGAGCTGAATCCCAGCTCCTCCGTTGACATTTCCAGCTGAAAGACCCTGAGATGGCTCAGAGACACCTCCTGTCCCATAGCCCAGCCTTGGCCAAGGTTTCTCCAACCACACCAGCAAAGACCAGGAAGGTCTAAATCTGCAGGCACCAGCTCAGACCCACCACATCCCTCCAGGACCGTCTACACCCCATATGAGCAATGACAGAGTTCGCTCTGTGACCCCAGGAACCTGCTGGAGGCATCTCAGGAGGCATCGGCCACCTCCCAGCTTCGTGGACCTTGGCCTTCATCTCTTGCCTGTCCCTCAAAAGCCACTTCAGAGGCTGAACTAAGCACTGGGAGATGCTCAGATGGCAAAAATCACCCACAGGGGACGCAGAACCCCTTTGCCTTGCAGCTCCTCTCCCCAACCCTACTGGCTTCTCCAGCCCTTGTTGACAATGGACCTGGGGACTCGTAGGGATGAGTTTATTTCCAAACCGTTGGTGAATCACCTGCGTTTGCTGTTCTCTTACCTTTGCCACATCCATCCGTGGCACGGCCATTGGACGCCTTCCAAACCAGGAGAAAAAAGGACCGGCTTTTGGTTGGATTCACTCTGAAGGTGCCACCTGGGACTTGCAGATAGAGACCAGAGACATCCCCCAAAAAAACCCAAAGAATGAACATCCAGGCCTGCAGAGATTTGGATACTCTTCCCCAGAAGCTTAAATAGAGCAATTTTAGGACCTGATCAGCCCTTCACCGGCCAGCAAACGGTCTTGAATGCTCACGGCATCCAGGCACACGTCCCTCCTGATGTCCAGCAGAAGCTGCACTGGGCTGAAGAGGATGGGGGAGCCAACAAGAGTTTCTCCTGCCTGGCCAGCTTCCCGTGGGAACCAAACAATAGGGAAGGTGAGACATTTTCCATTCTGACTATTTATCGATGGAATGACATTTTCTGGCAGGAAAAGGTTGCCATTCGGGGGGAAAAACCCAGCCATTTGTGTCCCAGTAAACCCCAACTGTGTTGGTCTGGAAGTGGCGCTGGGGGACTTGGGGCACCCAGAGTCCTGTCCCGTGTCTCCTGTGGGATCAGGCACCGCGGACAAGTGTGGGAGATGCCACCTGATGGCAAAAGCAGGAGTTGGGATTTCATATAAAAGGCCTCGTAGCGCTCCTAATCCTGCTCCAGTTCCCCCCTTTCCAGCACCGTGCCCTTTTGCAACCACCTTTGACCCAACTTCTCCCACCCCCGAGAGCAGGAAGGACCCAAGACACCACGTTGAGGACCTGATGACGTGCGAGGAGGAACCTACCCCATCCGATGCCCTGGGAACCTCCTGCCATGGGCTTTCTCCACCCACCTCACACCACGTCTCCCACCGCCTCACGCAGATGGCATCTGCTCACCCTTTCACAATTTCCTCCGCAGCTTCTCCGTCAAGCGAGGCGCCACGAACCCGTGCTCGGCGGCACGCTCCTCTCATGTCCCCTGCCTGTCACCTCACGGGTGCCTCCCAAATCAACCCCACCACCCACGAGGTCCCTTTGAGCGTTGACTCAGCATCACATCACCCGGGAAAGGCAACCGTTCATCACGACCCACCGCGCCGGCGCCTGCTCGCGCCCCTTTTTTTGCCACCCCGACCAACTCAGCGTCATGTGCTGCCATCGCCTTCGTGTGACATCATTCACCGCCTTCGTCACCCTCCCAGGAAAAACGCTGGTGAAAATGGGTTTTCCCTGGAAACACTGCGTCGCCTGCGCCGCTTGACTCCATCCTCCTCCTCCTCCTCACGGCCCCGGGCTCGATACGTAAAGGCAAATCTCACAGCCAGGCTGTATCGGTCCATGGTGATGCGTTTGGGTTCCCAACCAGGTCCGGCTGCTCCATCCAGGAGAGAAACATTTTCTTGAAGGGAAGAGTTGGTGTTCCTGAGCTCCTTGTGTCACCATGCTGAGACCTGGTTGGGTCCCTCAGCCCCCCTCAGGGTGAGGGATTTGGTGGCTGAGCTCAGCTCCCCTTGGAATTTGTGGAGTTTTAGGGGTGGTGGGAAGTTCTGAGGGCCAGATCCTGCCGCTGGAGAGGATGCTGCCCTGGGAAGCTTTGGGGTTAGGTTCACCCCAGGTGCGGGCAGCGCCGAGGAGGAAGGAAGGGGTGGGAAGCGGGATGGAGAGGCAGCACCAGGAGATGACGGCTCTTCCTATGGAGGAACTCATCCCAAATGCCAAAACCGGAGCAGAAGACACCCCTTTCCAAGCCCTCCTTGGGCTCACTGGGGTTCCTGGGCCTTCTCGGGCTTCTCTGCCCTCTGCGCATCAGAGACCTCATCCCGGAGAGAGACACGGCCACGGGGAGGGATGATTTTGGAGGTCTGACCTCCCTGACCCACCTCCCTGCCCTTCTCCACCCCACCCCCCCACCCCAAACCGGTGCTTACCGCAGCGTGGGAAACACCGGGAAGCACCTCCAAAGCCTCCAGGGATTGGCAGCGGCTCGGCCGCCCCCGAACGGGCTGTAACCTGCTCGTTTGCGTGCCCTTCGTCACCTCTAATTAAACCCCTGCCTTACCAGTGCCCTTTCAGCCCCCACCACCTCTGGAAATCCCCGGGGCCGTGGCCGGGATGCGCCGCCGGGATGCGAGACACAGGATGGGTCCCACGCGTACAGGGGTGACGGTGGGGACACCATTTTTTCCTCCTCACCCCAAAACCAAGATGTTTTTTGCAGGTTTGCAGCCAAAACCACGGGGCCACTCTTCTCTGGAGGCAAAAAGGTTTTTTTATGCGGCCGTATGTGCCTTCACAGGTCCTCTGCCCCGTGCGGGGGTGTGACGCGATTCAGGATTTGTTGGGGGGACCCAAGCAATCCTTGTTTTTCCATCCCTGCCACTCTTTTCCATTTCAGCTTCTTCAAAGGAAAAAGAAAACCTCACGGTGTGAAGGTCACCGGTCTCCAACCGGGTCCCCGCGGCTCAGTGCCCCCCCCTTCACCGCATCACCCGCTCGATGGCATCTTCTCCATCACCCTCTGGAAATGAGAGAAGGTTAAAAAAAAAAAGAATAAACCAGCAGCAAAAAGCAGAGGAGGAGGTTTACTCCTGGGGCCGGGGGGGGGGAGAGCTGCTTCTGAAAAGCCCCCGAGGACACCTCCGGAGGGATTTTGGAAGGCCAATTTTTGGGAAGCCGAATTTGGAAAACCAATTTTTGGGAAGGCAAATTTAGAAAGCCAATTTTTTTCTAGCCAAAGTCTCCAAGATCTCTTCCCGTTCCACCAAAGAGAGGGGATTCGGCTGATAAAACCAGGATAAACCGGAGCGAGGAGGGCCAGGACACGGCACAGCCACGGAGCTCGGGGCTGGGTCCCCCTCCGAGGGACCTCTCCCTTTGGGTGACCCCGAGGACCTGAAGGGTCTGGTGGTGGCACACCGAGCCGGGACCTCCGGGGATGGCAGAGGGGGAGATGCAGCCCCCAGCGAGCCCCCATGGCAAAGGGACCCAGCAAGGTGACAGGGACCCAGCGGTGGCTCTCGGTGCCACACCAGCTCCTGCGGTGGCCGTGCCAGATGCGTGCCTAAGCCCCTTGGCAGGATGCGACCCTCGGTCCAGCGCCCGCAGGAGCATCCCCCAGGCATGGCACCCACCTGGGACACCCCCTGCCTCTGGCTCCGGCCCCGCTGGGTCAGTGGGGACTAAAACCACGGGCAGGGATGGGACACGGCGTGCTGGGGTGACCACGGAGCAGGGACAGAGCGAGCGGGGTGCAGGGAGGCAGGGTGACAGCGGGGCGGCGCTGAGCATCCCTCCATCTGCCCCATCATATCACCCCAAAACCAGCAGCCGAGCCCGGCTAGCGTGACGGTTGGGACATTGGCTTGTCACCGTCACCACCAAGGAGACCCCACAGAGGGCAGAAGGATTTGGGGACTCGGGCATCACCGAGAGGGACACCCTGACCCCGGGTGCTGTGCCGTACCGTGCCATTCCTCCAGCCCGGGGAGAACAACCCGGCAGAGTTTCCCAGGCTCTAAGGGGTTAAACCGTCCCCAAAATGACACGGGGAGCTGTCGGTCCCCAGCAATTAGGTGGCAGGTCCGGGTACACCGCGGTCCACCCCACACTTCGCCTCGGTGACGTGGGGAGCGGATCCCAGCTGGCCGGTGGTTTGCGCCGCTGGCGGGCACCCAGCGGCCGGAGCCACCGCTGCTTTCTGGCACCGTGGCCCCGGTGGCACCTGGGCAGGAGCGGTGATGATGTGTCACCCGTAATTCCAGGAATTGGTGGCCCCAAAGTCCCCCTCCTCCTGGGTAACCCCAAATCTGCACCCAACCCCCGAGGCTGTCCCCTGGGGTAGGGCCCGATCCTGCACCCCCAGTGGGGACAGGGTGGGTGGCTCGGCGAGGGGGCGTCGGGCTGTGTCCCCAAGGCTGTCCCCTTGGCGACTGCAAGTGTCCCCCCCGCTGCCACCCAGCAGCTTTACAGGGCAGAAAAGGGGGTGCAGGATGGGGCCCTTTTCCTCCCCAGAATAGCTGCGGTTCGGGGTCAACTCATTGGTGTTGCACATTTTGATGCTGAAATGGCAAAAGATGTCGGTGTCGGGGTGGGAGAAGCCTCCGAGTCTCTTCCCGAGGGGGTTGGTGACCCCTGGGGGACTTCCCGAGCCTGGGGAAGGGTGAAGGAGGAGGAGGGGGGACACAGCGGGGTTGGGGCTGTGCAGAGCGATGTCACCTCTGGCCGGGAATGGAGAGGAAAAATAAAAATTAAGGGTTTGTTTGTTTGGGTTTTTTTTAATAATATCTCTGCAGCCGGCGCCATTCCCAGCTTACTCAGTGGTGTGACTGGGAGGAGTTGGGAGGAGGCGGGGTGAGCACCCAGTCCCTTCGAAAGAGGTGGACGTGGATGGGCCACGGTCCTCCTCCTCGTGCTGTGGGTGCTACCGGGGGGGGTTGTGGGGGTGGGAAGG
>NW_009648683.1:0-548 GCF_000708025.1 Charadrius vociferus | reverse complement strand
CCCCCGCGCCGTGGCCGAGCCCGGAGAGGCGGCGGGATGGGGATGGGGAAACTGAGGCACGGCAGAGCCGGGGTGAGGGGTGTATCGGGGTGCTCCAGGGGGAGTTTTGGGATGGCCGGGGACACCCCAGGGTGCAGAGTGTGGGGCTGAGCGGGTGCCAGCGGCGTCCCCGGTTAGCGAGTGCCCCACGGGGTTTGTTGTCCTCGTCACTCGGGGACTTTGCCTCCTCCTGGCAGCTCGTCACACCTCCGAGGTCACCTCGGTGCTGGGGACCGTCACCGGGAAGTCCCGGAGCCCTGGGTGGTGGGGGGATGCTGTGGCACCCCGGTTACTCCCCCCCTCCCCCCCATATGGCTCCCAGTAAGGGGGGCTAGTGGGACTGGTTCCCCCCGGGGTGCTGGGGTCGCACCGCGCACCAGTGCGGCCCAGTGCTGGGTGGTACTAGGTGAACTGGGGAGCAAGCACAGGGACAAGCACCCTCCCTCCGCCCAGCACCCACGATCCTAAATGGATCCCCAATACCATTGAAATCCCCTCCGGAGCAGGAG
>NW_009648682.1:0-501 GCF_000708025.1 Charadrius vociferus | reverse complement strand
CCCTCCTTTTCTCCCTACCCTTCTTGGAGGTGGAGGTAAGCAGGGGATGAGCAAGAGGCTGCGTAGTCCTAGTTGCTGGCTGGGGTTAAAGCATGGCACATAGGGAGAGCAGGTTACTTAGATGGACTTCAGCAAAGTGTTCAACACTATTTCCCACAGCTTTCTCCTGGACAAACTGGCAAGATGCAGACTGGATGGGTGGTCTACAAGATGGGTTGGAAATTGGATAACAGGCCACACTCAGAGAGTGGTGATCAATGGTTTTTACTCAGGCTGGCAGCCTGTCTCAAGTAGGGTCCCCCAGGGATTGATACTGGGCCCCATGCTGTTCAACATCTTCATAAATGATCTGAATTATGGGATTGAAAGCACCCTCAGCAAGTTTGGTGATGACACCAAACTGGGTGGTGAGGTGAACACCTCAGAAGGGAAAGCCATCTTATAGAGAGACCTGGACAGGCTAGAAGAGTGGGACAGCAAGAACAGTATGAAGTTTAACAA
>NW_009648681.1:382633-384371 GCF_000708025.1 Charadrius vociferus | reverse complement strand
CTCCCATCCAAGTACTAACCGGGCCCACCCAAAACCCTCCTCCCACTACACACTGCACAGTTTGTCCTGCTCATCCTTAGATACGCATGTTTTCATACACTCTACTCTTTATTGGTCTACACAATGTGATAATCAGTCTCAATACAGGTTAGTTATGTCACATTGTTTATTCTTTAGCTGTATTTCTCCTTACTAATTCCATTTTACAGGTGACTGTTGCTTTCCTCATTTTATCTTCCAGCCTTTTTTATACCCCACAAATTTACTTCCAGCAGATGGCAACATGGCTGCACTGTTGCTGAATTGACCCTGGTTGTAAATAGGTCTCATGACATCCTGCAGCAGGACAAGCGCCTCTGGGCTCATAAGTTTCCGTGGTGGCCGGTGGCCACAGCTCCAGCTCTCCTCCCCATGCCTCTTAGAGCCGCTCTCCACCATGGATGTGGCACTGTCTGGGGGAAAAGCAGTGTTGGGACAGCACACGCCATCCTTTGCAGTCAGGAGCTGTGTTTTCAGGCCATTTTGGTGCAGAACAACTTCAGTGGCCTTCCTGTGCCACAGGCTGTGGTGACCCTACAGCCATCTTGACCTCTTGCTGGGGCAGCCTTGAGCTGCCCAGGCAGCAGTTAGCAGGCAGGGTTGCTTCAAACAGCCTGAGCGGTCATTTTCTGAGGATGTTTGGTGGGTATGAGCTTGCCCAAGATGGTCAACTGTAGGGTCAGAGAGCTGCTTACCACCTGACCTGGAGGTGTGAAACAGCCACATAACAGCCACTGGGACAGGTTCCCCGTGACGCAGGCTTAGGCACACGGGAGCCATAAGCAGGCGGTGTGTCCAAGCCCGTGCTTTCCTCTCCCCCTCCTCCCCAGTGGGTAAATCCCATCAGCAGCCACCCTAAACCGCCCCACGCCAGCCCTAATCCCATCTCAGGGGACGCCATCAGACTCCTATCAGCCTGACCAGGCATGCAGAGCCCCAGGAGGGACAGCCCTGTCCCCCGCAGAGCCTGGGGGACAGCAGGGATGTCACTGGGCCCTGGCCCAGGCAGGGGAGCAGGGTGGTGGAAAGGGGCTGCCTGTCTTTCATGCTCTGTGGAGAAGGAGGGGGAGCCCAGAGCTGAGCTGAGCTTTGTCCTGGGTTAATTTTAGCCCAAGGAGATAAGAGAGGGGAGGCGCATGGTGGGGCTTAAGGGGTCCCTGCTTGGCCTCTGCTGTCCCTGCGGGCATGGGGTGGGCTGTCGGGTGCCCGGCTGCTCTCCCCGACCACGGCTGGTGGGGGCCCGTCTCACCCCACGGAGCACGGTGGTACAGGCAGCGGCTGTGGAATGTACGCGGCCTGTACTCCCCCGGTGCCGGCGCAGCGCCCTGGTGTGGGGTGTAGGTGACTCCCGGGGGAAGGGGTCCTCCCCGTGTGGGAGTGCGTGGGAGGGTGATCATGGCGTTGTATCTGAGTAGGGGGGGTTCCCTGCCTGGAGAGGTGGGTACCTGTGGGGAGGAGCACGGTGGTACAGGCAGCGGCTGTGGAATGTACGCGGCCTGTACTCCCCCGGTGCCGGCGCAGCGCCCTGGTGTGGGGTGTAGGTGACTCCCGGGGGAAGGGGTCCTCCCCGTGTGGGAGTGCGTGGGAGGGTGATCATGGCGTTGTATCTGAGTAGGGGGGGTTCCCTGCCTGGAGAGGTGGGTACCTGTGGGGAGATAGCCTGCGTGGGTGTACCTGAGTGGGGGGTGACTCCTGTGTG
>NW_009648681.1:362444-381864 GCF_000708025.1 Charadrius vociferus | reverse complement strand
TGCTGTCGGGCTGGAAGAGGCTGCGGCGGGTTACCAGCGCCATCTGATCCCCATGCTGTCCCTGGGCTTTGGGGGTGGGGTGGGATGTGGGGAGTTGGTAGGGTTTTCCTCGGACTCGGGGCTGGAGCTCAGCCCTGCGCTTAGCTCACAGCCTGGGGCTGCCTCTGTTCCAAGTTTGGGATGTTTTGGGATGGCTTCTGTTTGTGGTGGCACCCATGAGCTTTGGGGGACACTCTGGGTGGGATGGGACAGCCTGGGACAGCGCAGGCGCTGCTGCTCTGGGGCGCCTGGTGGGTCTGTGTCCTGGGGCCTCACAGCGATGCTGGACATCTGCCTTCGACAACCGTGACCCTGAACATCCCCAGCAGCTTGGCTGGCTCTGCCCAGCAGCTCTGTAGCTCCTGCCATGGTCCTGTTGGGCTTGGTGCCCCTTCTTGTGCACCCAAACAAAGCTTGAGCACAGCTTCGTCTTGCTTCCCCCTTCCTGGGGGCCGGGATGGGGACCCCCTCCCGGCAGGAAGGTTTCTTATTAAAGTCAAACTGCTGGTGGCAATGCTTCTGCAAGCAGAAAGTCTTGGCCTTTCCCGGGGCCATGATCCTGCCCTTTTCTGTCCTCCACGAGCCCCATCCTGGCTCCTGCGGTTGGGCTGTGCCCAGGTAGGTTTGATTATCTGTGCTCAGGTTTCCCTCCAGCACCACAAACCTCTGGGGACCGATGTTCCTCCCAGCCCCAAGGAGAGGGGTCAGGCAAGCTGCTGTGTGTGCCAGCTGGCCACAGAGGAGCTATGTGGGCTGTCACGGGAAGGCGCAAAGACCTACTTCATCTTACGGAGGGGGCCGCAGCACAGTTTGTAACTCATTAGGTCCTTGTTCTCCTACCTGAAAGGTGCCTTGGGCACCCTGGAGGCTGGGGTCATTCGAGGAGACCAAAATCCTGGTTGAATGTTTGCAGTTCCCAATGCTGTGGGGTGTTGCTGGCCCCAGCCAGGGCTGTTGCTGTGGGAGATCAGGCGATGGGCTTTTGTGAGCTTACCAAAGCTCTTTGTTGCATGGGCAGCGTCATGTCGGCAGCTGGGCACGGGGAAGGGAGGTGGTCCGGGCGAGTCTGCTGCTCCGTTCATTTCTGTGGCCCTTTTGATGATGGTTAAAGGGGATCCCACTCTGTGAAGGGCTGAGATGTGGTACTGCGAGGGCAGGAGGACAAACGATGCAGGCAGCTGCGGGCGGGAACCCAGAGTGAGCAGCAGCACTGCCTCAATAGGGATAAGGAACGGAGTAGTGGTGGTTTGGGAAATAAAAAGTGGAAGAGCTGAATTGCAGCCGAATTTTTCAACAATGAGCTCATTAAAAGCCGGCCTTGTAAGCAGGGGGACCTAGGCTTTGCAGTTGAATGCTAATCAGCTGGTCAATGTAGCTGGAAAACATTGTGTGCCTGTGAGGACTATCGCAGCTGAGGGCCGGCCGGTCGTGCCAAAAAGGGGAAGAAGCTGGACTGCGTGCCCCCCTGTGCTCCCTGGGCAGGCGGATGGAAAACCCCGTCCTGATTTTCACTCTGTAACAGGCACCTGGTTGTTAGGGGTGGCAGGGGATCTGGTCTTTGCTCCATCTGCTCCCAGCGACCCGTTTCAAGTACTGGCTGACATCACGTGCTCCAGGAGGAGAGGAAATGTCCCCTTTAATTCCTGCCAGTCAGAGTTTGAGTTAATGTGATTAAGGCTTTTATTCTCTCTACGGCTTATTGGCCCTGGCCACCACAACCTGGGGTATTTCTTACTAAAGGTAAAAAAATAAGCCTTTGACAGACAGGGATGTGTCTTTTCACTGCAACGGCGTACCAGGTTTCCACTATCAGACAACCTATCCAAAAGTGTTTCTTATCAGTTTAGTGGGACTTGTAAATCTGTTGTTTGGACTAAACTTGAGCCTGTAGGACCTGGGTGCGGTGTGGGCTGGGTCAGGGCACTCTGGCTGGGAAGAGGAGGTGTCCCATGGTACTGCTGGTGGCTGTGACCGCCCTGTGCCGGGGGGAAGCTAAGGGCCTGTCTGAATGTGGGAGTTCCTGAAATCCAGTGCTCTGTCCCAGTGCTCTGTGCTGCGGCCTTGCCAGGAGCATCCTTCCAAAGCAGAAGCCATGCTCCTTGCTCCCGCTGCCATGGTCAGGCTCATTTTTTCCTTGTTCTTGTCCAAGCCTCCTCTTGACAAGATCCCCCCATTTCGGCCCCATTCTGCTGGGGATGGGGTGTGGGTATCCGCCGCGGGTGCCGGGGCTGTGCCACAGCGTGCAGGGGCCACTGGGTGCAGACAGCTTTTGGGGTGGGTAATTTTTTTGGCAGAGGGACCAGGAAGTCTGCAGCTCAGGCTAATTATAGTGTGACCTAATTAGCTGCCTATTCTGACAATGTGTGGGGACTGTGGTAACCATGATAACCTTCCTTCCCCAAGTCTTGTGAGTGGACTCAGGAGCTCTGGAGTCTCACAGCTTGTCTGGGGCCACGGCAGTGGGGGTGTGAAAGCCAGGCTTTGAGGCTGTGCCTGATGGGAGTGACCTTTCCGAGGTATGTAGAGGGGAGGAAAACAGCCACCAGCTTCATCTGCGGGGTGCGAGGGAGTGGAGGAATTCCAACCTTGCTGTTGCTTTTGTATTTAGGGGATTCCATCTGTTGCCCACGTGTTTCATGAGTGCCTTGTGCCTGGCTGGTGGAAGAGGCTGTCATGTCCCCTTGCCCTCCTGGAGCCACTGGGGAGCCCCTTGCCAGGTGCCCCTGTACTGAGGGACGTGTCTGATGTGCTGCAGCAGACCTGCTTGTCCCAGGACTGCCGTGCTCCCGGTGTGACCGGCTGTCTCTGGAGTCCCAGCAGTTATAGAGATCATCCCCATAGGGATTCAGCCACCTCAAGTGCCAAGCACCCAGCCTGGGCCCTGCAGGCTTCGGTGCCTCAATGTCTTGCCCAGCATCTTGGAGCAAACCTTCCTGGAGGAGACTTTCATCTTGCCCTCATGTCCCTCCAAGAGCAGGAGAGCTCCTGCTACCCTGGCTGGGGAGGATGGAACTGCCTGTGGCTGAGGTGTTCTTGTCCCTACCCTGGTCTGGAGGAATTGTTTCCAAAGCTCTCTGCAACAGAATAGAATGTTTCAGTTTTAAGGGACCTGCAACCATCAGTCCAACAGCCTCACCGCTTCAGGGCTGACCCGAAACTTAAAGCATCAACCACCCTCTTTAGGAAGCCTGTTCCAGTGTCTGGCTGCCTTCTCAGGAAAGAAATGCTTCCTCATGTCCAGTCTAAACCTCTCTGATGCAGCTTTGAACCATTCCCATGCATCCTATCACTGGATCCTGGGGAGGAGAGATCAGCACCTCCCCCTTTGTGCAAGGTGAAATGCAATGCTCAGAGGGAATAAAGTACTACTTAGAAAGGATTTTGAAATATTTAAGAGGAGATTATTACTACTTCAGCACCATTACTCCGGCTGCTTTATTTCAAAGCCTGTATTAGGTCGTTGCAGCATGCAGAAACCGCAGATCAAAGTACAGGTGCCTGTAGCGTATGGAGCAAGCTCAGGTACAGCAAACCTGTACAGGGAGGGCAGGTTTTCTTTCCAGCTTTTCTCAAGAAGCATGAATGTTTAGAAACTGCTCTTTGATCCTTCAGGATTTGGGATTTCTCATTCAACTATCTCTTTTTTTCTTTGGGGTTTTTCAGGCAGCTGGGGAGGTGACTGCAGATTCCATACAGGTGATGCAGTCCTCAGCATGTCCTTTTTCCTCCCTTCTTGACCCTTCTTTCTTTGGTGGTGTGAGTGTCCCCAGCTGTGCTGCATAACACCATTACAATGGTGGTACTTGGGCAGAAATCGTGTGTAACACGCTTGTTCTTAAGCAAGTCTGTTCAGCAAGTGTTCTCTCTTCCCTGCTTCTCCCCTCCCCAATTTTTGCTCTTGCTTTCCTTCCCCCAGCGCTTCGGCAGCCAGGCACGCTCTGCAGCCTGGGTGGAAGTGAGCCAGCGTGGGAATCTGGGCGCATCCTTGTTGCAGCAGATTTTGGCAACCACTGCCTGTGTCTCTTCTGCTGCCAGGAATGCCGCTGCGGTGGTGCTGTGAAGCCTTATCGTGCCGGCCGCGGTGCTTGTCGCTGCCTGCGGCATCCCAGCCGTCACAGGTGGGGACCCGTCATGGCTGTGGCACTGACTTGCTGCTGGAGTTGCCTGCCTGCGATGTGAGATGTCTTTGCCCGTCGGCACAAGACCCCCTCTGTCCATAATGCCTGCGCGTCACTGGGGTGAGGCTTGGCTTGCGGCCCAGGGAGCTTTGAGTCTGAAGGCAGCAAAGCTCCGGTGTCACAGCAGGACAGCGGGTGATGGTGGGGCTGGGAGGGCTGGCGAGGCACCCGAGTGCTGCGTACTCTTGCTGTGCCACTCCTGGAGTACAGGACGGGATGGCTCCCTGGGATGCGTTTAAGGACCAAACTTGCCCTGGTAGCCTTTGGCTCTCCCTGTGCTGCCTGTTAGGGCTGACCGGTGTCCATCATCAGGACAGGGCTGCTGTGCAGGCAGTGAAACGGGTGTGAGCAGTATCAGGGGCTGGCTGGAGCCCTGGGCCATGAAAGAGAGCTCCCCAAAAGCAGACAGTGGGGTTTTTGGTAGGGCTGAAGTGTGCCAGGAGCATTGGCTGACCAACAAGGTGCAGCCCGCGCTGTGCCCCATTGTGCCAAGTGCCTGTGCCTGTGGGGGGGGCGGCAGGGAATGAATTGCACTGTCTCTCATGCCCTATAAATATGCCTCTCCCTAAATAGTCTGGCTGCGCGGCTCCGTGGCAGCCGAGTGGCTGTACCCAGGTCCTAAAATACTCTGTCTGTTTTAGGAGGCGAGGGGGGTGGGGAGGGAATGCAGCAGTCTGCAGGGTGCTGCCGCTGCTCCGTGGGGCTGGCGCTGAGCATCCGGGGGCTTTGGCGTCCCTCTGGCTGTCCCTGACTGCAAGGGACTGATTTTTGGGGTGCATCTCGGTGCCAGCTGTACCCCAGCCCGGTGTGCTCAACACTCATTGTGCGGCTGGTACGGCGTGCTGCTCTGCCACCAAGGCCAGTTGCTGGCAAGACCCCATTTCTCACAATCCTGGCTTTGTGCTGTCTCTCTGCAGGGATGATGAGCCCTGAAGCTGTGCCCCATGCTTAACCCTTTCGGGGTGGCGCATTTGCCCCTGGGCTTAGTGCCAGGGCAGGCCCTGAGGGCCGGTGTTTGCCCGCAGGTAGCGTCCATAGCAGAAGGGTGAGATGAGCACGGCATTTGTAGGCTGGACATGTGCCCTCCTGCCTTCATCTCCATTATCCAATGCTTCCCAGAGGGGCTGGGCAGTGTCCTGACCCTGGATGGGCAGCCCTTGGTGGGGCTCTTGGTGTAGTCCTGCTTCTGCACCCAGCCAAAGGGCAGCGTGAGCTTGCTGGGGCCAAAAAAACCCCACCCCAGCCCCTATCCCAGGTGCCTCCCTGCCACAATATGCTTTGTTGCTTTATCTGATCAAAGCACTGCCTCTCCAACCATTTTACTCTGGAAGAACAGCTCCACACCGTTTCTCCCAAACTTAAAGGAAAAGCAAGTTGACAAATATTGCACTTATTAAGTTTCTGTGAGGTCTTGAAAGTGCATCTTGGAGCTGGACTGGGTAATGCTGTGAGCATCTGCTTTAATTAACTCATGCCTTCCATGCTGTGATGAACCTGCTGCCTTTCCTCCCTGTGACGTCTCAGGTCTGTGACCTGGTTTCTGCTCCGACCAAGGATTCTTTCCTAGTTTTCCAGAATGTTGTCCGGCCTGGTGGGCTCAAGGGTTTGTTGGGTGTGGAGCATGCAGGCAGATGGGTAGCAGGAGCTGCAGACCAGGCTGGTGGTTGACCTTCCTGTCATTTGGGGTCTGGGACCCTTGGAAACAAAGAGGCACAGAAAGCATAAAAGATGGTTGTGGAGGTGGTGGGACTCTGGAAAGCTAGGGAGGCCACTGCAGTTTGGGGGGGGGAAAAGCACCCTGTGCTCGTGAAAACAGGGGCAGAGCTCTTGGCTGCAGCCCTGCCTTACACTGACAATGCCTGCAAGCAGCTTGGCCAGCGGCTTTGTTCGTGCCTTCCTCTGCCACAGCTTCCTCTGTGGCTGTGAGGTTTCTCAGCTGTAAAAGGGCTTTCTTCCAGCATAACCACAACTGTGCAGGTCTCAGTCTGGGATGGCTTCAGCCCTCGCTTCTTTGGAAGAGAGCTAACAGTCAATGAAAGATGATGAGTGGGAGGATTTGACTGGGAAAGCTTCAGCGCTGTGCTTGGGGCTTCCCTTCTGAATGGTTGAAAGGATTTAATTCTGCCAGGGTTGAGATGGTGGTGAGGGGGCAGCGGCAGGCAGTGCACTGGGGCTGAGTCCAGCCTAGCAGACCCTGCCCTGTCCTCCCGTGCTCTGTGCAGGACCAGGATGAGAGAAGGCTGTTGCCAGGCTGTCTGATAGCAGAGCGCCCATCCCTCCAGCCTTTGGACTTGGAAACCCAGCGATGGCCCTGGTGGGTGTGAAGTGCAGGTTTGTAGGTGGGCTGGATGCTTTACCTGCACCCGCAGTGGATGCTAGGGGAGGAATTGGTGGACAGTCCCAGGCTGAGCACGGCCAGTCACTGCATCCCCATCCCTAAAGCACTCTGCCACTTGCACGGGTGCTCTCTCCTCCTGCGAAGAGTCCTTGCAGTCCTTTGTGCTCCATTTGGAGCATGGTCCCACTCCATTCTTGCTCCTAGGCATGGGCACTGGTTTCCTCTGCCAGCCCAGCCTCGTGGAGCAGCCCCTGGTGCTAGCGAGGATTGCTGTACTCCCCCAGATCTGCTATTCTGCTCTGCCCCGGGACACTGAATAAACAGCTGCCCTGAAGCACGGTGCTTGTGTAGTACAAAACCATTTCAGAGAGGAAAGATCTTAACAGCTAAAGGGGGTGTGTTTTGCTTACAAAGAAAGATAGCTGCTTTCTGCTGGGAGGTTCTGGTTGGTCTCTGCTCTCTGTTTCTCCACTAAATGAGCAGGAGACCTGGCAACAGCTGGCTCTGGCGTGCCTTTGCCTCACCGTGCTTGCTGGTGTGTGGTGTAAGCTGTGTTTAAGTAACCTTTGTGCTGGACACGCAAGTGGGCGATATGAAAATCCCACTGAGATAAGCTAAGTTCCTTCATGCTCCTTCTGTGTGGGTGGTTTGGTCTGAGCTCCCCTGAGCACTTCTCTGTCTGATGAGACAGCTCTGAAAGCTGCCCACTGCTTCCCTGAGCTTAATATATCTCAGCACTGGCTGTGTTGTGCAGCTTCCTCTTTCCTCCAAGCTTTGAACCACCCCGTGACTTTATCCATTTGCATGGTTACTCTTCTGGGAAGATGGATATGGGGGATGATGAGGCCTGACCCCTTCCTGTTTGCATCCCACAGGTACGACTCGGGACGGGATGGGTACATTGACCTGATGGAGCTGAAGCTGATGATGGAAAAGCTGGGAGCCCCGCAGACCCACCTGGGGCTAAAGAACATGATCAAAGAGGTGGATGAAGACTTCGATGGGAAGCTCAGCTTCCGTGAGGTGAGGGTGATTGTGGGAGCAGACAGGGATGTGGATGTGGGGCAGAGGGAGGAGGCAGCCAGGCCCTGTACTCCAACTGTAGGTAGCCCTGTCCCCTCCATGTTTCTCCAGCTGTGGGGTGCAGTGGAGAAGCAGGTGAGCTTCCCCATGCCATGGGGAGCTTGATGCGTGGACCACTGTCAACATCTGTCTCCATGTGGCAGTAATGGTACCTGATGCCAAAGCTCTCCAACCTCCCTGCTTCCTTTGGGAGCACACTTGAGCTCTGCTGCAGCTGCTTGGCAGTGCTGACAGCTCCCTGCTGTAGCTGGAGGTGGCACGTCCCTTCAGTCACATGGTCTCATTGCTGGGCTCCTGCAGTACAGCAGCTCAGGCCTCATTTCAGGTGCAGGGCAAGGGCTCTGCTTGGAGCAGCTGGTCTCATGGGGGGCAGGTGGCTTCCTCTTCCAGTTTATATTGGGTCGCTCTCTGCATCACACAGTGACCAGCCCATGGCAAGCTTCATGAGGGGTGGTCACCTCCCTGCATCGAGGAATAAATGTGGTGATGCAGCAGTTTGGTACTGCATGCTGACTCGGCAGGGACACAGCGAACAGATCGGTCAGTCACAGCTGTGCTGAGATCGCTGGGAGCAGCGTGGGCAGGCCAGGAACTGCTGCCAGACAGAGGAAGAGAGGGAATTTGAGCAGTGACCTGCATGTACTCAGAGGCACCCAACTCATCTGAGCAGGAAGGGGGAGCCCAGGTACCAAAACCTCCTGTTGCATCATCTCCTCCCAGGCTTTGATTGCTGTCTCAGTCAGAAGCGTTCATCACACTGTGGCTTTCTGAATTAACCACCAGCCCCTTAGGCAGCAGGGGGGCCAGCGCTGCTTGTGTCCTGCAGCGGTTGTGAGGGCTGTGCTGCTGTCCTGCTTCTTCCTGTCCCAGGGGACAGCTGCAGTGGGCCCCGAGCAGCTGTGCTCCCTTGTTTCTGTGGGGGCTGTGCTCTGGCCATGCCTCTTGCATGTGGAGATGAGGTACAGAGCTCTCCACAGCTCAGGACATCAAGTTCTTCATCTTGGAAGTTCCGGGACCTTTGGCAGTGCCTGGCTGGGCTGGTCAGGGTGTGAGGGGTAACTGGCAGCTTGCAGAGCTGCTGCACCACTTCTCTGTGCTGGCACATCACACCATCTCCCCTTGCTTTCATACCCCAAGGGTTTTGTTGCATTTTTTTCATTGCAAGAGAGTAGCAGTAGAAGACAGAGGCCAAAGACTGTTGGGTTACAGGGCCTGGCCCATAGAGAGGGGGGAAAGACAAGCAAATCTGGGAAGTGAGAGCCTGTCAGTTCACAACAGCAAAGCCCTAAGCTGGCAGTTCGTCTGGGCAGGGAAGATGTGCCAGGTCAGAGGTGAACCAGAATCCAGCAAAGAATCCAGCAGAGCAGGAAGAGAACTGTGCCCTTGGCCCCAGGTCAGACTGCGATTGCCAAATCACTGTGTGGGATGGAGGAGCCCTCTCTGCGTGCCCCCTGGGCCACCCTTCACCCTGGTGGAATTGCTGGGGACAGCCTCTGGGCTTGCTGCAGGGGCTCCCTCCTGTGAAAGAGAAGTGCCTTTATCCCCAAGGCTGTGGAAGATGCCGTGGTGTCCTGGCTCCAGTGGTGCGGCACAAGTGGCAGAGCAGCTCCTCTTCTGCCACCACCTGCTTGGAGCACAGCCCCCTGCACGGCTGCCCATCGGCTGGCACGGGCTGCCTGTGCTGCCAGCCCTTGGCAGGCGGCATGTGGCAGCTGGTGCTGTTGTAGCTTCTCACCAGATGCAAAACGATGGTCAAGCAAATGCCAGCTTGAGTGGCACATGGGTTGGAACGAAGGAGCGTCACTGGCGCAGCTCTGGGGACAAATTACACAGCAGCTTTGGCATGTACCCAAAGCTTCCTGTGGTAGAGAGGAGCAGGATGCTTCTTGCCTTGTTGCAGATGCGCTGTGTCTAGCTGCTGTGTTCGGGCAGAGGACTGGCAGGGAGGCAGGTTTCCCGGTGGGTGAGGAGGCCTGAAACAGCTCGTAGCCCTGCCCTACTCCATTTCCCATTGGTGGTGACAAGCAAGCACGTGGAGGGTGACCAAGCTGACTTCGGGTACTCTGACAACACAAGGAGAAACCCTGGTTTGTGTGCCCAAACTCAGCAGGGTGTAACTGAAGCACTGCAGGATTCCTGTCTGCTTGTCCAGAGAATATTGAGTCCTGACATACTTTCCCGAAGATGCGCTGCTTCTGGCCTGGTCAGAGAATTGGTAGAGACCTCTTTCACTTGCAGTAGGTCACCTTTTGGTGCTGCTTTGAGTAGTGTTACGTCCTCCCATCGCAGGTAAGCTGTTGCCTGGAAAGCAGCTTGTATGGCTCTGACTTGCTGCTGATGAACCACTGCCCCTGTTAGGAAAGCTGCCTACTACCATTGACCTTTGAGCGTCCATCAATACATCAACAATTAACTGCAGAAGACTCCCTCCGTGACTCAAGCAAATAAATTTAGGCTTAAAAAGATAGGTACAATGCGGGGAAAAAACCCCACCTCTGATCATCTAGTGATGTCATTACCACAGGAAACCAAGTTAATTGCTGTATTTAGTAATGTCTAATTGTAGCTGCTATCTGGAACCCGCAGCAATCCACCCACTGTCCCCCATGCCTACGCCAGCTTAAATGCTGACCCACATCATGTGTTTGCTAGCAGAGTTGGTGCAAACCACAGCCTTGGGTGGCACTGCTTCTCTGGCAAGCTGTTGCAAGACTGCTGCTGCTGGTCAATCCCGTACCTTCCCTCACACCCCCGAGGCCAGCATGGTGCCCAGTGGGGCTGCATAACTGCAGCATCGCTCTGAGACTTCTCGCTTCTTAGATCATGAAGGATGTGAGAGCAGATACGTCTCTTATCAGGTCAGTGGGGTGGAAAGTGTGTGTCATGTTGTCCTCCTTGAGAGCACAGCTTTCAAAGGTACTGACATTATTCACGTTTGCTTCCCTATTGATGTTTCCGTGAGGCTTAGCTGCATGTGATGTGTCCTGGGCCTGGCAAGGGTGTGAGACAGGCTGGGAATGGGAGCTGAATGCAAGTTGCTAGTGTTCTCTAGTTAATAAGGACTGATGCCTTGAGGGCAAATAACTGGTGAGCTGCAGGTGGTGTGCTGATGAGAGGAAGCATTGCTCCTGAACTCCTGTGGAAACTAGCAGCATTCCCCATAGTCCACCTTGCTGGGTCCTTGGGGCTGATGTTAATGCTGTGACCGCTCCAACCAGTGGTTCAGTCCCTGGTTTCCTTTAGCTCAGCTTGCCCTTCCTGGCCATGGCAGCCCATATTCCACCAGAGGATTGCTGTGGCAGCCCGTATTCCACTGGAAGATTGCTGCCCCATCCCCTAGTTTCAGCGTGATTCATGCACACTTGTACTCATGACTGGGTGTTTCCAGTCCCTCCCCAGGCGACAGCTGTACCAGACCTCAGGATTGTGCTGCCTCCGCTGCCGTTTTCCGATGCCAGGAAGTGGGACTCGCAGGGTGGAGCAGAAACTGTGAGGAGGAACCATGACTAATGCCAGCCTGGCTGCCAGCCCTCTTGTGTCCCCCTGCCTGGTGGTGGAGGAGGAGAGGAGCTAGCCTGAGCCCAGCAGATCTGAGCAGAAGGAGAGGATATTTTGGGGGAAGATTTGGTTTCTTTCTGAGCAGGATGTTCTGCCTGTTCAGCAGAGCATCATTGAATTTCTTACATGTGTTTGGAGGAGGAAAAGTTCCCTCCCCAAGCACAGCCTGCCTTCTGGCTGCTCTGTGCTGAGCACACACGGGTTACGAGGCTGTTGCATGAAGCAATGCCTGGTGACACTGCCTCTGCGAGAGGGCAGCCAGCGCTGCCGTCATCTCCACACCCTTCCCCACGGGAGGCCTTCCCAAATTCTTGCATCTTTACCAGCTTCTGGAAGCAACGTGAAGCAGGCAAGTGAGCGCTTTAGGGGATGGCTCAGCGCAGATGCTGGGACTCTGCTGCCCTCCTCTGGGACAGCCCAGCGTCTCTGTAGGAAGAAGCAAAGTCCCAAGCCTGGCCCTCTGAGGAGCATAGCACTAGAGATATTTGATGTTCTTGTGCGAATGGATTTCAGGGCAACCCTGCATGGTATTTGCAGCCCTCTGCCCTGGACTGAAGTGGTGCAGTGGCACAGCTTTGTTGCTTATGCTCCTTTTGTACCTGAGTGACTTGGCCCCATCTCTGTTCTTTCTGCACTGTTCCAAGTGTTGAGACACCTCCTGGGGTGGCCAAGAATAGCAGGGAGTTACAGGACCTCTCAAATTACGCATAGAGCATCCACATCTTAACCTGGAGTTCGATTAGTAGGTTGAAGGTGGTGCAGAGGTCTTTATTTTTAAGCAGGCAGGTTTGTTCCTTCAGTAAAAAAAAAAAAAAGCGTGCTTCCCTGGAGCTTGCTTTTTGTTTCTTCCTGGCTCTCTTTTTGTTTCTTTCCTTTTACAGTTCACTTGCCAATACACACTCTGCTGTAGTGACTCTGGATTTGTTAAATGTCTGTGGTCCAATGCAGGACAAAGGTTTCCAAGCCAGTTGCTCTGTCAAGCCACTCTGGCTATCACAAGGGCATGCCTCTGACCTCGCCTCTGACAAGTCTTGGAGAAGCTCTCCTCTATTATTTAGTGGGCATGACAGGAGTTCATAGGCTTTGCTCACCTTGGCAAAACCAGCCAGGGTTCCCTGGAACAGGCTGAGGCATAGCTCAAAGGTTGGTTTAAGTCACTTTTCTCATGCTCTGGTCAAGGGGCCAGTTGAAGTAACTATGTTCTGTTCTCCTGGTGCATTTGGCCTTGATTTTGTTTTCCCGTATACCGTGGTACCGTGTGGACCATAGGGCTTGGGAAGAACAGAAGGCAGGGTTCATAGCAGCCAGGCAGTCCCCAGATCCCTTTCAAGTGCACGCACTTGGGCTGCTGTTCTCTCTTAACAAGAGTGCACTGGCACCTCAGTTCGGGGAACTTGCGGTTCAGGTGTGAGTCAGGACAGTCTTTGTCTTGCTTTCATTGTCATGGGATGTGGTCTGAGCTCCTAGAACACTAGGGATGCTGGTGTGGGGCTTGTGAATACACTATTAGGATGTGGGGACATAAAGAGGTGTATCTGAGCCTACCATATGGTTGTACTAGGCAGGTGGAGAGGTGGCCTCCTTCCTCTGGCCCCATAGCTGCCCAGGCTCAGTCGTAGCT
This sequence comes from Charadrius vociferus, assembly GCF_000708025.1. Lineage (NCBI taxonomy): Eukaryota > Metazoa > Chordata > Aves > Charadriiformes > Charadriidae > Charadrius > Charadrius vociferus. Next base: position 369,047 of record NW_009648681.1, on the reverse strand, counting down.
GTGCTTCACCAGGGCTCTGCTTCCCAGGAAACCCTCTTCCTAGGACATTTCTACCTCTTAGTCCATCAGGGCTGTTTACTAGAGCCAGGGTGCTGGAGCACAAGTTGCGTGGTGCTACTTCATTTATACAGACCTGGTTTCCTTTGCTCAGAAATCTAAATTCCAGCCCCCTCCAGGTAAATGTCTGTGCTGTTTGCATTTTAAGTTGTTTGAGCCTCAGTCACGAACTTGAATGTTTCCTCTTCGTCTTGCTAGTTCCTGCTAATTTTCCATAAAGCTGCAGCTGGGGAACTTGAGGAGGACAGCGGCCTGTTGACTCTTGCGAAGCTCTCGGAGATAGATGTCTCCATTGAGGGAGTCAAAGGAGCCAAGAACTTCTTTGAAGCTAAGGTATGGTTGGCACAGAGGAACACGGAAAAGCTCTGCACACAGGCCTTAATTACTGCTGAGACCCTGACCCTGCTTGCTTTTCAATAGAAGATGCTGCCAGATTTCTCCTGAGCTAAAAGGATGTGTATTTCATGCCTCTCCCCCCACCCAACTCAGCCATAGCTTTTCCCTTCAAATTTTGTATTGGACTCTAGCTACAGCCTTCCTCTGCAGATCAGTCAACACTAGAACGGCTTAATTCACCATGTCTGCTGTGGGTCTTACCCTGGTAGAGCTGACTGGCTGACCTGTGTCCCCGTGTCTGGGAGCTCTATGGGACTAGCTGGCTGACTGCTTTTAAAGACAAAAACATCCTGGAAACTAATGGGACTGAGTTTCCCATTTTGCAAAACCTCCCTCAACCTGAACACTCTGAGTTCAGTGGTGAATGGAGTGTTTTGGAGTATAGGATTTCAGATATCTCTTTCTCAAGCAGCTCTCTGTAACCTTTGGAATCAAAATTGTTCTGCAGGGTCCTGGGGTTCGCAGAAAGAGCTTTGCACCATTTGAAGCTGACAAAGCACCCTTTCTGAAAGCTCTTTTGGAGAGAAAATAATCCTGCTTGTTTATATAAGAAGTTTTTTCCCAAGAGCATAACACAGCTATTGCACAGCAGATGTACTGAGATGAAAGCTGGAAAAATAGCCAGCAAATAAACAATGTCTCTTTGATCTGCAGATTATCCATGGTGTAGTATGATGTTCTCAGATTTGGCTGTGGTTCAGAACTGTTTTCTGCAGTAGTTTCTCCCACTGTATCCTCACAACTTATGCTATGCTGCCTGCTTACAGAAGGAATGTATGTGACCTGGTACTGACAGCATTGTTTTGGTCACTTATTAGTGACATAGCGAATGACCTTTCTTTTATTGATGTTAAAGTCGAGCAAGCTAACAGGTATGGGGTGTAAATACCCAAGCACTACAGTGTAATTAATACTTAACCCATCCTGACAGAGCTTCCCAGTAAGTGCTGGGAGATGCAGCAAACAGTTTTGCATTGCTCATCTGGGAGTAGTTTAGCCTCTAGCTCTCCCTCTGATGCAAGGCTTGACGCTCTTTTATTTTCTCTTGTAAAGGTCCAAGCCCTCTCTTCAGCCAGTAAGTTTGAAGCGGAGATAAAAGCTGAGCAGGATGAGCGAAAGCGGGAAGAGGAGGAAAGGAAACACCGCCGAGCAGCTTTCAGGGAGTTAAAGTCTGCATTTACCCAGTAACCGACCAGCCAATATGCACTCTGAGATTGCACATGACTTGGTACGTTTCCCAGATCAGGGCTCTACCTGGAGAGAACTGCCTGGATCCTGCCTAAAACTCATTACAGCTTTGCTAGCCTTCCTCTCCTGAAGATCCTCCTGAGTTTCTAAGGGCACAACTCTTGCAGTTACTATGCATTCATAACAATGTGAATCGTAAGAGCTGTGTACATGCTGTTTGCTCTGAACTGTCAGGAGCACATCACCCTGAAGCAGAAACAGCAGGTAGCAAATCATGGGTGAGCACTGACAAGTGTCATGTTTGCCTACTTCATTCTTTCCTTCTTTTCTACACAACCTTTTTTTCGCAACCCTGTATTCATTCCTTGCTTACAGGCAAGTAGTGAGGTCTTGTGTAAATCGGGGTGTACAAAGTACAGCTTGACTTCCGGTACGTTTGTACTGCTATTGGGTGTTGCCAAGCATCCTTGACTATCCCTTTTTTTCTTCATCAAAGCCCCGTGCCGCAGGCACTGTGAAAACACTGTGAAGAGATAGTTACTAGGGACACGGATCAAATTAATTATAATTTCCTGTAGTATTTTCCGCCACCCAGCATGTTGGAGAGTCTTCCAGTTTTTCTTCTCGAAGTGCCATAGTAACAAATCTTTCAATAAGAGGTGAGATTTCCCAAGACTTCGAAGGGAGGAAGCTGGCTCTCTCTTAAACGAGGAGTAGAAAACTGAGTTGCCTGACCATGTATCTTCTTTCACATTCCATCACATCTAGCGTACTGTATGGCTTCACTGTATTTTCCAGCCTTAGGCAGCTGTATCTGTTTTTAAGGGATATTGCCAGCTGGATGATGCAATCAGATGGCACACTAGGGTTTTCTATTTGGAAATTTGCTCATATCCTGAATCATGAAGGTGACATTGTTTGATTTTATTAGAGCCACCACAGATAACACCAGCCAGCATACTGGGCAATCCCTGCTCAAGAAGGGAAGAGCAGCGAGGTGAGCGCGTTTAGCTGAACTGAATGTGGAGGGCTTGCACTAAATTATTAGCCACTTTCTTTCACAAACACAGGAAACTTGACAACAAATGTTAAAATGCCTATTGCTTGTCTGGATATGTATGCTGTAGGTCATGGCAGGGGAGCTGTGTTCCCTCAGAGACCTCTCTCAAAACATGGATTTGCTCAAATTCTGCCTCTGCTATTGCCCCAGTTCGTGCATTTTATTGTATTTTTTTTCTTTCCAGAACGAAACTCACCAGTCGTCTTTTCACTTGTCTGTTTTGCTTCTTAAACTGTGAGCACTAAACTGTGAGCGTGGAATAATAAATAGAAAAACCTCTACTCTTTAATGTCAGGTGAAAGAATTGCTAAACAATTAAACTGTGTGTATATATCTTCACAGATTATATTTTATAAATCACGCTTTTTTAGCTAAATATTTATAATTAAATGTTTTTATACTTTACAACAAAGCAGATAATTTCATCTTCAGTTATTTCTCCTGTTGCTGAAATGTACAAATAAAGCATTGTTATCTCTGGTCTTGTCTGTCATTTATTTTGGGTCCCTGAATATACTGTTTTGTTCACAAATTACAGTAGCAGTCTGCACTTCTGAATGTGCCTGTGTTTGATCCCCAAAGCTGGCAGTCCTGATGTGGATGAGTGGGGGAAGTGTTCAGCCTCTTCTTGATAGCACTTCCCATTCTGTACAGCAGTTCTGGTGCAAAAAACTCTGTTTGCAATTGGTCAAAAAGGGACATGGCTATGTAAATATTTGAAATACTGTCCACTGCTAAATGTTGACAACTGAACCTTGTCAGCCTTCCCTTATCTTAAAATAGCCACTGCTTCTCAGCCCCGGTAGTGCCCCAGCTGGGAGCCGGGCAGGTTGCTTCAGCTAGATTTCCCTTTGTGTTTCCTCTTTCTGCCTTTATAGAAGGGAGGGAAAAAAAAAATTGTGGACATGTGAAAATGTGTCCAAGTGTCTTTTTTCTACTGTTGCTCATCTGCAAAGCTTGGCTGGCACTGCCAGTTTGGAGGGGGGGCGCTCATGAGGAGGCCTAACTACGCGTTGTTGCAGGTATGATCCAGTGGTGAAACCAAAAAAAGAACTTTTATGTGGTGCAGCTCTGCTCTGTGTTGTTGGCAGTCAATGCATTCACCATGTGTCTGTGAGCCCTTGGGTCTTGGAGGTCAGGTAAAATCAGGGTGAAGGTTCCTTAGTCTCTATTTCCTCAGGAAAATTGCAATGCTGCAGCTCTTGATTTTCTTTTTTTTTTTCTCCACAGTGTAGCAAGCACTGCTGACTCGTGCTGCTTTGCACGTGCAGCTGGGTGAGGAGCCTGGGGCAGCAGGAGGAGAGGGTGGAAAAAGGGCTTCCAGTGGTTTTACTGCAATAGATTTGAGTCAACTCCAGCTGACAAGTTTCAATAAGGAAATGAGCAGTGTGTCAGTGGTAGTTTTGTTCAATTTAAATAGGTGATGGTAGTTGGGGCCTGTATTCAGTGCAGAGAACAGTGCTTTTGGATTTCGAAGTTGTAGCAATGTGAGTTTTGAAATTAGCTTTGCAAAAATTGTCATTGGGAAATTAATTGCTTTCTAAATTGTTCTGTTTTGCTGGCAAGTATTGGATTGAATCACAGTGTCGTCAGGTTCTCCAGAGATACTAAAAAGAAATTGTCTACCTAAATCTCCCATCTAATACTGGCTGATAATAATTACTTAATCTTATTTACCTATAATTAATATATTACAGTCCTCGATGCTCCATCTTCCTTTTATGCCTGATGTCACTACAGTTGGTTCTTAAAGGTCCTGGCAATCCCAACTCTCTTTACTGGTACCTTGATACTGGTCTGGCAGTCCTGACTTGCCCCACGTGACTCTGAGTCTGTTTGCGATGGCAAGTGGAGAATTTTGATGAAAAGCCTCTTGTGGCTATGAGTCTTTCCCAGAAGAGACAAAGATTTGCCTCAAGTTGCTTATTTCCTGGCACGGGAACTCCAGATAGTCCTTGATCCCTGGCAGATTTTTGTTTGAAGTTTCTCAGAGTAGGAGATGCACAGCAGAGGAGTCACTAACACTTCAGATGGCACCGAGAATGGGTTCAGCCTGTCTGGATACTCTGATTGCGGTGTGTTTCTCATCAATGCTTTTGTCACAGCCATCCTTGGCTGTAGGGAACAGTGTATGATAGCAGGAAGTCTTACCTAAAAAGCTCGGTGTAAACATTGTCAGGGGAGAAAGAGAAACGGTACAATCAGGTTCTTCCTGGCTTAGGGTTCAGGCTTTTGCTGTGAGGATTAAGGTGACTAAATCGAATTTTAACCTTATGGGAGTGTCCAAACAAATCCCTTGGCAAGATGGATTGGAGTAACCTGAGTCTTATACTGTCACCTTTCAAACTCTGCTTGCCACATATGGGAAGGATGTCTTAAAATAATTGGATGTTGCAGAAGTAGCAGCATATTTGTGGTAGTCCATCTTTCAGCATAAGCCATCTGAGGTGACAGATGCATTGACATGACTGACTTCAAAAACTCGGTCAGATGTTCACCTGCCTGAATTGTCTGTTGTTTTTATTATTTTTAGGGATGTGACAAATGAGGACATGGAAAACAGAGGCTGCTGAGATACTGACTCTTCTCAGACAAAATCCCTGGTATTTTGACAAACAGGGAAGCTGCTTTTCCAAGTAATGAAAAGTGGAGGTGGCGAGGGGAGATGTGACAGACTGCCATGGCTTCTGGGCTGCTTTTGACAATGATTTGCTGTTTCAAAGCTGTGCTCTGTGTTTGTAGCTCCTCTGCTGTCCCAAGGGAGGCAGAGTCTTGCTTCTAACTTAGGACGGGTCAAAGGGTCAATAACGAAATTTTTTAGTTCATTAGGGATGCTACTTCCCCGCACTTCAATTTTTAATAGCAAGGATGAATTGGCATGCAGGCCAGGGCTCTGAAGTCCATCATGCCCTTGGTACCCAGACTAACTGCTGGGGTGATTTCACACCTAAACAACATCAGCTGCATCCTGTAATTGAACCCTGCAGAAATTTAACCACACAGGTACAGTCTTGCATTTTCATGACAGTCTCTCCATTCTGCTTGAATGAGTGTTGTGGAGGATCTAAGATGCATCTGCTATTACAAAAAAAAAAAAGTCATCTGAGTTTCCTTGAGGTATTTTACATAAAAGCCAAGTTCTGCAGATGAGGCATGTTTCAGACACTCTCTTCTTGAATTTTTTTTGTCTCAATAATATAAAGTTTGTGCTAACTGAGATAAAAAAATTTCCACAAGTGCTAAACTTCTTCCATCTCAGCTAAAGCTTGTCTTAGAGCATGTGAAAATATTTTTCAGCGCTCTAACTCAAGTTAAATAAGTAGAATAACAAGGCACAGCCACTTCTACAGTGAGATTGGAAGTTCTGACTTAACAGCTTGAAATGCAGTGCTGCCTCTCTCCCTCTACCATTAGTATTGGCTCAAGCTGTGTGACAACAACCAGGAGGATCAGACGTAGCTTATCAGAAGCCAGCCCTTTGCTAGGGTGGTTTGCTTTTACATACCACCCTCCTAAAGGAGAAATTTCATTCTTAGATTGTCTGGTGAAGTAGTCTAGTCCTATGTTGCTCTCAGCTAAAAATACGTCCCAAGAATTACAGGCTTTCAACCCATTAGCTCAGAAGAGTCACTTGTGTTTGCCGTTGCATCATTTTTGGCTGGTATTCAGTGCACAATGACAAGTATTTATTCACCTAGAAGAGGAGGGAAGAAAGCTATGTGGATTGTGGCTGGAATCATGACTGGAGTGAAATTGTTTCAGCTGAAAACAGTTATACCTTCAAGAGCGCGTAACAGCCAAGAACAGTTTTTTAGGCTGAAAGAACCACATGGGGCTATCCTGCATCATGTACTAATATGGGTTTTAGGACTAAAAATAGAACGGTATTTTTAGCCGGAAAA
>NW_009648681.1:361979-362376 GCF_000708025.1 Charadrius vociferus | reverse complement strand
CGCGCAGACCCCCAGCCGCCGGCTCCCACAGCGGCCCATCCACAGGCCGCCTCCGGTGTCCGCCTCTGTCCCCTCAGTGCCGGGACACAGCGTCAGCTTAAACCACGGTCGCTGCTCAGAGTTAGTGCCTTGTGGCCTTTTACTGCTGCCAATAAAGCTGGATTACCTACACGTAAGCTAGCAGGCGAGGGTAAGGCTGTGGGTTGTAACCTGTGCTCCTGAAGGGAGGATGCAGCAGCCCAGCGGTAATTTACCTCAGCGGCGAGGCCCCAACCGCCGCTTTGCGCCGGGCCTTGCCCAGGCGGGAGACGGCGGCAGGAGGGTGAGGCAGCAATTTAACTGCCGGGGAGGGTGTCTGTGGCAACGGGGTGTGTGTGTGTCAGGCGGAGAGGCGGCC
>NW_009648681.1:351368-361515 GCF_000708025.1 Charadrius vociferus | reverse complement strand
CCCGAGGCGCCCTGCGGCCTACCGGGAGGCGAGGCCGCTCCGGCTCGGCGACGAGGGGCGCGCCCGGAGGGCCTGCCCTGCGCTTCTGGCGATGGGCTTTTACAGGGCTTGTTGGGCCTGGCCCCGCTCGGGGGTGCGGGCCTTGTCCTCTCCATGCTGCTTCTTGGCAGCAGGTCCCGGCAGGGGGAGACGGTGCCTGTCAGGCGACGGCGGGGCGCCTTGGGCTCCTCACGCCCTCCGGGGCTGGCAGCTGCCTCCCCAGCGCCGTCTCCCCTCACGCTGACCCTTGTGAACTCGGTCGTCCCCTCCCAGCCCGCTGGGAGTGGGCCTGTGTTCTGGCAGCGCCGCGGGCAGGTGCGCCCTCATTGAAGCCTGTGTGTGCCCCGCTCCGAGCACGCCCAGCCCTGTCAGGTTATACAGGCAGAGGAAGGAGGGAGCTCGTCGAGCACTCGAGCCTCCCCCCCGGCAGGCAGCAGGGTGCTGGGAGCAGCAATGACCAGCAGTGTTTGACTGGAGAGGCCTTGGCAGGCTGAAGAAAACATCGATCAGGATTGTGTACGTTTGGTATTGATCCAAGACAAGTAGTTTTCAGTGTCAACAAAGCAGTCTCTGCTCTTTCAACTCTGTGTAATTGCACTTTGAAGTGGGACAAATTGTAGGCCAAAAGGAGATGTTGCCAAGTAGTACTTCTGGAATAAAACCTATGTTTTCCCCAGTAACCTTCAGCTCCACGTTCTTGGTTTGCTACTGTAATGCTTTACCTCTTACTGTAATTCTTAAGTGTCTTGTTTTCTTGGGTGGGAGGGGAAGGAATTTCTGAATTCTGATTGTGTTCTTCTGTCTAACTTCTTGCTGCTCATTCTATTTTCTTGCTTCAGGAGCTGACTTGGGCAAGTTCCTGGAAAGTACGTGTGATTTTTTTTTTTCCCTTTTCTTATAACTCTGCTGGTTGCTTTTGTTCTTAAGAAACTTTTTAATAAACACAAATTAATTTGTTGCTTTGTGAATAGAACATTTGGTAGATTCACAGTGTGATAATTGGGAACCTTTGTGAACAAAATGGGTTGCAGTTGTCACCAACAAAAGCTTTGTTCTGGTATTTTTGAGCTCTGTTATTGGGTGTTGGCTCCAATAGATAATAAGAGCTTTAGTATTGCAAGGTATTGGTATTCTTGTCATTCGCTTGAATAGGCATCCTTTGAACAGTTAGCTGATGCTAAGGTAAAAATCTGTCTATCTATAGACACCTAATCTATCATAGGGGTGTCAACAGAAATGTCAGTGTCCATTTCGCCTTCTGCACCCCCTTTGCCCCCCAGGCTCATATAGTTCTACAAGTTACCTGATGTTAATGGTCATGTGTGTCAGTGTTAATTTCTCACTGAATGTGTGATTAAAAAAAAAATAAAAATAAAAACATTCTGTCTAATGGTCAACTGTAGTGAAATATCCAGGGAAGTTGAATGTCGCTTCCAGCAAGACCCTCTTCTTGTGTTGAGACTTTGATAGCCCCTTTCAATATCTGACAATATTGTGCATAAATAGTAGCTTTTCTTAATGATTTTAAAAGCTGCTTAGGCTCTCCCAGTCCTTGGATGCATGAATGTGCATGGGGTACCTGGTCACTGTTTTTCATTTAGGATCTTTTCTGAATGGTTTCTTGAGCCTGTCTTTCGTAGCAGGAGCATAGAACTAAAATGCAAAATAGGCATGTTGCAGTGATGATTTGTTTCACAGGGTGCTTAGAGAAATTATTTGATGCTGCAGTAAAAACTTTGACTCTTGTAGGTCCTCTTTTCATTACAGATGTTGGTCTTAAGAGGACTCTAAAATACTCTCAGATACTCCTGTTAGTGTTTTTTCTTGCCTTCCTAAAACATACAGTAAATTAAAAATATGATCTTTATGCTGATATAAGTGAAAAAAATGCTTGTAAATAGAGAGTTGAGGGCTTTATAGTTCAATTTCTCTAACTGTTTTACTCCTTGATGCGGGAAAAAAACTGTGTGTTTAAGAGAGGAGTGCAAAGAAAGTTTGGGTTTGTTTTTTTCTTTAAGGAATTTAGACTAAGCACCATTGCATTTCTTCTGCACTTGCTGTCTCCTAAGTCCAGTTGTGTAAACGGAACTCTATCATAAACTGGAGTTTCTTATACCTGAATGTAAGAAAAAAGTTGGCAGCTCTTTTAGGATCTATAGATACTTAATTTAAAAACAAACTAGATGTCAAAGTCATATGGAACATCTCGTTGGCGTAGCTGACTGGCTGAAGAGGTGGTTTGCTACTACATGCCTCTGCTGAAAGATCTTTCTAATTATTTACACATACAAGGGAAACATTGGTTCACAGTAATGGGTGAAGATGAGCTAGGTACCTGGACCATGTTTTTTTCCTTCCCCTCTTCCCCTTCCTTTAAAGTAGTTCAGGCCTCCAGCTCTTTAGATTATTTTTTTTTGTTTGAAAGAATATGAAATTTGATTCTGCCTGCTTTTGTCTGATCTTGTAAGTTCCAGTAACTGTCAAATGTACGTTTCTTATTCTTTCATTGAGGCCTTTAAAATTCTTTCTTAGGGCTTTTAAAGGCATGATGTTAAATCTTCTCAAAGTCAGATTTAGAAAAAAAATCCTTTTTCTAGCATAATTTTTCTGTTTGTGTGTTGTTTGTTTTTCTCTCAGTGCTTCTGCTCAAAGATGAGCAGAGATAAGCTATATTTAATTCATGATTATAGATAGATAGAGCTAAGGGGCAGAGCAATAAAATTTCCGCTCACAAGCGTAAAAGCACAGGCCTGATCTGCCTTCTCCTTCCTACATAGCTTGCTCGAGATCCATTGGATGCTTTGGTAAGGAGAAACCTGTCTCCTCTTTGTTCCTGAAGAAGCATTTGTGTTGAAAGGGACTCTGTTTCTTTGTGTGGTTTTCTCATCAATTTATTTTAATTAATTGAGTGACATTTGAAAACCTAGGTTTCTGAAACGCTACAGAGGGGGTGATATTTGCTTTTATAGGAATGAAGTCAGTTATCAGCCCAGCTTATCCTCTATTTTCCTGTCTTGCAGTCAATTTGTGAAAGTTTTTTGGTTGCATAAATGGTCTGGCTTGAAAATTGTCAGAACTGAGAAAACTCAGCAAGTTTGCTCAAGGTGTCCATAAGTTATGGATGGAACTAAGAAGAATTAAGTGCTTATAATTAAGGTCTATGCGACATTGGCCCTCTTGTGGTTGGTGGTAGTGTATATATATAGCCATGTAGTTCATCATAGTGGTGTTTAATACTATTATTTTAAAATCTTGAGCTCAGATGGTAGCAAAGGATTATAGAAGACCGAGGTCTTTGCATTGCTTTGTTAGTAGCTGAGATTGTCAGTGTGTTGATTACAAAATGTGTCCACTTCTCTTTCTTTTTTTTTGTTTTGTTCCCCCCCCAAGTGGCAGGACTACCAGTGGTTTGTTAGTTTTTGGGTTGGTATTTTTTTTGGTAGGGTAAGGGTGCACAGAATTGTTTTAATGTGTCTGAGGTTTTTGGCAAGCATGAAATCAAAGTGTGTGTTTCCATGAGTGAGCCTCTTCTGTAACCCTTAAAGCTTGTAATATATAGAAGCTGGATATCTAGACCTCAGGATTGTGGAGAAAAGCAGAAGGGATACCAGGAGCTCTGTAGAGGTAGTAGAGTCTATAGGTCAATGAGAAGTTTTGATGGTTTGTCTTAAAATACTGCCTTGTTGACAATACCTTTTGGATCACTTTTTTTTTTTTTATTCCCTCAGCTAATTATTAAAGCTGTGCATTATGGTTTTCTATCATTTTGGGCATATATGTTTTAAAAAATCTAGGCAAATAGGAAAGAATGATTAGTTGATGCCTGCAACAGTCTCTCTTGTTATTTGTCATTATAAACAGATAAATGAGGTTACATAAAACAAGTTAGGAAAGCAAACTAGTTAGAAAAATATTTTTGTATGTTAAATAGGTGTTATTGCAGTGAAAGTAAGCGTGATGCATTGCACTTTGTGAAGGTAACATTTTGTTACTGGGTATTTGGCCCTTTCTGTTCAGTAGAGAAATACTTGTTTCAAGCTGTGGTTACTAGGAAATACTACCCCTCCACTTCTGTCACTGACAACAAATTGAAACACTTAGCATTCTATTGATAGTATTTAATGATAAAAATACTGGTTTGTGTGACTGGGAGGTTCAGAGGCTGTAGATCTCAATGTCTAGATCAGATTGGGTAAAAGCAGATTTGTGGTCTGTGCATGGCAGTGTGTCAGTTCAGATTGGAAGAAACGGAAGGAAAAGGTGCACCTTGTACACTGTGAAGATTACTTTGGGTGATGTTTTATGACGACCAATGGATAGCTGAGTTTATGTAACTTCAGACTTAGAGTCAGAATGTCGTGTGGCAAGGAGTTGGTATGACTGGCAAGTAATGTGTAAACTGATTTTTTTTTTTTCTTTTTTTGAACCATATATGGTAGGATTTGAGGATGATTTAGGTTGGAAGAGACCAGCCTTTGGTCGTTGTCTGCTCTAGCCTCCTGCTCAAAGCAGGGCTGACGTCAGTGTTAGATTGAATAATGTGTGTGATAGAAAGTGAGCGAGGATGATCATGGAAATAGCATATGGCAAGGTTTTTAAGTAAAAGCATCTAATAACTTGATTTAATAAATTGGAGGCCCAGTTCAAATACCATTAAAACCAGTGGAAGCTTTTGCATTAGGATTAGTTAATGCTGAATCATCTATATATGTAATTTTCTCTATTTATCTTAAACTAGGTTTTAAGAGTACTAAGGCAGGATCAGGATAACATCACATGTCAGTTTAAAGATACGTTTTTTAGATCAAAACAAGTGAATATCTTCATTGGTATTAACATAGAGAGAAGAAGAATGATAAGCTATTAAGTGTTGTTGTCATTCATATGTGGTAACAAGTTACCTTCTGACTTTCTGGTTGCAATCTGATACAGATACTAATTCCCTGTTAGGACTTTTTATTAGACACTTTCTCATCGCTGAATATTTGTTTCCTGAAGTATAGGACGTCTCAGAACTACATCAGTAGGAAGCCGTAAGAAGGGGGTTGGGGAAGAGAATTTCTACAAAGCCCAAAGAAGCTGCTTATGTAAATGACACTTAAAAACAAAACCAAAAAACCCCACAACAACCCATATCTGTTAATTCAATGAATGTTTTCAGTGAATATAGTCTGAAGCCTTGTGCTGCCATTTTGAATATACGTATGGGCTGTATAATGTGTGTGACGAGTGGGAGAGAGGCGCTGCTGTGTGGTTTTGGTTGCATTCACGTAGTCTGTCTGCTGGCCTTGTTGAGGAGCAGGTAGACTCATGATCTTGCTCTGTAGCATGTTGTGGAGTGGCACAAACTAAATGTTTACCTACCAACAAATTTTCGATGTACAAGGTAGAGACAGATGTGGAAGTGATTTTCAGCTGGAAAACGAGTGCTGGCAGGATTTTGGGACAGGATTTGGAATGAGAAGTGGTTTGTGTTCCAGCCAGTGGCAGGGCCAAGGGTGTGGTCCCCTGACTCTGCTTGGAGCTTAATCGCCTTTGGCTGAAGTCTTGTAATAAAGGTGGAGGTCATACTGCTTTCTGGCAGAGAAACTGGGAGAATCTTTCACATTTGGTCGTGTTCAAGTGAAGCAAGAAGTGGATGGCTCTCTAAATTACCTCTAACCACCAAGTGCACAGTAATAGGTAGGAAAGGAGGAAAATATCTGGAATTGTGATATTTAATGTTCTTTTATTTTTCTTGGGTTTTGTTAGGTGTGCAAGTCTCCTTACTCTCTCTTGTCATCCTATCCCAGAAGAGCTTCACTGCCTACTTTTCGTATTTGTTTTTCTTGACAGTGATGCACCATGTTGCAGGGTACAGCGCTTCATGAAGTTTTAGATGGATCTGTATGAAGTGAGCAGAGGGCAGTCAGTTTGGTCCTGCCATTTGAGAATGTCTTAGACAATTTTTGACCAGAAACTGCAGAGAAATGGAAACATTTTTGCAGTAATTTGGGACAGGAAAGTTATAAGACTTTGAGATCTAAAAATGTAACTGTAATAGAGCCATAGTTTCTGGACAAGTGGATGGTTTAGCCATTTTTCCCTTAGGGAAAGCTTCTTTCTACCATATGGGTAGGCAGGTCTTGAAAAATTCACCACCTTTATCAGGGTAAAGGCTTGGTGAGCTGTAAGGGACTGCTGTTACTCGTCTGGCATCTTGTGTAATGTGAGTAATGGGTCTTTTTTTCTGATTAATTTTCTGTTTAAACTAGAACATACTTTTTAGAAAATCATTTAGCACTGACCTGAAAACAACTTACTCTGTTGTTTATCTCTGAATGTCTTGCTTTAGTCCCCTTGCTGAATAAACTGGGGTCTTCAGCCTTTTTTATGTGCATCATCATTTACAGACTGAGCAAGATACTTTTTTTTTTTTTTTTCTCAAAGCTCAATAAATAGAGCTTTGGTGTGGTGTTTTGTGTTTTTTTTTTTACCCCACTGTAAGGCATACCTGTCATGTTTTATCAATTCTTGAATACCTGATTTACCAGCTTTCTTGTCTTATGGACAACAGAACAGGACACAGTACCCCTACAGTGATTGAAGTCCACTCTATATTTACTGTATATTTCCTTTCTGTATTCATTGTTCTATGTTAGCTCTTCTAGTCAGTGCTGTATCATATGTTCCTTTCCAGCTGATTAATGTCATAAATCTCAGGTTGGTTTCAGACTGTGTTTTTCCAGAATAGTCTTACATTTGTTGTATACCACCTATGTTTTCTGCTCATGAGTCTTTTGATTGTATGCTTGGCCATATTAAATGCAACCTGCTGTACTGGAACGAGTAATTGAATAATTCATAATAGTATTATTGATGATGTGTCATTTCCATTATTTACCATATCCATGTTTGTCATCCTTATGTTTTAGAAATTATGTGGGCCAATGTTACAGATTCTCTAGAAGCAGAGGATAGCTTCTTACCTTTTACTCTGTTTTGAGGCTATCTTGACTTCTGAGATTGGTTGCTGTAGATTCTTCAAAAGGGAAGGTTAAAAGAAAAAATAGGTTGTGATGATTTGAGACTTTTCATGTTCTGAATGATTTTGTCCTTTTTAGCATTATATTTAATTGAAATGTCCTGCAGAAGTTAAAATTTTTCACCTATTTGGTTGAGCAATGAAATTTCTACTCTTTCAAAAGTATATTTTTATTGAATGTCTTCCATAAATCCATGTTGGCTGGCCTTAATTATGTCAGTGTCCTTTAATCAGTGTTGTCTGCTTTAGCCAATGATTAATATCAAACAGACTGATAGTGTAGCCACCTGAGTCATCCTGTTTACCACTATACTTAAAAGGTAGCTTGCGTACAGTTCTGGATCTTCTTTAATATTTCAAGAATTAGAGAAAATCAGCATTAATTATTCAGTCAACCTGTTAATTTAAAAAACAAAACAAAACAACACCGTTACTGAAGTTAGCTAGCTCTGGTAGCTGCCTGTGGAATGTTTTCCTGCTTGTGGAAGGTGAAGTTTTGTCATCTTGATGTAATGTTGCTGTTGCATGGTGGAGCACTGCTGTTGAATTCCTGTTCCAAGTTTATTTAAGGAGAACCCAATTCCTTGCTCTTAAATCTGCTTGCATTAGATTTCTGTTATGTTCTTTGGTTCTCAAAATTTTCAGTCATTTTCTAGGGTAAAAGGCTGTTTCAAACCTGTAGTAGCAACATAACTACCTTGAAATGAAGGGATACTTTTCTCCCTAAACATCTGATTAAACAGTAGACCATTTCAAAATAAAGTAGCTGTTTAGAAGAAGGATCAGTGGTATATCTTTTTTCCAAGGTTTAGGTTTCCAAAGTTAATAAAAAACCTTAACAAGCAGCAGTCCCAAAGCTATAGATTGCAGTGACAGTACAAATCTTTAAATATTTTTTTATCTGTAGGAAAGATTACATGGGCAGACCTGAATGTGGGCATTGCTTAGTCTTAACTCAGGATGCTGAGAATCAGTTTTTCTCTATTCAGAACAGCAAAACATCTTGGTGAGACAGATTGTCATGTGGTACAAGTTGACAGAATTCTGTAATAGCAATGTGGGAATTTAACATTGCCGGAAAACCTTAACTCATGTACCTTTGAATAAGGGACAAACCTTAAAATGGAAATTTCATGTAAATCCTGAGGTTTAGCAAAGTCTGGATGTTGTGTAAACTGGAAAACAGTTCAGATCTTTCAAAGTCTCTGGAAAATTGTTTTTTTCCTAGATATTTATTAGTTAGCTATACATTTTAAAAGAACGTAGCTTGTGGCCAAAATGTGTTACAGTAATTATAGACCTTCCTTAGATTTTTTTTCAACTGAAACATCTTCTTATGCATTTTAACACACAAATCTAGCTGGTAGAATCAAGTTCTGACTTGTGTCTGAAGCAGATGTTTCTGAGAGCTTTAATAGATTTGTCAGGCACTAAAAAGTGAGCTTGAAAAATAATTTAAGAATCTGCAAGCCTGGTAAAACAATCATTTTACCTAAAGCAAACCAATGTAATGAGTTGTGTGGTGCTGATAGCAACTTCTGTACCTATAATATTACCTGTTAATTGTGAGTGAAAGCCACTTAAAGGCTTAACGTTATTGGATTACATTTTGTGTCTGCTCAGAGGATGGACTTCTGACTTCCAAAGTACTAAGCTGCTGACAAAATAGAAAGGATGTTTTCTCCCTTGCCAGTCCACCAGTTTGTGATGGGGTTGATGTGATTTCTTCTCTTTTCAGTCCTGCATGCTGACAGCAGGTCTGTGGCTGGCGTACCAACCCAGGAAAACAGGGTCTCAGTTCCAGTGTATGAGGCAATTCCATTTTTCCCTAATATGCAGGAAAATGCCAACTGTTTGTAGGTTTGCATTGGCAGCTTGATCAAAGATTGACCTGATTTGAAGAAAATCTTGGAGAGAAGGTTCCCTTTTGAAGGAGTGGTGGGAAGTCCTCAGGTAGCATTCTTGCCCGAACAGTGGTGCTAATTGAATATTATCAAATTATGGCCCTAGCTTCTAGCTTCAACTTGAGGCTGTCTCTGTGTGCTCTTTGCCCATGTAAAATCTGTGGTTGTGCAGATTCCTCAATCAATAGCCATTAATTTGTAGAAAATCTTGATTTACAAAACTCTAGCAGTTCAGGAAGAGGCTTTTCCTTCATCAGATTATATCAAGGAGGAATTGTGTTAGGTATATTTTATTTTTGTGATTTGCCATCTAATAAGGAGGCGTCATAGATAAAAAAGACCAAAATTAACATTTTAATTATTAATATTGAAGGTTAGAGGCTAAGAAAGTTGTCTAATAGTAAAGATCTGATAAATTCATGCCTTTTCCTTAGCCAAAATAGTTAAATTTATGACCTGATCACTCATGCCCTTTTCATAATTCCTCAACCTTTTTCTTGCTCCACCCTGACTCTCCTCACAATGCGAGCGTCGCATAGTCCACCCCAACTTGCCTTTCCAGTTAGTACAGCTTCTTCGTGCACCAACTGTGTGTCATGCAGTCCCTGTCAGAGGTTCCTCTCCAGCTTGCCTTCAGTGCTCTCACCTTTTGGCTCTTCCTTTGTGAACCAGCAGAAGCAGCACGTGCTTTTTGCACCCCTTATCTTGTCTGCTCTGACATGGCTAAGAACATTCCTCTTGCGCACTTGCTGTCTTAGCTTTCTTGAATCTCTTTCTTGTTCCTCTGACCTTCGTCTCCCAAATCATTACCGGTTTCCAGAGTGCCTCATTTCCAAGGGCTTTCTCAGCTTTACCTGCAGTTTCTTTTTCATGTATGTTTTATTTCTGGGTAATGTTGCCTATTAGAGTAAATTTGTCTGTTACATCTCCTCAGATCACCTGCAGGTCTGTCTTTATTTTGTGTCTTTTTTTCCCTGTTCAGCTACAATTTCATCCACTTACAAGTGTCTTGCTTTCAATTCAAAATTCATACAGTCAGAACGTCTAGGGAGGAAGTAACTTATCTGGATGCAAAACAAGAGGAAGCCAGCAAAGAGTTTGCAAAACAAAGTGTGGCGGCCAAAATGAGGGACCAAGAAAGCCATTTTGCAGCTCAGTGGGATGAGATTAGCAGGTTTTG
>NW_009648681.1:314216-351300 GCF_000708025.1 Charadrius vociferus | reverse complement strand
ATTTTTCGGAAGAAAACCCAGAGGCTAAAGAGGGGTGGGGACCAGTGTGTCCAAAACTAGTAAACCACTCAATCCTAGCTGTTTTTTAGTGCTTTATCCTTGTAGCCGATGCTTTTTAGCTGTGTTTTCATTGCAGTTTAACATTCAATGCCAGCCTTTTTGGTATTATTGATACTAAGCTAGCTTTGATGTTAAGAGCTAAAGATCCCAGGTTCCCTGGTGATCCACATGGGTTCATCTGAAAGCTCTCCCCGCCTGCTCCCCCAGCAGAAGGATTACGGCATTGCAGGAAGCGAAGGGACAGCCATCCACTTAAGGCTGCTAGGAACTGTGATGGAGGCTTGTCTCTGCCAATATGTGCGCGGTGGTTTGCTTGAATTGCCCCACAGTATTTTCACATGAGGCTGCTGCATGTTGCCTTTAGGTACCGAACTTTGTCATTTGATTTGCAGAATGATGAACTGTGAAGGTTCTAATGAGCTGTCGGCTGCTTCAAAAAGGCAACCCAAATCAGACCAAAATAATCTCAAACTAGGCCTGTGAGAACAGCTGGATGTTCTTGTATTAGCTTCTGGTGCATGTAGCAGGGATAATCCCATTTCATTATATAGGGTTATTGTGAAAATAATAATGCTTAAATTTGTATATAAACTATATTGTGTAGGGCAAAAAGTTAATACGGGATGTGGTAAAAATATATGAACTAAATGTTGGTTGGTAGGTTTAGGCAGCAGGGAGTTTTACAACTGTTTGTAATCGTGTGCCCAAAATATTTGGGTAAAATCTGCTCAAGCACTTTTAGCGTAGTTTTTTTTTTTTGGCATTTTCTAGCTTTCAGGCTGTTGAATTATTTTTTTTTTTTACTTTAATATCGTTACTTCAGTAGCATATATATGAGGAAAAAATGTTTCCCTTGTTTGTTTTTGTCTTTTTCTTTTCTTCAATAACTAATGCTTTTTCTACTTCTATCTCCTCACTTTTTGGTTTTTTCTTCCATCACCTTTTCATGCAAAGTAGAGGCAAACTTACGAAGCTCTTTATCTAGTCCTTGGGTCTATTAAGGAGCAGAGTTCTGATAGGGAAAGCTCCCTCCCTGCCATCAGTGTCGATGGGTTCTTGAAGTCTAATCAACGATTTTCTGTAGGTCATGCTTCAAATCCTTTTTTGTTTGGGCTTTGGGCATAGTGGGTTTGATATAAAAACAAACAAACAAAAAACCAAAATCACCCCAAACAAAACAGCTTCCTCTGCAGATTTGGATTTTGGCATTGCTGGAAGGAAAGAGGAGTTGTATTTTCTTACTGCAGAAGACACTTTTCCAGAACTGCCTGGCCTGGACTTGGCTCTGATAGAGAAAAGTTCATAGCCTTCCCTATGTCTTGTTCTTCCCTCCGGTATGACTGTTGTCCATACACACTTGATGTATAGGAACTTGACCTGAGCTTCACTAGTGTGAAGTGGCTAATAGGGATGACAGTAGCTGAAGTCTTAAATTGTGCATTATTTCACTTAAAACCAAGAATGAGAGAAATACTGTTACCTGCCTGCAGATCTAGGAGCATCTCACAGCATTGGATGTACGCAATCTTTAGAAGGCTTATTTTTCAAGAATGAGCAATGGAAATTTCTTGAATACTCTGCCACTCAACTGGCAAATCTTTCTTGCTGTAATTCTAGTGGGGTTTTTTATCCTCTTGTAATTGTCAGGAAGCTGCAATTCTGTTAATTAAGCATTAATGTTCTTACAGAAGAGGATTATGCATCAGATTCTCTGTGTTCAGTTGTCTTGTGGTAATCACTGATTTGAAAAGGGGCTGTTTGTACAAATTGTTTCTTCAGACACCCTGATCCAGTGTCCTGTTTGAGCTGTTAAGAGGAATTTAGGGAAGAGATCTTGATGCAGTTACTCCTATATTAGTAAATTCATAAAAAAAAATAGTAAATTAGTAATTAAAAAAAAATTCCACAGTAGCTTTTTTTTCACTTCTTTGCATGACCAGTTGTGCTTTTGTATTGTGAAGAAATTTATGAAGGACTGTATTAATCCAGTTGTTTTCATAGTAAACACTTTTATTTTTCAGTTTCACGCTTTTTAAAAAAGAGGAATAGAACAGGAAAAAAATGGCAGCAGAAACTCAGACACTTAACTTTGGGCCTGAATGGTGAGTTTTTTTTTCTGTTTTGTGTGACTCTGGAACCTTATGTAAAGTTTTAAAAAAAACACTATGAATTTTTATGTAAAGTTTTATAAAAACCACTATGAAGTTTTTAAAAAACCACTAAGTCCTTTGTGACCGATTTGATTATAAGACTGAACGGGATATAATGTCTTTGTTGTTCCGTACTGCTTCACCTCAGTCCCTGGCCTGTGACTGAAAACAGTATTATAAAACTAGTCTTCTCTTTATAAATTGGCATTGTGGATGAAATGAGTTGGGTTTCACATTACGATAATACATGACATTCACATTGTTACCAAGTATCTGAGGTAGGAATAAAGTTTATGACCTCAGAGTTATATACAAAGTAAGTGAAGAAGGTATCTTGTTTGGTCTCTCCCTGTGATACATATTAATAAGGAAGTTATTACACAGTTCTTACTGGACTTAAATCTATAGCTAAGCAATCTCCTCCTGAACCCCCCCAGTATTAAAAAAAATTAATCTATATGGAATAGGGTACAAGTGTATGTTTTGTGTCATAGTCTCCTGCATGTGCACACTGAAAAGTGTCAGGAAAAAAGAGCTATTGTTTTAAAGGGAATTCATGACATTGTGTAATCTTGTGTCAGCTGTTAGTTTTCCAGCTTGTCTGACATGCGTTGTCCTGGCTTTTGCACAGGTATGATTATTGTTCAGTATTTTTTCCAATTTCTTGTTAAAGTGTTGGTGTCTGCGGTTACAAACAAGAATTCTGGCTGGTGTGGTTTCTGAAGAGTGATGTGATCCTTAAGTGTGTAAATGGGAGTGTGGAGTGGTTATAGGAAATATAATTGCTGCATAGCATGTGGTAAGACTATTACTGGAATAACGTATTTGCTTTTGCTGACACATTTTTATACACAATGTATAAAAATTGGAGAGTATTCAACAAAGAAATAAGGCATGATTTGTGGCCTGGAAAACAATGAGAGAGCTCAGTCTATTTTGTTAGATTGAAAGAAGGTTAAAGAATGACTTTATCACTATCTATAAATACACCCACCAGGCAGATATCTTATGCTGGAGTGCTCTTCAGTGTAAGAGACAGACATGATTAGATTCATTGATGGATGGAAGCCAAAGTTATATTAAAAAAAGAGAAGGGGGAAGGCAACTCTGAAAAAAGCACATATTTTAACAGTAACTCGGTTGCTGTGTCATAGTGAAGGGACTTCAGTTCCGTTTAGTTTAAAAACCAGATTAGATTATGTATGAAAATATGTATTATACTTCAGTGAGTTACTAGATTTTTACAGGAATAAAATTCTAAGATTTATAGTTACTCTTTTGGGTTGCATATAGTCATGTCTGTCATGTATGCTGTTGTATCACTTAATAGTGAAATTCTCAGTCATGTTTGATCTGGATAGGAGTTGAACGTTGCCCTGAGTGATCTAATCCTTCGAATAATGCCTCCCCAGGCATATTTGGTTTGGAAGTGGTATGTAAAGAAACTGCCACTGGGTGGCACCAAACTAAAAAAATAAGATAAACATTTGACTTGCAAATTACTTTTGCCTTTCTGGTTAAAGAACAATAAACCAAATCAAAGCATGCTTCAATAATTGGGTGAAGGGTAGCCTCTGAATCAGTCTCTTAGATTAGAGCACCTTCCTTTCCAAGGATTCTGCAATTGTTGAGAAGAGTTTTCATTGTTTTACTTGTCTAAGATGCACATCAAGGAGAATGTAGGCATATGGTCTGGGTTTTGTTTCTTGACACATATCCTTTTGTAAAACGTTCCTCAAACTTAAAAATATAGGATATTTGGGTAACTGATTGTATAGAATGAGACTTAATACACCTGTGGAGTGGGAATAATATCATGTTACCTGCTAGAAGTAGAGTAGCTTACCTGTGTGGGATGGGACCAAACTTAATAGCATATTTATCTGTTACCGTAAGTTAGATTACTGCTTGAAATGTCTCTGAAGTAAAGTGTGGCTATATTTTGTACATCTTTTTCTATTGAGACATGAAGTTAAATGATATATACGCTCTCTGAAAAATGCCATTCGTTTTAGGTTCTGGAAAAGGAATTTGGAGTAGAGTAGGATTCCAGAAACACAAAAAGAAACCTAATTTTGAAATTTATTGTCCTGTTCTGTTTGTTAAACTTTGCAAAACATCTGAATAAACTTTTTCCTTATATTAATGTTTGATGTCTTCTACAACTGAATTTTGTGCAGTCAGTGTAAATAGCTTAATCAGGGCTTTAGGGATGTAGCCAGCTTGCTATATAGTCAACATAAGGGTTCTCCAGAGGGGATGAGTTGAATTCCTGGATGTGCTCATGGGAATATTTTTTTTATTTCTCTCTTGTCTGTGGGAAAAATGAGGGAAGCTCTTTTACTCGTCTTGTTGAAGCACCAAATTTTAGAGTTTTGAAGTTAGATTGTTAATTTTTTCCTTTACTTTCAGTACTGTATTTCTTTCATTTGTGTCAAATCTATAAATGTGCAGAGGGATGATAGCATAGGTGAAGACACATTCTCCTCAGTTCAGTTTTCATTGCTTTTCTGCTTTATTTTAGGCTGCGAGCTTTGTCTAGTGGCGGGAGCGTGACATCCCCTCCTCTGTCTCCGGCTTTGCCAAAGTACAAACTAGCAGACTATCGCTATGGGAGAGAAGAAATGTTGGCACTTTTTCTAAAGGATAATAAGGTGAGCAGGAAGAGGAAGAAGGCCTCGTGTGTATTCCTAATGACAGTCTTGTGATTAGGAATAGTTATTTATATTTTGTGATTATGGACAAAGAAATTGTGTATCCCTTGGCAAAGAACTGAAGAGGTTTGATTCTGTTTTTTGCGTGTGTTTGCTCGTTTGATCCCACTCTCACTGCATTCATTATGTTCGATTCTTTTTGCCTCTTTAGGGGCAACTTCCTGTACCCTCTGAGAACAAGAAAACCTGATTGCCATATTCAGTCCCACTGCCACAGATGACTGGGGGTTAAAGTCTCCTTGCAGCTGTGCAGATTTGCTTGCTTCAGTAGGATTTTATTAAATATAGTGTAAAATAGTTATTTGACTCATCTTGAAATCGGGCAATAAATCATATTAGCAGATCATTTAAAAAAAAGGCAAGAGCTCCCCATTTATCCTGACTTAAGGCAGTTCACTTTAGCAGGTAACCAGCCCAAGGAGTGCAGTCCTCAAGTATCTCACTTCTCTGGGACTCAGGACACAAATGCAATCTACACACGTAATACAAAAGAGCAGTGTAGAAAGTCAAGAACTTCCCCCTGGTTTAATTTCAAACAAAAGTTCTCAATGATACAAAAGTCACATTTCAGAGGGCGTTTCAGGCAAATTATTTGTACGCTCTGCATTTGTAAACATTAGGTTTTTCTGTAGATGCTGAGAGATGTTGGTTTATTGTTGCAGCAGGCACATAGTGACTTGGAAGTCTGAATCCCTCTGAGAGCCTTACCTTGGAATCAGGGAGGGACTGCAAGAAATTATGTCAGGTTGTGTCTTTAGCTTTGCACATAGATGTGGGGACATACCTCTGTGTTCTTACCTTAGCATGACTGTGCTGACATTTTTGTTCAGTGCTGGGAGCCCTGTGTTGCTTATACACAGATTCAAGGGCATTGAATGTCAGAGACTTTTTTCAAAAGCTGTTAAGTGTGTTACAGCTTAAAGCGTGCTTTAACATGCAGAATTATCCTGCTCTACTATGAGAAGCTGCGATTTAAACCTTGATGTTATGCTTGAATAAGCCTGCCTGTCAGAGGTCATTGTTTATTGCTATTTGTGTATGTGTTATCAGGTGATCAAGACCTCTACAGTTGTGACTGATTCAGAACAGCCTATTAATGCTCTGGGTTACAGGAAGCTCTCCAATGGTTATGAATGGTCAAAAAGAATATTTTCTCCCTGTGTTTGCCAGAAGGGCATTATTATTAGAGTATGTCTTGCTTTTGATAACACACATGTTTCTGTGGTGTTGAGTACTTCTAGTTATTGAGACTGAGAGGACTCTTGATGCTGTTTCTAGTCAACTAGTAGATGTGATGTTTTTAAGCTGTATTTTGTATCCTAGTCCTTTTTTCACTGTGTCATCTTCAATCTTTGGTGGCTGAAGATTAGGCAGAGTTGCAGCTCTGATTAAGAGATACTCTGATTGAAAGCAGGAAGACTTCTGCTAGCGTATACCCAAATGAAAAAATAAAACCCTGTGTTGCTTTGCTTCAATTAAAATTGGGAGAAGTCTTTATCTCTAGTATTGTGAACTAGATATTTTTGAAACAGTTCTCTGTTGGCATAATTGGACCTCACTTGGCTGTAATTGCAGCTTCTTGTCCATATGCTCAAGGTCACATCTGCTGATGGAGCTTCCATCTGACAATGGACTGATTAAAAATTAGCGTTAAAATTTTATTTTTATTTAAATCAGCAGTGTTCTGTACTTAATACATCCATACCTGGAGTTTTTACTTTGCTGTTTTTTGTTTTACTCTCCTTCTTGGTTGTAAATTGGAAATGCTGACTTTAATTAAATACAGCTTCTGTGTTATATATGGTAATTTTGTTAATATATAAGTAATAATCTGGCTATAAAAGTGCATTGAAGTTAAATCAATACTTTTTTAATTTACCAGATGAAATTTCACTTGGTTCAGGTTTGAGCTGCAGTGGTGTGGAAGTTTGAATTCTGATGTGTATGATCCTGATACTTTACATGTTACAGTTGTGGGTGGTGGATGCTTTGGATGTTTTGTCTATAAGATTTTATTTTTTCTGGGGGGCGTAAATTTGCAGTAGAGTTAAACCCACCACCAATAAATGTAATAGGAAGTACTGGTGTACTGGGTAGATGGAGACAGTTGGCAGGATAAAAATTTTTTTATAAATCAAAGGATGTGGCATCATCCTGAAATGGGAATACTTGAGTATATTGGTATGCTATTTTCCTTTCATACAGATACCTTCAGACCTTCTGGATAAGGAGTTTCTGCCTATTTTACAAGAGGAGCCCCTGCCACCACTGGCACTTGTACCTTTTACAGAAGAAGAACAGGTTTGTATCTTTTTTTTTTTTTTTTTTAAAAAGCCACCTTTAAATTGTCAATTGTGTAAAGGCAAAATAAAGAGAATGCCTCCAATAAAAAAATAAAATTTGATATTAGTAGATTTCAGGGAAAGAAATTATGAAAGCGTGCTGTGATAGCATAAAGTTTAAATTCCATTCATGCTCAATTACTGTCTTAAATTTGAACAAATATTTTTCATACGATGTTCTGTTGATGGCAGACAGTCAACTTGCTAAATCCAGGATCATCTTCTGGGAGGTATTACCTATTTTTCAAGTGCACAGCACTTTCAGATCAGTGAAACTTTTTCTACAGTATTTGAACCACCTTCTCTGTTGTAATAGAATTGTCTAAGTTCTGTAACTTCACTTTTGTGGTCTTTGGAGAAGTGTTGAAGTTTTTTGACTGTTGACACTTCTTAGGAAGGTGCAGTGCTCTTAATTCCTTTGTATGTAAGCAGTTGCTTGATTATTTCCGTTTGGTCTCTATAGGTATATAATTAATTGGTGAACAAGATAAGAGTGAGAGCAGGTAGTCCACAAAGATTCCATTTCAAGAGTGACTGATCTGAGCAGTTTGAAAGCCCTTGCTTTTAATTAAATTCCTAGCAGAGAAAACTGTCCGCCCCCCTCTTGATAAATGCCTCTGACTTTTGACTCTGAATGGATTCCTTCTTTATGGCTGTTCGAACTTCTGATTTTGCAGTTGCTCTCTGGTTTGTCTTGTTTCTTAGCACTTTTCTTACTTCAGAACTCTGTCGTTTGATTTTTTTTGTTTGTTTTCTAATAGAAAGCCAAATATTTTGGCTGACTTGAATGTAATGTGATTTTTACAGGGGTGGGGACTGTTAGTATTAGTTTCCTAAGATTTCAGAGCATCCTCCTTCTTTTGGCCCAGGCTATTGTATTTTAGAATTTTTCATCATCTTTTGTGCCTGAGTATTCTGGTGTATTCTCTTTACCTCTTCTGGAATTCCTTCCTCTTCAGAGTTGACTCATATTTTTTGTCTTTTTAGGATGCTATCCTTTGACATAAGATGCTAATAGTTTAGCTTTTAATCAGCGGTCATATTTAAGTTCCCGTGAATACACTGTAGGCCCTTCATGTCATAGTTAGTCTTAAAAGGCGATTGAGAATATGCTTTTATGGGAAATCTTAGTCCAGCTCCCATCTCTTGTGGGAACAGGAGGGATTCAGGCAGCAAGCCCGGGAAATGGTCAGTCAGATATATAGTGGCACACCAAAATATTGAACCTTGGTGTTAAATACCTTTGGATATATTTTTTTGCTGATGCATAGAGGAGTCCTTCGGAGAGTAAACTACAAGCCTTTTATGGTTAAAGGGGATGTTGGCTTCTGGTGATTGTCAAGATACTCTCAGAGTTTAAGGCTATGGTATTGAAAATGTGCCGAGTAGCCTCTTGGTACAGATGAGATGGCAGGTGCTGCTGGGCTTCAGGGCTAGGTGTTCCGCTGCTGCAGTGCCTGGTGTTTCATCTGTCTTGAAAACTTCTGAGGAGTTGGTGTGCACTCTGTCACTGTTTTCTCCTGCTCCTTTTCACTTGTAATCATACAGGAGTCTTCATGGTCAGTTTAACACCTCTCTACAATCTCCACAAAAATCTTAATCTGAAAGAAGAGGTACATATTCCCTTTTTAAGAAAGTCTTTCCTTTAATGCCTTCTGGGGACCTGGAGGATGTGAACAATCTGTTTTTTCTTGTCTGAAGATCTTTCTTCCTCCTTCATGACTGATTTGAGGTACCAAGGGAATGGCATTATTTAAGCTACCAGAAATTCCTGGTGTTTGTTTCCCATGACATAATACACGTTGTTTGTCATCAAGAATCGTGTTCAGAAGTAATCTTGAGGTGAATGTTAATGGCTTTGCTGCTAGTTGTGGTACAGGAAAGCTCTGTCATTTAAGGTTGATAAGAGTTTAAAACACCTTTGTGCGCCCTCCGTGGATATTGAAGGTGGTAGTATCCTCTCGGAATTTGAGGGATGGAGATTTGGGAGTCCTGTAGAGGACAGGCTTATCAGAACACATGTACTTCGGGGTAGTGTTCAGTTGAAGCTGAACCTGTCAGGCTTACTCTAGCCTTGGATTCAGGGCAATTCTTGCTTGCAAACTGAGAGTTATGCCCTTGGCATTGTCATTGTGTGTAGTATATCCAGGAAGAACTTGTCCGATCTCTCTCAAGGTGATTTAAAGATGAGTTATCTAGAGTTGGATGACTTAAGCTTAAATTTGTTTAGTCCTGTGAAATTTAACTAGTCGGATACTTTTGGATACTGTATTCCCTATTACAGAACATGGACACACTTTGGACAGAATTGCTGGGGTTTTTTATCCTTTTTATGTAGAAAGTCACTTCCCTGCTGATAAGGATGCTGAGCTAACCTAGAGCTCAACTTAATACAAGTTTTGTTACAACATAAATTTGCCCGAGATCTGTCTTCAGGGATCTGACTTTTGAAGGAAAGAAGGTTTCTGCAGATAGCTTTAACAGATGTTTCCACAACTGACCACTGGCAATATGCAGCATATGTTCCTTTGCCTTTTTTCCCTCCAGTTGTTCCTGTTTGCATTAGGAAAGAATTCAGTTGTCTTAATCTTATCTGCTTGTGGAGTAAAGGAGTCTCAAGCTCTTGCTGAATATAATAGAGGGGTTTTTGTGTCCTCATTGGTTATGTTTCTGATGTCTGTTTCTTGGGCCATTTTTGATTTTGAATTAATTGAGCCCCTGTTTTGGGGCAGCTTTGCTCTTTAGCGTGCATTGTCAGGGACAGACACTGAAATAATGTACTAATCAATAGTAGGGTGGCTTTTGCTTTATTGACTATACTTTTTTGTTACTTTTTGTGTCTTACCATGTGGATTATTATCCCTATTCTTATTATAAGGATTACATCTTCACCACGGCAAGCTCTACAGAGGGGAGGGAGTATTTGTTTAGAGTTTAAGCAGACAAGTCAAAAGTTGGAAATGGAAGTTAGATTACTGTTTTGTTCTTATTGGAAAAACAAGGCATCAAAAATCTCCTGTGCAAGACAGTGAATTTGATCAATAGCTTAAAATGTCTTCTGCAGTAAAGTATTTCACTGCATCACAAGAAAGCAGAAGTATCAACTGCAGGAAAGGTGGTGATTTTCTTAGAGGCAAATGGAGGTGGTTCATTTTGACTTGCTGTTGAAATGGTTTCTTTAAACTTTAAGAGCTAACTAGGAAAATAAAATTAGATTTACTGGATACTGACCTCGCTTTTTTGTCATGCATGGCTGGATTCCCCGGTGCCCCCCCCCCCCCAGTCCACTTAGTTACCAGTTCTCTCTTGAAGGAAGGCCTGCTTTGTAGGAAGAACAAATCAAGCAGTTAGGCTTGTTTCTGAAATGGGTTAAAACTCCTTCAGATTTCTGTTGGCTTTGATGTTAGCCATTTAAAATCTAAATAGGACATAATTGCTTTGTATCATTGTTCTCTGAAGACCATCAAAGTCATAGTAATACAGATGAGTTCATGTAAGCAATTTGCCTCCTTAAAGTTCCTGTCAAGAAGCCTGATGTAACAGCTGTCTGGAGTCCTTTGCATTCCAGTTATTTAAAACTTGCATTCAGAAAGTGTGTGTGAATTCAGGTTTGCTTGTTAATGTTTCTGAATGTGCTCCTGAATTCTTTGGCCTACTTTTCCAACTATTTGTGCTCAAGAGAATGGGACCAGAGTTGGTTATAATTATCTATTCTTTATTGAAACAGCGTTTTCTTTAGCAATTATTTCATATTAAAATAAAGTTGAATTTTGCTGGTGTTTATTGTCGTATTAAAATGAGTATCACTTACATTACAGCAGTCTTAAATAGACTTAGTCTTCTCCAAAGCATGTTACTCGTATGATACATTTAGAGGGGAAAAAAAACCCCAACTTACTTCTGCAAAGGAGATTCGTAAATATAATTTTATTCAAGTTCTGTTGCTCTTTACATGTTTCTGCTTTCCTTAAGAAGTAAGTTTAGAATTGGTGTTAGTTAATGGTGTCAGGTATAGCCAATCTCTTTTTGCAACTGAATGGCTGTGTTTAAAGCTGCTGATGTTCTAATAATTTCTGTGCTGGAATCATCTGATAAAGGAGTAGGTGGTCACTTGCTGCCTTTAGAACATGGAAATTTCAGGTAAGTAACTTGTAAGTGCTTATGTTGACCAAGATCCTCTTATGAAGTGCTTCACCTACTCATGTCTCCAAGGAATCCTTTTCCTTGTTAGTGTCAGTGGAGAATCTGTAATGACCATAAGGAAAGCAGAGACGGTATTAAGCTAAATTTAGGATATGGTAAGTGTTTTTTTGTTTTTTTAAATAGAATCTCACCTCGGCTCTTTCTTTTTGGCAGAGAAATTTCTCGATGTCTGTAAACAGTGCTGCTGTCCTGCGGTTGACGGGACGTGGAGGAGGAACGGTGGTAGGGGCTCCTCGAGGTCGAAGTTCCTCTAGAGGTCGAGGTGAGCTGTTGCTGGGGTGTGCTACAATGTATGCAGGTGATCCAGGTCAAAGCTTCTGAAAGATGTTAAATGGAGCTTGGTTATAGCCATATTTTCCCGTGTCCAGATTCTTTTCCCTTAAGACTTTGAAATCATTCCAATAAGATACTGTTACAGAATGAACATTGCATTTAGTGATTGTTCTGCTCACCTTGGTGCGCATCTGGTCCCTGTGTTATGTGTCTTTGTCAGATTGGTGGGTGTGGAAAGAAAAAGGAAAGGTAGTTTTAAGGTGGGATAGGAAATTTTTTGCTTCAGAATTGTTAGGAATAACTTTAATAAAGGTATAAAACCAATTTATAGGGAAAGGGGAGAAGAATCTACAAATGTATTTAAAATACTAAGATTGTAGTAAATGGTGTTCAGAAACGTCATTTTTATTTATTAACATCCTGAGAATAAACAGGAGAAGGTTAATCGAAAGACATAATTGGATTTGGGAGAAATTTGAGTCTTGCCAATTTCAGTGCATCACTGTAGTCGATGTCTCATCCTGGATCACTTCAAACATTTGCAAATTAATTGAGAAAATGTCCTCAAGCTGTATCACTATATTCAAAACGTTGAATCCGGCATTTATCTTAGCAGTTCCCTTTCAATGTGCATACTGCTGTGAACGCTATTTGGGGTTTTTTATATATAAATATGATGGGTTACATTTAGAATGCTAAGAAACCTATAACTTGGAAATATCATCAGGAGTAATTAATCATGTAATCTCTGTCTTTGCAGGTGTTTAGGGAAGTTTCTCTTAGGGTCCTATCTAATTTAATTCTAGACGTCCTTAACTGGTGGTATTTTCAGGAACATCTTCAGAAACCACTTCCATACATAATTAAATGCTTGACCAGAATTTTGCTCTGACTTAATTTGTCCTTTCATTTTCTGTTCTCATTTCTTACTCCTGCTTTCTTCTTGGCTCACATCTTTCAAGTATTTGTAGATTGTCATCTGTCCTCTTGTGGTTGCTTCTCAGCTAAGGTGTATATATTTAAACTTCTGCAAGGCTATCTCTGGATTTCCCTGTAACTTCCCCTTCTTTAGTTAGCATTGTCTTTGCCCAAATGCTCAAGGCTTAAAAAAAAAGGATGTGCACATGTATAGATGTGGGACGAGACTGTTACCGATATATATCCTTGTTATATTTCTGTTGTACCTTTGAAAGCTGTTGCTTTTTTGCTGTGTGCTTTTAATGTGCATGTTGCATTGCTGCCATCTGTGTTTCACTTTCGCTAGGAATACATGTATCAGCTATTTTTTCTAGGTGCATTAAGGCTTAAGTCTGCTGCTTAAAATTTGGTGATTTAAGACCATATGACCACTAGTGTGCTCTCTAGCTTCAATCTCAAGATACCTTGACCATTTCTAATTTGCCAAACCCTTTCTTTTTTTTTTAGCTGCACCACTAACAATGAATGTCATCCCTATGCAGTGAGCAGTGGGTTGCTTTTTAATTGCCACCACTAGTTTCAATGAAGTCATAGGGTTAAATGTGGCAGAATATGGCTTCTAATCTGTTACTGAATCTATTTGTATGCATAGAAATTTTGTTTGGCAGGAAAATTTGATTCATTACACTTCTGTGGAGAGAACTTAAAATTTGCACTGTTTGAAAGCTTCTACTGCATATATTTCTGTTTTTCGTACTTCATTTTTGAGATGTTAAGAAATATTAGCTCAAGAACTTCATTGTAAAATTAATCTTTTTCACCTGTTTTTGTTTTCATTCTCATTTGATTTTTTCTCTTAATTTGTATGAATTGTTATATGCTGTGCTTATTAGGCTATTCTGTCATTCTTATCTTCTGCTAAGCTGTAAAGGACACATTTCTCCACCTTACCCCATATATTTTTCATTCTTGATACAGTTTGAAATTGTAAATTACTGAGCTTTCCCTCTTTCATTGCTTGTTTCTTCCACTCTTCCCCTTTTCTTTCCACGAGCAATTAGTCTTGGGCTTTAGGCATGATGACTCTTCCCAAAGTTTCTGTATCTCAGGAAGCAAATTAGGGCTTCTGCCAGGAGAAAATTGTAGATTTGTTTGTCATTATAGACACAATGTTCTTGTGATTAAGGACTTTGTTTCTAATAGTTTTTTGTGAAAAGCTCAGTGTAGGGCTGTTGGCATGTAAATTACAAAAGTAACACTTGCAAGTGGCAAGCTTTAAATGCAGTTCTATTTCTTTTTTCCAAGTTACAGTGAAAAGGACTTGGAATTTCTTTGGAGTTTGTTCATTAAATGGGCTGCTTCACTTAACATTTGGAAAACATTTTTCTTTATTCCCTTGCAAAATTGCCTGCCTTCAAAAAGTTATCTGGTGTTTTTCGTGAACTTTACATCATTGTATGCAACAGAGCTGCTGCTGATCAAGTGTGGGCTTCAGCTTTACCGAAACAAGATTACTGTCATGAAGTGACTTGCACAACAGTAACTTCAGGGAAGAATTTGCATGTACGGTTAGATTTGTTAATTAAGTTCCCTCACTGAGGCACAAATCACAGAATTGTGTTCCAGCATTTGGGAGCGTGAGAGGGAATCTGTGACAGACTGGCAAAGGGAAGAATGGATAACCTGCTGGTAAAGGAAGGTTATTGTTGGAACTCTAAATGTGACTTCCCTTATCAGTATTTAAAACTAAACATAACACAGTAAATACTTTCTCAATAGTCAAATCCTACTGACAATGATTACTTTTAGCTGATGTGAAAATTATTACTGTGTGGAGGTTGGTTTAATTTTTTTTGTTTAAAAATTTTATGACTGTGTACTCAAGTACAACTTTGTCTTACTGTTAAAAAAACACTTGCAGTGTGCAGCTGCCATGAACACTACTGTATGTGTCTTGTGTGGAGACATAAATCCAAAATATTTTATTCAGTTCTGAAGTTATATTCTCTAAAGAAACCAAGTACTTGCACGTGACCTTTTTTCTAATTGACTTGTTTTCCTGGGAGCTCCCTGTGGTGTGCAGTTAAGCCCTGTGCTTTGTGCTGGCAGGACTGGAATGTCAACATTCATGAATAAGAGCCTCAGACGAGGAGAGATTTAAATAGTCCCTGGAATGGGCTGTAAGCTTACAGACACCTTGTTTTGTAGCTGTTCTCCTTGTTGGTTAAGACCCTTATGAAGGGTACTTTGATTCCCATTAGAGCTCTCTCCCCTCCCACCCTCTTTTCCCTTTGTAATCTGTCTTTTCTGCTGTTGTAAAGTGTGGAAATGGTGTGAAAGTGGAAAGATCTCATACCTAAACAGCAATAGTTGAATTACATTTATCCTGCTTGTCCCACACAGTATTCTGTCTACGATCGTAGATCCTAAACTCTAGTCGTGCTCTAATTCCAAGAATTTCCATGTTGCATTGTGTTGGGTTGTTGGGGTCTTTTTTTGTAACAACAATTAGAATGACAGTGTGTGCTGCTTCTTGCCCTCTTGTTTGCCTTGTATGTGTCACTTAAATTCAGACTTGTCTGTGTTTCTGGTTAGAGACTTTTGGTGGTTATGACTGCAATATCCAGTGGATTGAGATCCTTATTCTGAGATTTTTAAGGAATTAATGAAATACAAATGACACAGCTGCTCCATTCGTTCTTAAATGGAAGAGTTTATTGACATCTGTTGACTTTGCATTCAATACTTTGTGCAACGTCTACACTTAGAAAGTCTGCTCCTCCTGTGCCAGGCATTTTTTTCAGAAGAGGCATTCTATTTAAAATAAGCATGTTGTTCAAAATTTATTAGCCATGAAAAAAAGCCAAGAAGTGCGGAAACAGCATGGTGAATGGTGTGCTTATATGTACAGTTTTATCCTCTGCAAGCATTTTTCATGTGTGTCCCAGTGTGCAATTTCAGGTCCGACTCATCTGCGTCGTACTTGCTGAATAACTGACTTTGTACACCATGGTTTTCCTTAACTGGCTACTTATCTTCTGTAGCTTGGAAGGATCCATTTTAATGGAGTATGCTTCTCGTGCAGTGGTATCCTTGGTTTCTGCTGGAGTTGCACATGTACTTCTACGGGGAACTGTTGAATGGGCACATCTTATTTCCGCACCTCAATGGTGTGCCTTGGAGAATGCAGCGCAGGAGGGTGGCAACACAAGCAGAGCGAAGGTGGCTTAAATAGGTCCTGTCTGGTACTGTGTGGTATTAGTACAACTGGGAGTTGAGTACTGTGGCCCCACAGGCAGCCTTAGTCTGAATTGCTGAGATCATTTGCAATAATGATCCTTTTGCAAGGTTATCTTTTAATTCAGACTATTTCGGTGGCTGAGCACAACTGAAATACTGATGAACCGTGGCGTAGGGGGGGGGGCATAAGCGGAGAGATGTTTCTCAGGCTGTTGTTTCACATACTTTTAAAGCTGCCATAAGCATGCTGCTGTTAAAACAACTCTGATTCTGTTCTTCCCCTGATACAGGACACTTATTTGCTGATGAAATCTCCCGTATCGCCAGCCCTCTGGCTGTGCTAGTTATGTGTGCGCTATCATAATCAGTGTACTTGCTCACACTGCATGGGGAGCACTACACATGTTGCTGTTACTCACTGTGAAAAGGACAACCAGTTTTGTTTCTGTTGGAAAAGTATATGCAACTTTCCACCTCCACTACTTCAGAGACATGAGATGAGTCAGTGCCTTCATTCTGTTTTGACTCTGCCTGCCTGTGGCTTTCTTTTGTGAACTGCTTTTGCTTTAGTATCTCCTGTGAGAGGAAGGAAGAGAGCTTTCCTGTAGCAAAGAAACTAGGCAAAGATTGCCATTGCGTGAGATACTTAAACTTATTTGTGAAGAACAACAGCTTGGATTCCTTTTCCAGGATCTTAAGAGACCCATAATGCCTTAGCTGAATAAACATTATGCTACTTTTCATGTTGTATCACATTTACTGTTTCTTGCCTTTGCAACTTATTTTGCACTCATGACTGTGGGCAACTTTATAGTATTGGACTTCCCATAGTGAAGGTATTCATATTTCTAGTACAGTCATAGGTCCGATACTGACCTCTGCTCTCTTGCCTTACATGCTCAGTCAACTCCTCTGTTTCCACCTGAGTTTGTGTAAGAACAGCTGTGCTGAATCAGGCAAGGGCTCCTTTAGCTCAAAATGTCTCTAGCAACAGCCAAGAGAACTTACCTTGGCAAGTGAATAAGGACTGGGTAAAAATACAAAGGTGAAGGAAGCATCACGTATATGCTCGGCTTCCAGACATTTGCAGCTCAGTGCATTTCCTGAGCCAGATGTGGTCTCTGTGTTTAGTAAGTTCAGTGTTATTTATCTTTTATGAGTTTGTCCATTCTGCATCTGAACTTAAGCATCCCCAAAACTGTGGTAAGGAAGTCTGCATCTCTGTGACAAGGAGGTCTGCCACTGAACTGCTTTGCTGGTGCTAGGAGCAGGATAGTACCCCAAAGAGGGTATTTAAATCCCGTTTCTGAAGCAGAAAGAGAAATTGTACAGACATTAACTTTATGTGGCTTCCTCATACACCCTGCAACCTGTGCTGCCTGATAGAAAATCAGTGTGTATATGAGGAGTCTGACTGGATTGTCTGGGGATCGCTTTTCTTTTTCTCCGCCTGGAAAGCAACCCCCCCCCACCCCCCAGAGAGATTTGGCATAGAACAGTAGACAAACTGTTGCAACTGCCTTAATTATTTTGATTATTTTAGACCTCTTTTTGTAAAACACTGAAATAGGGTACAATTCGTTGATGAACCCAGGGTTCTTTAGATTTTAGATGTAGAGGCTTGTTATCATTACTTTCTTCAGAAAACTACGGAGACTGGAGTCCATTCTCAAGATGTTTATTTCCTGTTTTATTTGGTCTTTCTGTGTTATTCCTCCAGATCCCCGGCCCGGTTTGCACCTCATCCTTTGAGGTGTTAATTATCCAGGAAGAGAAAGATGAAAGGATTGAGGTTTGTGGTAATTTCACAGCCAAGAATAACCTTTATCAGGTGCTTTTTAGGTTCTTGGACTTGACTATAGAGACTGTATGCGTATTTAGGCAAGGAATTGTCTTGACAACTAGCTGATTGATGCATTTCACTTGTTTGTCTTCTTTCCATGAGATCCTTGAAATGCGAAGTTAGCTGATAAAAACCTCCCATTTCTTCTGCTGTAGCACTTTGTGAAACAGTGTTTATCTTTTCTAGATCTGGAAGATTCACCCCAGCCATTAATCTAACCGGTGCTGAAAGCTATCTTGAAAGTCTGCCGATGTGTGTGGGTGTTGTTTTTTCTGTTGTGTGGTTGGTTTTTTTGTTGTTTGTTTTTTTTTTTTTTTTTTAACCAAACACCCCACACTTACTCAAACACTGAAGGTGTGCTTCAAGATGCTTTACTTGAGGATACATCCGTAACTCTTTGGCTTGAGGCTTGATAGTTGGTAGCCACCTACGGAAAATCATTTCTAGAAAAAGCAAGGAAGATGATTTTTATTCTGTAGCTATTTGGGTTCTTGCTGACCTGCCTATACTCATCCTGTGATCCTTCTTTTTTCCCCACTGCTCCTGGGGGGAGATTTCTGCTGGGAATGACTAGAACTGAATAGTGGTGAAGCTTCCCTTCTCCCTTATTAACCTTGACAGCAGTTAATTATGAGTACATCTGCAGTGCAGTACCATTATACTGGATTCCGCTGTTAAAAGCAATCTGGTTTTTATGTGTAAAGTATGCAGGTATTGTGTGGATGTTGTGTGAACAATGTATTCTTGTTTGGTAATTTCTGTTGGGTAAGTATCTTTTCTGTGTTTTTCTGCGTAGAATTGTTTGCCTGTTCTGTCTGATCTTGTGCTTCTTGATAATTTTTTACATAAGACTCTTTCTTCAGTCTTTGTTCCTTTTTCCCTTTGCCCCAGATAATTTCACTGGGGCTTAAGACTTCAAGATTAGTTCAGAGGGACACCGGGAAAGGGAAACCTACCTGATTCTTCCAACTTCTGTTATTATTTGTACAAACACTTGTGTTTTTTGTCTTTTCAGGCAGAGGCCGAGGAGAAAGCGGTTTCTACCAAAGAAGTTTTGATGAAGTGGAGGGTGGATTTGGGCGAGGAGGGGGCAGGGAAATGCACAGATCACAGAGTTGGGAGGAAAGGTAACATAACTCTAGCCCTTAAAGTTTTTTACATACATCTGCTCAGCTTCCATTTGTGCCTTTTGACTTCATAAAAACATGGTAGGAAAGTTGTTTAGGTGTATCTGTGAGTGGAGTGTCCGAATTCCGAAGATGGAGAAGACACAGTAATGTTTCTAGAAACTCGGAGCAAGTAAGAGTATTTTTGCAAAGAATTTTTCTGCTCAGTTCCTGGGAAGAAGAAGCTAATTTAAAAGAATATAAATTATGACAGTTGCAGTGGAAATAATGGGTGAAAATATGGATTGCTAAAGGATTCACTTCAATTTTAGTCTCAACATTGTTGACAGTACTTAGGGTCACGTTTCAAAACATACCTAGTTGCCAAAGGCTGTGCGTGTATCAGTGTTCCTCAAAATTTCAGTCGTCCCTTGGACCTTTAAAGATACTGTCCATCAAGCTCTAATTTTAAAAAAGCCCCCTACCAAAAAAAAAAAAAGGAAAAAAGCCGTGCCCTAAAATGAGAGGAGTAGTTCCAAAACCTTATTTGAAACTTCTATTCTGCCTTTCTAGGGGAGACAGACGCTTTGAAAAACCAGGGCGGAAAGATCCAGGTATGGTTTTATTACTATATGGGTAGAAAATGGGAGGGAGCAGTAGGGGGTGTTTGGGGAAGGGATCTATATGTACATAAACATTTCTTATTCCTCCAAGTATATTGTTGATACAAGATTCATGATACTGTGCCAGGTTACCTAAATGTGTTCTCAAAGTGTTGTTTTTATTATTTTGTGTTCTCCTCACTATTAGGCATTTAAATGTTTTAGATAAGAAAAATCTACAGTAAGTAGGTTCTGTTTATTCAATTAAGATGTGATGTCTAGCTGAAACTGAATTCCTGTACCTCTGTGAAAGGAGTCTTTACAGATTAACAGGTGTGCTGTGGCAATATGCCTTTTCAGTACAGCTCTTAAACATTCCTGGCCTTTGCTATTTTGGTACCTAGGACTTCTGGACCATGCAAACTGTTAATTTTTTGAATGCTTGCTAGTGTGACGTAGGTCCCAGCAAGCAGTGTTTTGAGGTTCCCATGCAGATGGATTTACTGTCTGTCAGATTAGTTTAGGTCATCATACGAATCTTCTGTTCATTCAGGTTATCAGGTTATTCTTCTATTCTGTTTCTTAAATGCTTCACACTGGCCATGCTCAGGCAGAATACTGGATCCTTAATTTTGACCCAGTATGTCTGTTTGAATATTCAGTTGAACTTGGAGTGAGTTGTCATCTTGGAGATGGAACATATCCACTCTGTATTCTGAATGGTAAGAACATTGAAGCTCTCCTTTATAAACTTACAAGTGCAATGATTTCTGCTTCATGGGATTGTGCGTTGGTTGTTCTCTGGTGTGACCTTGCTCTTTCTCTGTCGCATGTTTCCACATGCATGTACCACATCTGTGCTTAGTGAGAGTTGTGGTACTGGTAAAAGCTTGCCGACAATGAGTCTTGGCCTTTTTAGGACCCAGAGGATCTTTTCATCTTTGAATATCCTCCATAGTGAACATACTGTTAAGGGATAGATCAGAAAAGACAACTGCAGGTTGGGTTTCAAGGCAAACAAAACCAAAGAGATTCAGTTGCAATTAAAAGTTGACAGGAATGTATTTCAACCGCTGCTTAGCTGTCAGTATTTTTTTTAGGGAGAGTAGCATAAATTTCTGTCTTAATAATCTTCCAGATTACCATGGTGGCATACACCTTGGGAGTCTTAATTTACCATGTCTGCTTTCAAAGCCCCCTCAGTCCTCTCTCCATGTATGAATTGATTTTCATATATTTTAGAGTGCTTTTATTTTTCTGCTTTTTAAGTTGAAAGAAAGCACAACCCTAAGATGGTGCTTGTTTTCATCATTGTTTTCTTTAAAGAAAGAAATTGTTTTCATCATTGTTTTCTTTAAAGAAATCTTTATTATTCTAAAAATAACTTGAAAGTGATCTGAGATTGTCCTTAAATGCCAATGGTGAAACTTTAGAGTTCTCCTGTGTCTTTATATTAGAGACCCTTTCGGGAAAAATTAAAATAGGAGAAAAAAAAAAAAGTACTGCTGAGATTTCAGGACTGCATTTTTTTACTACTTTTACATCCATTTGTATTTTGTATCTACCACAGTTGATTCAATTTTAATTATTTAGCCCCTTTCTGTTCTTGTGATAAAATTACAACACTTCCAGACCCAGACTATAGAATGTACTGCATTTCTAATTAAGCCTGTGATAAAAATACCATGTATTGAAATAGATAATAAAAAATACAGTTTATTGAAATAGAGAAGAACTTAGAGTATGCAAGATGTCCTTACTGAAGCTGACTTCTGCCTGAACATGGGGGGGTTAATGCTTCAGCTAGTATAGAGCATATCTTGTTTGTAGCAACTTCTAGTGATCGGGACTTTGGAATGCATCTTCTCTGAACCATTTTCTAGAGAAGTTGGTGTCGCGGTGTGCATTGGTGGAAGCCGTGGTTCATTGTGAAGGGGTGGGGTGTTTATCCTCAAATCGTCATCATCAGTGATCTTTCTGTAGTACCTGATTGCCCCTCTTGTCCCTTGTTCTATTTCTCTTCTAGTTTGATTTACTTGGCTAATAGCTCTGTAGCACAGTATGATAGAGGCAAGAGACCTACAATCTTTCCGAAGTTTTAATAAAAAAAAAATTGTTTAAACATAGTAATTTGTTTGCATATTGCTATGTTAGAGATTAAAGTCCCAATAAGTGGGAGGACCATTTCTTTCCTCTTTACCTTCAAAGAGAAATAAGGTGGAGAACACAAAAATACTAACAGAAGGTGTTGGTTTGTTTTGACTTGAGCCTTGATAAACAAATAGTTACTGTTATATATTTTTCCAGTGACAAAATATTTTGAGAATGAGATAGGGATACAGGTGTGCCAAAAAGAAGCTCCATGTTAATACCAAGCATTAGTATACCACACATAAAGCAGTGAAAGCAGAAAGATCACAGAGTGAGTTGACATGCAGTTTATAATTCAGGCTAATATGCTTTAGCAAATGCATATATCGATTTCTGTTACTCTGGTTAAACTCCTTAGTTTAGGCTTTTATTCTCCAACTTCATTGTGCTTTAGTTTCTCATTGTTCTTTTGTAGGGCCTTGGGTTAGCCTCAAATTACATAATTTACTGAGTTGCCAGCTTTTTCATATTCCTCGTTCTGGGTGATCACATTACAGAATTGATAAGAGATCAAACGTTAAACTCTGCCGTGCATTCATAATGGATCACAATGCAAGAACCCTTCAATTAAAAATTGTGAGATTAAAAAAGTACTAGACCTTCAACAAAGAATTATTTCTCAAATATGATCAATATGGTGTTCTTAAAAATTAATGATTGCTTTTTCAGTGCTCACAACAGTTTGCAAGGTCACATTTGACTGATTCTCAATATAAACAATATCTGTTCCTAGTTTCAGTGTGCAAACTGAAGATGCACAAAGTATTTGTGCGTTTCTGTTGCAGATTGTCACAGCTCTGACAGACTTCGTTGAGAACACAAATTGCTTCTGGAAGGCTGAGGCCATTAGCAAAGAAAATGAGCAAGTTGTTTGCTTGATCATGGCTGTCTTCTAGAACTGCACAAAAGCTGCTTAATTTTCTGTGCAGCCCCTTGACTAATACCAGCTTAGTAGCTGAGGGGATTTGATTAGTTACCAGCAATTACACACTGGTAGTAAATAATTGTAATGTAGATTAAACAAGACATTTAGAAAGTCAGTTGTGGAACCTGATTGAGTGCTGTGTAGCGTGTATTTTTTGGTTAGGTTAGGAAGACTTGAATATGAAAAGGGTGTTCAGGTGACTATAAAAAGGATGTTGAATTTCTTTGAGTCGCACTTTCCCTTACGATGCCTGGCTTGTTTTTCTTCCCTACCTCACTAGCAAGAAGTGTATCCAAAGAAGGTTCATCACCAGCTTGCTCTTGAAATGTTAGTCAAAGCATAGATCAGAGCCCATCAGCAATTTTTCTAGGCTTGTGTTCCAGTTTGGGCCATGGCCGATTTCCAATACTTTATCAGGCTTCCGTGGTTCACCAGTCTCTGAAACTGTAAAAGCAATAGGGGTGTTTTGTCTATTCTTTGTTCTGCAGCTGTTCTGAATTAACTACACAGTTGTGTTTGTCTGTCTAATTTGCTTCTGTATCGTTCTTCAGCTTTGCATTCCAGAATGCAGTATTTGAACATTGCATTTAGTGTATACTAAACATATTTTTTTCTTTACACTTGCTGTTGTACCCCCTTTTAAATGAAATCTATAAATAGAAAATTATTTAAAAAACAGGATAACTTTAAAGTATCAAGTCATTTAGAAACCAAACAAAGCAGCCCACACTTTGATTAGATGTTAATGGAAATGAGAAATATCCTTTTATGTCTTTGGCTCTAAATGGTGAGATTATATTACTGTCCTGTTGGGATTATGCATCTGAATTTCAGAACAATTGGTTTGTCTGAGGCTGGAGTATGTGAGATATGGGAAAAACAATACCTCCCACAGAATACTGCTCTTTTTTCCTAAGTGGTTATTTCAGACTTGACACAGGAATCTGTTCTACTGCTCTTGCACTGGTTCTTCTCAATGTCTTATATTGGTAGAGAACATGGAAATAACACTTGCAAGAAATACCTAAAAATTATTGGTGCTGGTGTGAGGGTGAAAAAGGGATCTTTAGACTCTATATGGGTCAACAGCTAAGAAAAGTAGGGATGAAAGCAAAGTAACTTGATAGTGTGTTGCTCTCCAAGCTCCACAATATTCATGAATGCTTTTACATAAAATTAAATTTAAAAAAAGAGATTTTGACAGGATCTGAGGTCTGGAATGTGGGGAGGCAATACTTGAACAGTTTGGAATGAGAGCTGAATTGCAATGAAAACGTGAGCCTTCTGCCTTGTTCCCCCTTCCTTGTATGAAATGTTGCTACGGGGCTGCTTCCCATTTCCCCAGCTCCTAAAACAAAGTAGCTTTTTGCTAGCATCTTTAGAGTTGTGAACATACTTTAGTTAACAGAGTTTTGGGGCTTGAGAAGAATTCAGTTAAACAGTATCACATCAGATAGCTTGAGACTTTTTCCTGCTGCTGACCACTTCAGTGAAGTTAAAAGGAAGCATGTTTGGTAGCCTATAATGCTGTTGTCAATGAAAGTTGCTATTTATGCCATCTTGGATTCTGGGAAAAGTCTTCTACCTTTGGGAAATAATTTTTACTTTATTTTCATCCTTGACGTCTGGTATGAACACGTAATAGGCACTGCTTTTGTTTAGAGTTTGGAAATAATTATCCATCATTCTGTTTATCCTTTAGCTTCTTAAATTATTTAGGAGCTTCAGAACAGTGTCTTAATTGCAATAGGTTTATGAGGCACTTAAATACAAAAGTCTCACGTATAGTTTGTTTTAATTTTTTATTTTAAAATTGATTCAAGTGTCTCTAAATATTTTTGTGCGGTGTGTACAGGCAAATATTGATGTTAAAAAGCATAAAATATAAATGGATGCAGTTCTACTTGTGTATATGGTGCATCCTTCTGGGTCAGATCTACTTGAGATAAGCAGCGCAAAGGTGACAATGTGTGGAATGTATGGTCTTTTTTGAAAAAGTACATTAATTCTTTTAGAATAGTCTGTTTTCCACTGCTAAATAATTTATTCCGTGTTTCCAAATACGAAAAAATTTCCACTGCAGCATTTGTTGTATACATGAAGATTTTTTGATAGTGTCTTGAAATGAGATGTTCTCTATTTGGCAGAATGAAGAACTACAGTTAGTATTTACAATTTTGTTTAATAAGCACAGCAGGAGTGCTTTTCACTGCCACGAGAGATTGGCAGTACTTTCTAAGAGTGAATTCAGCCATCTGAAAACTGATATAACTCTGTATCCCCAAAGAGGTAAGAGAACAGGAAAATTAGGATCTTGGATGAACAGAGTTGCTTATCCCAAAACTAATATATTTACTGAATGACCCCATATGGGCTTTGACTGAGAATTTTCTTTTGTATTGTCCGTTTTGTCACAAGCTGGTTAATTATGATTTTGGTCAGCTTTGGGAGTTTTGAAGGTCTCTCGTTTCAGGGTCAGTGCGGCGTTAATCATAGTTTGGTGAATTCAGCAGGTAGCTCTTTTAATTTCCAAGAATTAGTACTGTGATTCTTGTACCTGACTTTGTCCTGGGTGGTTAATCCAGCCTCTCCTCAGTTTACACAGGCACACCAGTTCTCTTTACTCTGCATATCAAGTTGTAATCAAAAGGACGGGAGTACAAGAGAAAGATCACTAGAAGATGGCAGGGCAGGCAAGGAAGGAAGGTTGTAAGTGGAACCTGAAAGTTTAATGTAATAATAATTAAAAAAGCACAAAGTTCACAGTCTGTTCTCTCTATTCTGTGAGGCCAGTCTCGGAGAGCTGGAAGCTGTCGGCGTGCTGTCCATTGATGCGGATCTCCTTGTCAGTCCTTTTTGGACTATTTGAGTCAGCCGCAGGTGGGAGCTCAGGAATAGTCTTGTCAAAATTCTCCATCTTGATCTGATATTCACCCTTGGGGCTGCGGGCTAGCACGGAGGCGAAGCGGTGGTATAGCATGATCTCTGAGGGGAGGTAGGATGTTCTCCTTTGACACATTTCTCCTGTGCCCTCCTGCACCGCTGACAGAAAAATGACCAGCTCAAAATGGTGAGCGGCTTCTCTTTGGAGGAGAGCAGCCAGGGGGCTGGATGGAGTGACTGAATGGTAGTAGGTCAGTGGAAAGATGAAAAAAGGACACTCCTCCGAAGTAACGCTGTCTAGGTGGAAGTCAACGCTAGTTTGGTGCAGCTGCCCATTCTCTTGTTCTTGGTAAAGTATAGCAGAAATCTGGACGCTAGTCAGTGGGCTGGAGCGTGTGTTGGCCACCTGGAACATAAGGTATGGCTTCCCCTCTGTGTGTGCCACTACAGCAGAGCGGGTGAAGCGGATGGAGAATGCCCGATTCTTTGGTCGGGCGATCTTTGCCACGAAAGCACCTGCATCACAGAAAAGAAAAAACTGAACGGGGCGCACTGTGCCTGGGTTGGTTCCCTGCAGCCTCTGAGCTCTGTGATACAGTACAGAGGAACAGAAGCAGGCTTGGGTGGACATGGTCTTTCTAGCCTCAGCCTGCATGTTTGAAAACTTCTAGGCTGGCATCACACTAACCCATTTTTGGTTTAAAAAGTATAGCTTTCCTAAAATGCTTCTTTTTCTAAGCTATGTTCACTTACTAATCACTAGAGTGTTCACTTCCTAATC
The DNA here is from genome assembly GCF_000708025.1 of Charadrius vociferus. NCBI lineage: Eukaryota > Metazoa > Chordata > Aves > Charadriiformes > Charadriidae > Charadrius > Charadrius vociferus. Next base: position 325,109 of record NW_009648681.1, on the reverse strand, counting down.
ACTAGAGTGAACTCTAGTTGTTGGAAGGAGAGCTGTTAGCTTGCTCCGATGTTCTACCACAGGAGAAGTTTGCTTTTACTACACAGTAAACTAACCTGTGTATTTTTAGTCTATCGAAATACTTTAAATCTGAAAGCTATTTTCAGTAACTTAAAATGCCTCGAAATAGCTGTGACATTTTAAAAAGGTTCATTACATTGGGTACTGAGGAACACTGAATTAAAGATAACAAAAGTACTTCAGCTGGACGAAAGTAAACCTTAAAACTATTAATGAAAACAAATTGACTTCAAATACTGTAATACCATGGAAAAAAACTTGGCAAGATAATGGTATAAGAAATAAGTGATTGAGAGTGGTAAGTGGGGAGCTGCCACAAGTATTGTCCAATGAATAGTGGCACGCTCAAGCCCAAATCTTGATATCAACTAATTTATGCCTTTTCTTAATGAAAGATATTTAACTTTTACTACTAGATAGCTTAAATTTCATCACCCTTGTAGTGACTGGCTTAGTTCTTCTTTCAGATATCAACATGATCACTATTTATTGCTAGCTTCATTTCTTAAATCTGTCACGCCTATTCTATCTAAAGATTAAATATGAAGGATTACCTGTGATGAAGGCTTCCAGCATGAGCCCCAGGACCATCTGTATTGCAAGCAGCGCGATAGCACTGGGACAGTCCCCACTTGGGAACATAGTGCCGTAACCAATTGTGAGTTGCGTCTCCAGTGAGAAGGAGAAAGCAGCTGTAAAACTGGTGATATACTTGACACATATAGTGTGGTTGTCAGGCGGAGCATCATGGTCCAGCTCCAGGTCCCCATTCATCTCAGCCAGCAAATACCAAAGCACTGCAAAGACTAGCCAGTGAATGACAAAAGAAGCAGAAAAGACAAGCATCATCCATCTCCAGCGCATGTCCATTAATATTCCCCATGCATCTCGGAGGTATGCCAGACCTTTTCCTTGGGCACCATCCATCTGGAATGTGCTGTGTCCGTCCTTGGTCACCATTCTCAAGTATCTTTGGGTCAGGAGGGGAGCACTGGATTTGGTGTTATTGCTCTCTATCATGTCTGTTGTCATCTTCTAGAAAAGAGGAAAAAGGAAATAATGTGATACGATGCAGCATGTTTGTATTTTGCCTAACGTTCACAGTTTTTGACACATCAGCAGGGGTTGAAATACTGCAGCCAACAAAGGAAGGCTTATACATTGCAATCCAGAGAAGATTAAGTCAGGAGCCTGCAAAGGAATTTACCACTGTTTGTGGTAATACTTTGCTAAAAAAGATTAAGTTCAAAAATCTGACTACTTCTCAAATTTTCCCTGCTTAGTTGTTTAAATATAACTTTCATACTTTACCTTCCTAAATTTATATTTGAATCGCATGCTTTAATTCTTTAGGGGTGAGTGGGATGGGATTAGGCATACTATGTCTGAAAAGAAACTTAATTTTTTCTGATTATATCAGTTTTTGTAACTTCTTTTTAGCAGAGTATACTAGTTTACCAATACTATTATGAATATTATTAACAGTAGTACTATGGAAATAATGTTTATTGTATTATTTGTATTATTGTATTCATTTTTAGGGGAATGCTGTAGTTCACCTGGTAGCCCTTTCAGACTTTTCTAGCTCAGGAGATGACTGCTGTCTGTACCCACCGTATCCAGTTAAGCAGAATTACAGTGTTCAGGGCAGAGCTGCTTCTGTGAGTCTGAGGCTGTTTGTGTAAGGATCGGGTAAAAAAGGGGCAGGAGACCAATACTGAAAATATACTGTGATATAATTTGAAGTTTAGTCTGCCTAAGCAGTGTGTTTTTTGTTAGTGACCAAATAAGAAAATAGGACAGCGAGTGTGTGGGAATTAGGAGGTGAAGGTGGAATTGCAAACGTGGGAAGCAAAATGGATACTTGCAGGTATTTGAGGTGTTAGGCTCCTTTGTTGGCTTTCAAACCTCAAAACTTGCCAAACTTGTCAGAAATGCTGGGTGGCTTTTGAAGAGACACTGGCCGCTCAAATCTGTACAATTTATGAGTACTGAATGTTTAAAGTTTAGCTGGGAGAGACTAAAATAAATAAGGGCTCAAGTAAAATAGAGACTTCATAATCTGTGCGACCCACTTAAAGAATATTGTGAGGAATCTTCTTTATAGAACAACCGAGTATTTTAAAGAAAAATGTAGATTCTGCAAGTCATAATTACACATGATGTGTTTAGTAAATTGTCTCATCAATTTTGTACACTGTGTACAAAGTGTACAAACAGGCTGGAGGAATGGGATTTTTTTTTTCCCAAGAGTTCTGTCTTAGTTTTATCTGGAAACACATTAGATCTAAGGTTCCTGAACTTCAGAATGAGTTTATGAAAGGTAAAAATCTTTCCTGTGATCTTTGATCCTGTAAACCAGCAATTTTCATGACTGTTTGCTTGATACCAAATTTTAGTAATTACAAAATATTCTCTTTCACTTGTGCCTAATGCATAATGAAGTAAGAGAATTGACATCACCGTGAATATTTAGCTAGATTTTAATTTTTCTTTCCTTCTGTAGGTTCTCGGAACCATCCAGCTATTTTTCCTATCCATGCTGTAGTCAAAAGAGGTAGAGTAGATGATGGCCTGAGTGGAATTTGGTAGTTTCCTCCTCATTTTTATTTTCCAGTTCATGTCTCCTAGAACGAGTATTTCAAAACCACTCCCCGTTCCAAAGAATACAGTGGACTTTCTGAGATTTTTCCTGCTCAGTAGTACTAGGCTGCTTTTCTTGGGGGATTCTGATCATAGTCCGTTCGGTTTATAGCATGCCCCCCCTCCTTATCCAAGTTTGATCTTTGGTCTACTATGTGGCTCTCTAAATGACAGTTTTCAGTCTTGCTGCACCGTTACAGAATTTATAATAACCTGAATACCATTTTAAATGCTTCAGGAACCAGATGATTAGCAACTTGTCTGTGGAACAGAGTTCTTCTGCTAAGAATCAGAAGAGCCCTTCTGGATGCCTTGAAGGAGCTGGAAAATGGGCATCCCTGAATGGGAAGGATGATGGGGACCATGCACAAAGTGAGCTGCTAACATGCCTTGGTTTTATCATCTTACAATAAGCAGTACTCGCAAGAAGCACTCCCTCGTTTGAATAGAGCAAAATGCCTCTGGGTGTAAACCTGATGCGTCCTTGGGGAAAGAAAGAAAAAAAAAAAAAGCCTGACAACCTAGTGTGTTTGTGTAAATTCTCATGGTACTTTGAGGGCAGCATCTGCCTCTTAGCCTCCGAGTAATTTGGGTTTGCAAAACAAGCATATGCTGTGAGAATGAGTCTGATACCGACTGATTGGTGACAGAAGACTTTTCTACAGTGTTTTACATATTTAATGTATGTTTTTCTTTTTCTCTTAATGTGGTACATTTTTCTTGGCTACACTTCGGATCTTCCACGCATTAGTGCTAAGGTAGTGTGCTTGAGCCCTGCAGATTTTACTCGGAGCAAAATATGTCAGCGTTGCAGGGTCTCAATTTTGTTGATTAAGGAGCTTTCTAGAGTGGTAATTAATCACTTAATGTTGGCTTAAAGCTCTGAAAAAAATTAGTTGGTGTTCACCATCAGGTTGTTTGGGATCTTTTTTATGGGGGAGGATCCATTACTGTCAGATTTCGAAGGTACTTGAGAAAGAAACCTCCATTAGCCCCCGGCAGCACATTTCACAACAGCCCTGTGTCTCTGCTCCTTGAGACTCCCAGCAGGGGAATTTGCCTGCTGAGGTTAACCAGGTTACTACTCTGGTCTCATTTGATATAGGCCTCTGATTTTTCTTATCTAGGACTATTTAAAATATCAGGTATCTAATTAGATGGCAGTGATAGCATTGGAAGTCTGTAAGCTTGAGTTCCAAAACTTTTTTTTTTTTGCAGAATCCACAAGTCTCAACTTCTTGGGGTGGGGAAAAATGGGTAAAAAACCTGCAGATAGGCTCTGAGAGTGGTGCCGTTGGTTCAGAATAAGAGGTGAAAGAGCTGCCCTGTGAGAAATAGTTTATTCAGGCTGGAGGATTGGTCCTCTGTATTGTCAAAAGTAGAGTCAACTTAAAAGTAGATCTGACTTGGAATTTAAAAAGAATTGTCTTCTGTCTACTCCTTTCCTTGTCCACTGTAGTAAAAAATATAAATACCTTCTTTCCTTGTTAGTGATAAATTAATGAAGTTGGAAAGTACAATTTAGGTCATCTGATCCCCTGCCCAGCACGGTCCTCGACGTCCCCATGTTAATCCCAGTTTCAAACAGCGTATGTTGTAGGAAAGACATTCAACTTTGACTTGAAAAGAAAAATTCTGCACTGTTTGTTGGAGAATACTTGTCTCCGCTGCTAAATGCATACTGTATTTCTAACGCAGATTTGTCTAATGTCATCTCTTAACCTTTTATGTTATGCTGTTTGTCTGGTTTTGCTTTTCCTGGTTCCTGACTTGTGAAACTGTTGTAACTTTGGGGTGTTCCTTCTCCCTTCATCTCCCAGCTGATAGCCCTTGACTGGAAAGACAGGAACTGTCAGAAATAACTTTTCTAAACCTCTTTTGGCATGCTGACCAGTCTTTTATCATGCATTCAGTGTGTCTAATCCTTCCTCTTTCCAGTCTCTTGAAAATTAAATGGTTATCACCAACTCCAGTGCGTGTGTCAGTTCTTAACTTTTTTTTAGTCTCTTTACCACCATTGTCCCTCACTCTGGCTTCTTCTGTGCACTGGAAGTTTAGAAGACTAAGATAAGTCAAGGTAGGGCAAGTACTACCTTTTTAAATGAAAGTGAGTTTCCCTTTTCCAAGCAGTCGGACAGGTTCTAAAGTGACCTGGCTTGCTAATGATTTATGTGTAATAAAACTTTGCCTTGCAGCTCTAGGATATTGCTTGCATTTCTGAAATTCACGATCCAGCACACTGATCTCCCACGCTTTGCCTTTTTGATTGAGATCATCTTCCTGGTGTTGTAACAGCTCTTTGTTACGTTGCTGCTTCATGGCACCATGTTTCTTTCCTCTTGTTTAGCTTTTCTCTTGACAGACGGAGCTCAGCTGTTAAGACTCTGGTGGGATTGCATGGGGACTCATTTGCAGCAGTGTCTTCATTTTCTTTTGGTTTGCCTTCTCTGTTGAAGGTGTTTGAAGTGACACTTCCAGCCTGTTTTCAGCTCAGTATGCTAAGGCACCTGCAACCCTTCTAGGAGCCTGAATGCCTTTACGTGGAGCTGTGTTCAGGAGAGACTTCTGCAGTGTTGCCCTGCCCACCCAACTTCTACTCTTAACAAAATCTGTTCTAATTGACCTTGGAAGGGATTTGAGGCAGTTTATAGTGCACTGCTTCGTTGTGACAGCAAAGTAGTTAAGAGGACCTGCTGTTTGCTGGGACTAACTGCAAAAACTGCTTAAAACTGTACCATAATTTGAAGATTTATTAGAACCCAGGTGGTGCTGGCATGCCCCTCTGGGAATGTGTACGTTCCCTCTTTACTTGACCTGGGTCCACATAATCTTGTACTAGTTTCAGATTTAAACATCATCTCTGTGCTGTAAGCTGTGATCATTCAGATGTGTCGCTGCCTCTGCACTTTGCAACAAGAACAAACTAAGTTTATCTTTCTTTTTATAGGCACTTTTCCTGCTATTAAAATCTCAGTATTGTTATTTTTAGATTGAATGGCAATCCTTGAGATGCCCTGACATTAATATTAGGAAATGAAGGTTTTTTTGGTATTGATGACATGACTGGATCATATAACTTACATTAGGGGATAATCTTAGAAATATAGGAAGTAAATCAGTTAGAATAACTGCTTTGGTTGAAAGCTTATGCTGCAGTTGTTAGTAGGATAGCTAAAATTGCAAACGTGTTTGTCCTTTAGGTTTTGTAGCTAGTGCCTCATTGAGATGAATGGGAGTAGTTTGTGACAAAACTGTTTTTTCCAAGCGGTCTGTGGAATTAAGGTAACAGTTTTCAGGACTGTTACATATATAAGTCAGTCTTGTAAAAACAGGAACTTTAATTTGTTAAGCCCAAGTCGTGCTTTTCAAAGCAGGTGCCACAAAGTATAGGATGCAAGAGCTTGTACTTTTGAGCTTCTGTGACAGAATGCACTTTAAAAAAAAACTAGAACGAAACCCCCCAAAATTTTGGTGAAATGGGAGAGTATGTCTTTTTTTATATAGTACAGAAAGCAAAGCTGCTTATATACTTGCTTTTTGGGGACATCTGTAATGCTTCATTTTATGTATAATGTATTTTCACATAATACAGCATGCTGAAAATACTGTGAGGTTCCCTATGAACCCTAATTGTTGATTATGAAGTAGCATCTGAGTGGACCAGCTAGGCTGGCCACCTTTAGAGAAGCAGAAAAGCTTTACCGAGACTTTGCTTAAATGTTGTTGAAGGTTTTAAAATATGTTATATATTAAATCCTTACAGAGAAGCTTGAATGTAAAATTGAGTATTGTTAATGGAGGAATAAATTTAGAGTTAAGAGGGAGGATATTAGATGTAAGGCTGTAGTAATAGAAGTCTGCTCCCATCCATTTTTTTGTAGAACTTGCTGTTATTGAAGAGCAGTCCTGCCCTATGTGATGCGAGCTTCCTAATGGCTTGCCTAGAATGACTGGGTTTTCTAGGATGTCGTCGTTTGCGCTCGATGCGGATGCATGTTTTCCTGAGCAGTGGTGGTAGCTCACAACAACATGTTCATAAACACAGTCAGAATGCATTGGTTGAGAATGATTGAAGGCACGAGATATAATTAGAAATGGTAAAAGCAGGCTCGAAGAGGCGAAGCTAATTTCTTTAATTTGTGATGGAGTTGAAGTTAAAACGCTGAGTTACAATAAACACAGCAAGAAGGTGAGGATGGCTCTTTCGTAACACTTGGCTGGGTAACACCCGGCTACCTTGACTGTAGGCTTGCAACTGCTCCCTGTTTGCAGAGCATTGCAGAGTCTTTCCAGCACTGTTTATCTTTGAAAGCTTTCTGAAAAAAACATTGCATGATGACTTTGGTTTTGCTGCTAGGACTATGGTCACCTGAGAGAGCGTTTTCTTTTTGGAGAAAATCAGAAACCATTTTGTTTAAAGTGATACTTAGTTGAGTAAGTGTTAGGAATAGAACTCTGCCCTGAAAACAACTTTGATTACAGAATGACAGAAAAATTTCTCATCGTACAATAAGAAAAAAGAGAAAATTAAGATTATTTTGTGTACTTACCAGTCTTTGAAGGGTTTGTGTGCAGGAGAAGGGGAAACCTGTGCTCCAGGAGAGGGATTGGGCTGGTCTTGTGTATTGGTCCCAGCACTGGCAAGAAACTTCCCACAACTGGTTGGTAGAGGTCTTTTTTTTTTTTTTTTTTTTTTTTTTAAAAAAAAAAAGGGTTTGTATGTCTCATTCCTGTGTTTATAGTGTTGAGGGGGGGTTGGTTTTCATCTGAAGCTGATTCGATTGGTCATTTTGCCTGCAGGGGGGCTGGTTAGCTCTGATCATGTGGAAAAGAATGCTGGTTTGTTAGGAGCAGTTCCTTACCCAACACAAACCCTTAGCAGCCAAGGAGAAATCCTCAAACACTTACATGGAGAAGGGGTGCCTTCCCCCTCACCACCTTAATAAAGATAATTTTTTAGGTTTGTATAATCTTAAAGTTTTACATAAAAGTTGAAAAGGCCAAAATTCCCCTGGAAAAGCTGAATGAAAAATGTTCCCGTATTGCTGCTGGAAAACCCACACTGTTCTCTGATACTTTCTCCCTCACCAGTGTCAACTCCTGGGGTTTTTAGCTTAAAAGGGAAACTCTTGTGTCTCACGACTGCTTGTCCAGTGCCACCTCTTCTCATGAGGTCCTGAGCTCCTGAGTGTTGGTGTTAACAGAAGGGTGGGCTGCAGCTAATGGTACAGCCTGTGGTCTCTGAAGGGTGTTGCTGAACTGTAGCTTAATGCTGGTCAGAAGATGTAGATCTGACCACTTCTCTTCCATCTCCACAGTGCTCCTTTGTGAAAACATGGAATTAATCACAGGATTTTGCTAAAGCCTAGGAATGAAACAATGCAGATTAGGTGGGTTGCTGATTCCATACATCAAACGAAACCACTTCCACTTAAGCTGTTTTCTCTCTCGCTTATCAAATGAAGAGTTATTTATGGAAGGTATTTTAGCTGAACAACCACACGGAGTGGTCAGCTTGCTGCACTCCTAAACCGAACTCTGAGGACAGCTTTGTAATGCAGTAGTATTTCACACTTTTTTTTTTCCCCTTGGTGAGCTGCTGATGTGAGGGCTTTGATCGAACGTCAGATGTAAGAGGATCTGAGAAACAAAGGCTGTGGTTGTTTGCAGGAGAACTACTGAAGGCCTGCTGGGAAAATTATTAATGTAGACTTTCCTGCTTAGGAAACAAAATCCTCCCTCTTTTTTTTTTTTTTTTTCTCCCTTTAACCTTCCCCCCAACCCTAAATTGCAAAACATTAATTCTTTGCTTCATTAGTATGGTACATTTTAATACATGTTCAGGCACAGCACCGAAAATTGTGATAGGCATAGTCTGACCTTCAGAACCAGGGCAAATAATGTAGTGCAAGGGGACTCCCACCACTGTGGCGAGCCTGTAGGACAATTTGACTTGCCCTTGACCCTTCCCTCTATACAGCAGCAAAGTTGAACTTCCACTACAGACAGACTTTCTTATTTAGAAGTAGGATTTATTTTTTTTTACAAGCAGTATTTTCTTACAAACCATATTTTGTACTGTAGAAGGCGTGTGGTGTCCGGTCACATGTTTTCTAATCTGATTCAACTGAATGGATTGAAAATCTAACGCAACTGTACAGCAGATGAAATAGCTACAGTATGCAATTTCCAGGTGTTGTTGTGGAATTAAACTCTGCTGTTAGTTCCTTTGAATTTACTGGTTCAGCCATACTCATGACAGTGGACAACTTGGTGAAAAAATATGGAGTGATATTTGAGTAGTATGTGTTTGAGACCTACTGTTGAGATTGAGATTTTAACCAGAGAGAGAGAAAACACAAAGCTAGAAATGGGCATCAGAACTTCTGATATCTGTCACTAACTTTGGTTACAAGTGAGTCACTTCATTACGTATGTATTCCTATAGTGTCCCTAGGATATCAAACACTGTCCTAATCAGAAAGTAGTCATTCTTTAGAAACATCATCTTAAGGCCATTTGTTTTATTCTTCTGTAAAATGAGCTACAAAACTACACATCTAGGCAAAGTTATTTGAATTCCTTTAAAAACACTAGCTGCAAAGGTTTTTCTTTTTATCCTCTTCTTGAGGAAGTGTGTAGCATGCAGCAGAGAGAAGAGAGCAAGTCAAAGCACTTAACAGAGTCTCCTAGTTTTTCCCTTCTTTAGAGGAAACAGCATGGCTGTCAATCGTCGCTTTCCTGTTTATTCTCTCCAAACAGTGAGCATGTCATAGGAGATGTGGACTGACAGCGTGGAGAACAGAAGTTATTTGCCATTCTGTTAGTAGGTCCTCTTCATAAACGTGTTGCCACGGGGCTATGTCCCAGAATCCCTGTCTTGTTCTTCGCGGTTAGTCTCCCTTCAACCCAGTGTTGCACAGCTGTAGGCTTTTTTGGCTGGATACCACTAGGCTCTATCTGAAGTTTTCTGTAAACACCATTGCTGGCTTTGTGACAGACTTGAACAGAGGTGCCCTTTTACTGCTCCTTCTCTTCAGGAAGTCCAGTCAATTAGTCCAAGGCAAAACCATAGATTGTGTTTTAGTTTTTTTTCATCCTTAAAACGTTGCCAAATACTGCCTCTCTGACCTAAGTCTTTTCAGCTGAAGTGAGTGTTCTCAAGTCTAGGAACAGTTTGCAGAGACAGTATGCTAGGACTTTAGAAGTTACACATTTACATGTTAGCTATAGGAGTATTCCTGTATACGGTTTTGTCATAGTCGTTCTGTCACGTCGGTAGCTTGTTTTTTTTATTTTTTTTTTCCCTGATACTTAACCTGTGACTGGTTATTTGTAAAGAACTAGTTTCTTGGCTGGTCTGTCTACTGTTCAAGATCATCTAATGCCAGATCTGTTTTGACATTTACCTTGGTGTATTTGAATATTGTTTGCTATGATGTGTTAGTACCAGAAAACTTGTGTGTCACATGTTCAGTGACTTGCTGGACTGCTGCTGTGTTTAGAAAGGTTTCAGAATCACAGGTGATACCATCGTCAGATGAATATAATACGGACTGCTTATAATCAGTTCTTTTTTTGTTTGTTAGATTTCTAATGCTGTAGAATTTAAAATTACAGGAGGGGCAGGATCCCGCTTGTGTCTGATCTTGGCAAACAGCTTTTGATGTTTTGTCACCTCTGTAGAGATGCATGTTTTAAACCCCACAGCAGCAAATGGGGATGCCATTTTCTGCAAGTTCAGAGTACAAAACCTGACTTCAATAGTTCACTTCTTGGGAGCAAAACCAGCTGTCTTAAGGACTAAGAAAACCTGAGTTGCCTTAGGTATGCCTATAGCATGTATATATTTGCAGAGGGGCTAAGAATATATGGTTATTCAGTAGCAAAGTAGACTTCACAATATCCTTTAGGTGACTTTCTTTTCCCCCCCAGGTGTTTTTGGAGCAGCAGAACTGAGCCTGTGGGCTGATAGCTTGCAGTTAAAGAGCAGTCTCCAGAATCTTCGCTGAACTTCATAACAGTGGAAAGAAATAACATAGAATCACAGAATGGTTAGAGTTGGAAGGGACCTTGAAAATCATCTAGGTCCAACCCCCGTGCACTGGGCAGGGACACTTCCCACTAGACCAGGTTGCTCAAAGCCCCATCCAGCCTGGCCTTGAACATCTCCAGGGATGGGGCAGCCAC
>NW_009648681.1:283897-314082 GCF_000708025.1 Charadrius vociferus | reverse complement strand
CCCCAACTCTCTCAGCCTTTCCTCATAATAGAGGTGCTCCAGCCCTCTGATCATCTTCGTGGCCGTCCTCTGGACCCGCTCCAATGGGTCCATGTCTTTCCTATGTTGGGAGCTCCAGAGCTGGATGCAGTACTCCAGGTGGGGTCTCACTAGAGTGGAGCAGAGGGACAGAATCACCTCCCTTGGCCTGCTGGCCACCTTTCTTCTGATGCAGCCCAGGATATGGTTGGCCTTCTGGGGTGCAGTTGCGCACTACTGGCTCATGTTGAGCTTCTCATCGATCGACACCTCCAGGTCCTTGTCCTCAGGGCTGCTCTTGATTCATTTTCCGCCCAGGCTGTATTTGTGCTTGGGATTGCCCTGACCGAGATGTAGGACCTTGCCCTTGGCATTGGTGAACTTCATGAGGTTGGCATGGGCCCACCTCTCCAGCCTGTCCAGGTTCCTCTTGATGGCATCCCTCCCCTCCTGTGTGTCTACCTCACCACACAGCTTGGTATCACCAGCAAACTTGCGGAGGGTGCATTCAATCCCACTGTCCGTGTCACCAACAACATGTTTTTTTCTTAATTGGTAGAGTCTAAAATCTCCAAATTGATGTTACTGAATGACTGTCAGGTAATAGCTGTGAAAGTAATAAAAAGAATGGATACATCTCTAAAAATGGTATTTTTCTGGTCTCAGAATAGCGAATTGCGTAACTTTTTTTCTGTCAGTAACTGTTTTAATGAGGAAAAATGAGTGTCTTGTGCTGCAGAATAAAAAAAATATACATTTTTCTTCTTCTAGCATTTTAAAAATAAGCTCAAAGAATAAGGTATATTCCTTATTATCTGGGTCTTAGGCTCATCTGGTCTGTTGGATTGCAGTTCTCTCCTGGATCACTGTCTCTGTGTTTAATTTTCAGCTGACTTGGTTCTGTAGCTCTGTCTCCTAGTTTTCTACTATGCGAAGCGAATCTCAGGAGCAATACTGAGAAGCTTCCCTCCACTTCCTGTTACATTCTTCTACATGACATTTTTCAGAGACCTAAATAAAAAAACCCAAAACCAAACAACAAAACAAACCTGTATTTCCCAGAGTTAGATTTTCTGTTGTCTTCCTTTATTTTCTGTGAAGCGTGGGAAAACAGAATGTTGTTGACCTTTGTCTGCAAAGACTTATCCATTCCAGATAAGTACATTTGCCAACATTGCACCTATCAAATTAAGGGAGTGTCTCCAGCAATTCAGAGCCAGTATCACCAGAGACTTCCCAAAATACACTTTTAAAATTTTTGTTCTCAGCCCAGCAAGTACAGAAGTGGTCTTTAGCCAGATGTCCCCTTCAGTGAAGTAAATGTGTATTTGGGTTATATTAAGCTTCATAGCTGAGGTTGCCTGTTGATGCTGATGATGTACTTTAAATTGGCCAGTGTGCTTTAGCTCGCTCTTTATATAGGAACAACGTAAGAGGAAGATACTCTAATTGCCTTTCTGAGGTCCTCAAGTAGTCGCTTGTAGTCTTTCAAGTAGTCATCAGGATGGAAGCACTCCTGCATCTTAAACATTGTGGTGTTTCCTGCCTCTCTTGTCTACTTGATAGGTCAAGGGTTCTGCCATCTTAGAGAAGCGTGTTCCTGTGACAGTGGTAAAAGGATTTCATATGAACCTGGAGTATGGGAAACTGGAAACATGGGGAATTTTGTACTCTGGATTGAATTCCACCCGTACTTTCTCACTGTAGTCCCTCCCTAAATACATGGTGGTAAATGTTGAGCTGGAGAAAGGAAAAGGTTTTTTTCCTCTGGTGTTTTGAGATGGTGGAGAAAAGATGTTGGGTTTTCTCCAAGATATATGCAAAGTCCAAAGACGGTGTGTTTTCTGTCTCCCGAGTGCAATATCTCTACATAGGAAAAATTTCTGAGTTCTAAATGGAGGTTTGATATGCCATAGAATTCCAGGTACTGTTTCTTCATTTTTTTCATTAACTGAAAAAGCTGCATGATGTGAAGAAAAGGGAACGCAATCTCCTGTCCTTCCTAAACTAAATTCTTAAAAATAGGCCCTTTCCACCCCAGGAATCTTAGTGTGTAGTCATGCTTTCTTTTGTTTTTCCTGTCTAAGCAAGCAGGCATACTATACAATCTTCACTAAATAGCATTTTATATTTTTGGATTTTAAGACTCGAAGAAGGGAAATACCTTTTGTTAGTACTCGAATCTTTTTTTTTTTATAGATAACCACACAATTTCAGGTTAACACCGGTTAATAGTATCAGCGAAGAAGTAGCATCACCATGGCTCCTGTGAGAATTCTGGTGCTACACAGCAAAACGTATTTAGAGAATTACGCAGTTCTGAAGCTAGTATTTCCATTTATTTCGGTGGTGGTGTATCCTTGTCGGGATGAGTCAATAGTAAAAGCAGCATGTATGTCTGACCTGAGTTACTGGTGTAGAATGTGGATTCTTTTTATAAAAATACTTATATCATCCTTTTGTGACTGTGTTGCTCTTTAAGTACTTGAGGATTTTACATGTTTTATTTTAAATATAACTTAATGTAAATTAGGAACTAAAAGACTATCCTATCTGCTAAACTTTTGGTAGGCTTGTCCTTGAGCTCTAGCGTGGTTGCTTCTAACGCTTAATATGCTGACCTTGGCTCTCCAGAAGATGGATTCACAGCATAATGTTAACACTACTATGTTTTTCTTGTTTAATCCTTAATCCCACTTTAAATTTCAGTCTTTCCTAAAACATTGCAAGAATGCTGTACATCATATTGGATTAAATATGTAGATCTCATGTTCCTTTTATTGCAGAAGTAGCAAATATGTTTGGTTTATATAAAATATGTGTAATGTTTATGGTTTATTGTATTCCCATTTTCCTTTAATGTGAGACTTTTTATGCTACAGCAGTTTATTCTTTCCCTCTGCACACTTTGGCTTCCTCCTATGCTTCCCTATGTCTCTTAAACTCCTCTTTTCCTCCTCTGTCTTTCCTATCCATGCCATAATTTCTTGTATGCTTTACTTTCTTCATATTGTTTTCCTCAGTGTTTCCATCCCAAGGTTCATAGGGATGTGGAGGGATTTCCTAAATCTGTCTCTGTCATATGTTTCCTGCCATGGACTTCCACTCTTCTCCTAGATTCCTATCACCACTTACTTCTGGTGCATTTTTGCTTGTAAGGGAGCAAGATTTCCCCCCTTTTGTTTCTAGGTTCCTAAAGATAGGATGCATGTTCACTGGCATGTGTTTTCTTTGCAGTGAGACCAAACTTTGAGGAAGGTGGGACAGCAACAACGGGGAGGAAGCATGAGTTTATACGCTCTGAGAGCGAGAACTGGCGCATCTTCAGGGAGGAACAAAATGGGGAAGATGATGATGGAGGCTGGCGACTGGCTGGGTCACGGAGGGATGGTGAGAGGTGGCGGCCTCACAGTCCAGGTAAGAGATCTGGAGAAAAATGCATCCATGCTTCTAGGGAAGGGGCAGGGGGCGAATCCAGGCATGGGGAAAGCAGAGGAATGCCAGGTGGCATAAAGTTTGGAACAAAAATAGGTAAGGTTCATGCAGTTTTGGTCATTAAATACTGTTTTGGCATACATGGGGCTCTTGGTCATAAAATGATTAGCACAAAATTATGTGCCTTTTGTTTTCTTTTTAATGTCTTCAGTACACTAATGTATTTAAGGGAACAATATTTTTCAGGTGTGCGCTTGTCTGTGGTGTGCTCCAGGTGTGTATGTGCCTGGTAAAATCAAGGGTTTTTTTTTTTTTAATAGTACTGTCCCTCTGTAGCTGTGGTGCCGAGAGGAGAGAAATTACCCGCATCAGGTAGCATATCTAAGGCTGCGGAGTAACGCCGACACTGAACCATTCAGGTTCTTGGCCTTTTTCTAGTTTTCCAAATGTGTTTGCAATGCCAAGAGGCATCCTTGGAAAAACTTAAAATATGTTGCTTTATGCATCTTGTAGTTAGTTACAGGATGTCTTGTCCCACTAAATTTCAGGCATCTGTTTGGTGTCACTCTCCCCTTCCCTGGCCTGACAAAGTCAATCTCATTCACTTGCTTTCCAGCATTGCTTTGCCAGAGTTGCAGGAGAAATACAAAATGGAGCTTGTTATTTGAGTAGTATGGCTGAAACATGTGTGTGTATATATATATATTTTTTTTTTAAATTCTATTTGGAAAAGATCTAGCCAGTCATACCTGTTGTGGGACCTTAGTTTCGGGTGTCTTTTGGCTGCAGAAGGCTTCTGGGGAAGCCATGGGAGCGTTGTGGTTCTTCAACTTGTTACATTTTTACAGGGAAGCAAAGGGAGGCATGGGACATTTTGGGGGCTGAAGTAGACAAGTTTTTTTAATTGAAGAAAAGTCACACTTGCTCTTATAATGGGTCCATCACTCTTTTCAGCATCCCAAAGGAGTTTTAGTACTATGATAGTTGGGAGCAGCCATTGCCTCTGTTCCTAACCGTCTCCACAGCTACATGTTACTCTGCCCTCAAACAACTCTTAGCTTGTACTAAAATTCAGCAGTGAGACCAAGGCTAGACTTACTATCAGATTTTTCTATTTAGAGCAGGGCTAAGGGGCAAATTTTGAGGAATGTAATTTTCTTTTCCCCAATGTTTGGTCATGATTGTTCATTAGACACTGCTGCTTTGTAATATAGTTCAGATGACATCAAGCCAGCTATGATAGTACCTCATGATGATCAGATGCAGCATGATACTCAGGAGTGGAGTGTTTGGCAAGTACAAGCCTGCATACTTTAGCTTAAAAGGAAGCATAGACCTCAAATTCAGAAGTTCGTTCATGTCTTGAACTTTTTTATGAAGATCTTCTGAGGAAAGATTTTTGAAAATTCTTCTTACTTCCATCATAGGAAATATTACTGCTTATTTGAATTTTTGCTGTAGGAGACAACTAACTTAATTTCACTTACAAGTTAGTTTTAGCAGGTATAATAAAAAGCCTGTTCTAAGAATTCTGTGAATCTGCAGGGAAGTTTCTAATTTTG
This sequence comes from Charadrius vociferus, assembly GCF_000708025.1. NCBI lineage: Eukaryota > Metazoa > Chordata > Aves > Charadriiformes > Charadriidae > Charadrius > Charadrius vociferus. The sequence goes on along the minus strand of NW_009648681.1, from coordinate 309,067 downwards.
AGATAGACTGAGTTGACAGCTGTGTTTTACTAGTGTCTCAGCTTTGGTCAGAGCTGTATTTGAATTCTCCTGTTAGTAGTAGCCACAGGACCATCAAAACAGTTTAAATCACATTCTTGCTTTAAACAATTAGTTTAACTCAAATTGGCATGGCTTAAACTGCTTCTTTGTACTTATTCTGATGTTAGATAATAGTGGTAATCATGTGTCCTTGCTAAAAATAGAGAAATGTCTTCAGACTACTGTCGTCATTTGTTTAGCTGGACCTTCCTTTGCCTTGCCTCTGTGTACTCCCTGCTAGACTGTATGCTGCTTGGTTTCTTTTCTTTTGGGTGAGAACAGTTAGGAAGAATGTAGCAGTTGTCATGCTTGAGTTTATCATCTTCTGTTGTTAAGCAAAGAATACTTTGATTCCCACAGACCATTGTTTTTCTTGCTTTTGAATGCCTCTTGCTCCTTCAGCTGTGTTGACTGCAGGATGGCTGACCTAAATCTGCTTATTTTGTGCTTTTTCAATAGACACAAAGGATGAAGAGGATGGGCTGCTTCTACTGAAGCAGTCTTGTGCCCCTTAGTACAGTTTGCCAGATTCTGTGGTCTGATTTATTGTAGCTAAAGTTAACTCCCTTGACATAGTTGAAGGGATTTGTCATGTGTCCATGCTGCGTTTAAACTGTTCTTCTCTCGCATGGCTATGCCTCATAGGAAGTGAGGGATCTTCTGAATATTGGTAGTAAAGCGAAGCAGCAAATCGGTCAGACTTCGTCTTAAAATAGACAAGCCTAACGCCTTTTTCCTTCTACTACTTAATTCATAAGGATGTACACTTGTCTAGTTTTGCAGCATGAAAACTGTCTGGATTGCATCACCAGGGTTCCCCAGTCAGTTTATGGGGTTTTCTACTTTTTCTACTACTGTCTGTGCACTAGGACTTGAAGTCTGATGAGAAGACATCTTTCCTTGGCTTATACAATGGAAAAGTTGTTTTGCTAGTTGTTCTGGGTAAATGTGGTACTGCTGCTATCGTAGATGTGAAATAGGATCTTTAGACTGGGTTAACTATCTGTAAGAAAAAGTGACCATAGCTTTAAATTCACTGGCAGCTTCGAAGTTCTCTTGATTTTATTTTTTTTTTTATTTTTTAGCCATCTTTTTTAATGATTTAATGACTGCTTACCTAAAAAGCCGCTTCTTTCTGTTGTTCCAGTTCTTGCAGTCATACAATGATTGCCCTTTAAATTTGCAGAGCAAGTCCATTTAATCAGGTATATACAAACTGTTTCGATCCCCAAACTAGTGAATGATGTATAGATGCTTTTGGTTTTATTTTTTGTTACCAAGTCATCCTTAAAGACTAGAAATCATCTCTTCTTGCCTAACATTTTTTTGATATAATTTTTTGTCTTTGCTTAAGCTGCTCTATTTTCCTGAAAAGTATTTTAAAGATGCCTTAGTCTGTAATCTGATATAAAGACTTTTTTGTTGCTGCTTTTTTTGAAAAGGTTTTCAAATTCATCTTGGTTCACTCCATTTTCAGAATCAACTGCTGCGAATGAAGTAGACTGCTTAATTTTTGGCCATTGTGCTTTGTGTTTCCTGAATATCTCAAAGCAGCTTAAGTACATCTTGTTCTAAAATGGAGCAAAATAAAAAGGAGGTTCATATACAATATATGCCGAGAAAAGTAAAATGTGTACTCTTCTTGCTTTTGTTTAATATTTAGTATTGTTTAGGTTAGTATTTAGTATTGTTTTAGTGTACACTAGAAATTTCTTTACTGACTTAGAGAATATAACTTTTAAGAGATAAATAGCTATTAAGACTAAATTGAGACTAAAGTGTACTTGGTTTTCCTGAAACAGCCAGTAGTCCTTTCTTTCACCTATAATGTCACCATAAATTGCAAGGGGTAAATTTAGCTTAAAATTCTTTTTTAACCTTGGAATCTTGATCATATAACTGGTGTCTAATGATGATACAGGAATGAATTTAAAGCTATGTTTGTGTCCTAACTGTTGCTTACAAAGCTTTAGGTAAGAATTTAAGGTCTGCCTTTCCTTTGACTCGCTTTAAAGATTGGCAGCCCTGTACTTCACACCTGAGTTGCTCACTGTATTCTAACGAGGCTTTTATAAACTTTTGTTGCTATTAAAAACAAGGGCATGAATCTGCTCCACTTACCTCTCCTTTTTGCCTGTCCACCTAGCTCTGAAAATGTGTGGGATGTAAAAGGAGGTTGTGTGACTAAATCCTTGCAAGCAGACCACATGATAGACAGAATCTTAACTCGAATTTTGAAAATACCTGGAAATAACCCAACACTCAGAATTCACCTTCAAAACCCATGTTTGAGTCCCACTATGAAGAGCCTGTGCTGCTGGTGTAGGGATGTGAGCCGTGTAAAAATAACTGAGGGTCCTCAGTGCATGGTCTCAAGATGGCCCGTTTATGGCTGCGCAGAAAGTACTTAATACCAAATTTTCCTCCTCTATACAAAAGAGAGCTGAAGAAGAGATACTTGGCTCATTGCAAGAAGGACAGCACACAGACAGAGATAGTAATTTGTTTGTAGGATACAGCGTTGCCGGGTTCAGGCCATAGTTCTGTTTTTCCATATATTGGGAAACCTGACGTGGACATTGCTGGGTGTACTGAGGGGATGTCTGCCTCTGGTTTTAATCAGAAATGCAGACTGGTTGTCAGCAACCTCACACACTTAAACCTTGGAAAAAGCCCTCCGATTTCAGAGGAAGTCCTGGTTTTGATGCATTGATATTTCTGACGGGGGAAGGGGAAGTAAACTTAACGCTGCTTCTCATGCCGTGTCGGTGGAATTTTCGTGTCAGGCCTTTTCTTTCAGGGAGACTGTGTTGTCCTGCTTCGTTGCTGGTTGCTCCCAGAGATGCTTTTGTTCTTTTAAAATTGAGCAGCATTTTAATGAGACGTTCATATGCATGACTTGCTTGAAAAGAAGGCCCTGGGAAACCTGCACCTCCTGAGCGTGCACTAAGCTGGAGCCCAGGGTGCTGTGGGCAGAGGCGCAGGGGGTGGGATGCAGGCATCCTCTGCTGAAGAAGATGGCGAAACGATTATTACTTGAGCTCTCCGGAGTACTTACTCCATTAGTGCGTCTTCAGTGAGCCTTTGCTTACATATTTTTCAAGAAGGTCTTGATGAAGAAGTCTGACATAACAGGCCTAAGACGTGAAGAACTGCTTTAAAGCAGGCAGAAAAGATGGGATAAGTGCAAGCTTAGAGTGCCTTCTTTCTTTCCTTAATGACATTAAAAAGGTTGCCTCAGAACATTGATCTGACAGTTTTGCATATCGAAAATGTTACTTATTTGGTTTCCAAAGCATGACTGTGCATATAAAAGCATATGAAGCATCTATTAAGTTATACAGTGAAATTATTTGCAAATAAGCACAGATGGTATAGCGAAGGCCTTGTTAAAGTCTAACCTTTTGTGTTTCCTTGATAAAATATAATCTTAAAATTCAGTGTTTCTAGAAGGAGCTTGTTTTTATGATTTCCTGTATTTTTGAGGCAAAGGTGGATTTTTGCATGGTTAGTGTTAATACTTAGGATACTAGGGTTGATGTGGAAACATTCCTCACTCGTATAAAGCACATGGAACAGAGGACAATGTTTCTCCTCTTTTCTGTGATTTTTTTTTTTTCATAGCCATTTGATAAACATTGAGACTGCACTGATAGCACAAATTCTGAGACCGAAAAAAGAATTTTTTGTTTTCTCCAGAAAAGAACACAGCCACCACTAAAAGCACTAAAAACTAAAGTGCTTTCATTTTTGCTTTGCACCTTTCTGGTAAAGACAGCTTCTATTGGATGGAAAGCTGTTTACAGTCCTCTCATGCCCAATTTGTTTTCCTTAGCAGCAAGTTCTTTACAGTTTAAATAGCATTATTGCAGTCAGAGGATTTTAAGCTTCGTTGAATGAAGATGTCTTCTGAATAGATTAGAAAGAAAAGTGAAATAAAATTTATACTTGACTTGGGAAAGCTTTCCCTCTTTTCTTATTACCGTTCCAAGTTTCAGTATTCCACGGCTAAAAAATTACCATTCAAGAGACGTAACAGTCCTTTCAAAGGTATTTGAACAGTCATCAGTCCACTTTTCATGTATGTGCCCAAAAGTGTCTCTGAGGGGAAGAGGAAAAAAGCATGGGTGGCTTGTTCAGGAGGTGACTTTTGCAGATCGCCTGAAAGAAAATATAAAATCTTATACATACAAAAATGCCAAAAAAATATTTAAGTCAATGGTGGCTAGTAAATTCAATCAGCATCTAGTGTCGCTTGTCTTATTTTGATGTTCTGTCGTGTTTTAGATTATGTAGCCCAGCTTTCTTAGCCTTATGTGTTTTTTTTAATGCTCATAATACAGTTTATGATGTGGGGATATACAGTGGACAATGTTTGAAAGTCTCCTGCTTAATGGTAAGGTACACCTTTTCTTTCCCTTGTCCTTTAGGATGCCTGTTCATAGTCGGATTGTACCCTGTAGGGGCTTTCTGAATTTCTGTCCCTGTTTGTCCTCTCTTCACCCACCCCTTCACCCTTCCAAGTAAGCTGCTACCCCTGGGACTGTCTTGTAAAGTTACTTTCCCCCCACCTTAGACGGCCCTCGTTCTGCAGGCTGGCGAGAACACATGGAGCGACGGCGGAGGTTTGAATTCGATTTCCGGGAACGAGATGATGAACGGGGTTATCGACGAGTACGGTGTGGGAGTGGTAGCATGGATGACGACAGAGACAGTCTCCCTGAGTGGTGTTTAGAAGACGCAGAAGAAGAAATGGGAACATTTGACTCCTCTGGAGCATTTCTCTCTTTAAAGGTGAAAAGCTGTCTCGGGCCCTTTGTTCACTTTGAGCAAATGTCCCGATATGTCGGGTGGATTATGGATGATTATGTTGACTTTGTAGAAGGTGCAGAAGGAGCCAATCCCTGAGGAACAGGAGATGGACTTCCGACCTGTGGAGGAAGGGGAAGAAAGATCTGACTCTGAAGGGAGCCACAATGAAGAAGCCAAAGATCACGAAAAGACCACCAAGAAAGAGGGGGAGAAAACAGATAGAGTAGTGGCAGGTAAGGGGGACTTCTCATGCATCTGTTCTATGCTGCAGCGTAGAATTTCCATTAATTCAGTTACGTAGAACCATGCAATGTTACAGAAGCAGTGGAAGAAGCAGTCCAAACATCTTCACCGGCTGCCAGGTCAGATACCCCACCGAAATCCCAGCCTCCAGACCCACTGCAGACAAGCCTTTTTGAAAGGAAGGAAGAGTCTGTGCCAGAAAGAACAGAAAAAACAGAAGAGAAAGAGAATCGAACGGAGAATACACCGCCCGCCAAAATGTCCAACAGAGGGGAAGGTAATAAACTTGGTAGATAAATTTAGTCAGTTTCCAGTACTTGTGATTAGTCTTGGTCTCTTTTAAGAGATGAGGACTGGATTATGGTGATGAAAAGCCAGAATTTACCAACTGGTTTTGTAAATACAGGATTTGTTGGATATGCTATCCCAAATGCTTGCAGTTCACTGGTACTTCACATCGCAATGCGGTTTAGAGAAACATGAGCTACCTGTGGATGTGTCTTATTGTGGCAGAGCAGATCAGTCTGGAAAAATGTATATGGCCAGGGAGTGGGATATGCTGAAATGTGCCGAGTTCTGCACTGTTAGAACTAAACTGTTTGTTCCTTGAAGCTAGGTTGGGTGCCTGTGCTGTAAACAGTACCAATGTGCAGTCATACATACAGAAGATCTGAAAATGCTTTTGCTTTGGTGCTAATTTTAAGCTGTTGAATGGTTTCTACAGTAAGTTCTTAAAAGTAATTTTCATTTATTTTCATGTTAAAGATAATGAATTAATTTTAACATTTTTCTTTAGATTTGGCTTCTGTTGCTCAACCTTTGCCACAGATTTCTGCAGACACAGCTTCTCCTGCTCATCTTTCTCCTCCTGTTTCCAATTCAAATCCTGCTCTGCGGCCAGTTCAGACACCTGTCACAGCTGCTCCAGGCATGGGCAACATTCCTACTGACCCAGATGATGAAGAGGGCCTCAAACACCTAGAGCAGGTAAAATTTCTCAAATTCCTTTGTTGTTGACAATTGTGAGACTGGAGGAATGCGGAATGCAAAAAATATTTGAAGCCCATAAAAAACCAGAAATGCAGCTGAAACCTTACACTCCGCAATATATCCTGAAAGCTACTTTTCTTCCCTCCATTATTTTTTTTGGAGACTAATTCAATGTAGTATTTTTATGAAAAAGGGTACTATATCCAGTGTTAAGAGCTACAGGCAGTAGCACTTATGACCGCTGTCAGGTAGCCTTACCATTTGCCTTCAGAAACCATAAAACAGTATGCCCAATATGTTTAAGAAACAACCAAAAAAAACCCCCCAACATATATAAATGAAGCACAGACTGTGTTTGTGAAAGTTTAGTGACTGCTGGCATGTAGAGCATTCTTCATGCTAGTGCTCCCATACCTGTTGTTATTTTTCACCATGATACTGTGCGGGACCTTCTTGGCAAGTTGTTTTAAAGCTTTGCTTATGCAGGTGAACCGTGCTTGTTCAGGATTCTGACAAGGTGGTACACTGAGCTCAGGGTTTGTGGTGCAGTTACACCAGTCCTTGAGTTGCCTGTAATTACTGGTCCATTCTTGAGCACTGGGTAGTACAAGGTTGTTATATTTGGCATGCTCGTTTTCATATCTGTAAGCACACATCTAACTCTTGTATTCCTTGCTGGTTTTGATGTCTCCTGCAGCAAGCAGAGAAAATGGTGGCATACCTGCAGGACAGTGCCCTTGATGATGAAAGACTAGCAGCAAAAATTCAAGAGCACAGAGCAAAGGGTTCCTCTATGCCATTGTTCCATGAAGCCATGCAGAAATGGTACTACAAAGATCCACAAGGAGAAATTCAGGGTAGGTCTGTGCCCTTTACACTTCCTCTTTTGTTTCACAGAACTGTTAGAGTTCTTCACAAAGTTACTACGGACAGATACTGATGCTTGTCTTTACAAAAGCAGCATGAGGAATATACCGTTCTAGAGTTAGGTTTTGAAAATAAATCTTCTGCTCATCACTGCCCCCATCAGCTCAGCATGCCTAATGTCCAGAATTAGATTTTCTTGTCGCTAAGGTTTGTCATCACTTCATGTTTCTGTAAATTGAGGTTAGACTAAAACCTGTTTTTCATGCCAGTGGTTACTCAGATTTCCAGGTAATGGTAGAAACAAAACAAGAACGTGACCATTCAGTTGTTTGTTGAAGAATCCATGAGAAACGTTGAAATCAGTTTTCTAGTCTGAGCCTGAAGACATTGAGTATTCAGGGAAGGGTAATTTGTTTAGAATCTAGAGCAAAGAGGAAGAAAGTTTTCACAAGCCAGTGCTCGCACGTAATCTCAGTTTAAATTGTACTTGCAGCAGTGCATTATCAGCTCATGTAATAACAACTATCTCATGCTTGCAGTTTTACTTAAGTAATCTTTTTTTTTATGGAAATTGGAACAGACCTTTCGTATAGATAGTCGCATCTTTGCATTCAGAAGGTACTTTTCTTTTGGAGGTCTCAGGGCTGTGTTTTAGCAGCTGCTTGGCTGCCTCCCAAAACTGCAGTTGAGCAGCGAGTTCCTTACTTGCTGTACTTCGCTAAGTAGTTGCTAATGCTGTTTAGTGTTAATGACTTCCTCGCCTATCAACCCTAGATAGGATTTATGGAGGTGTTAGTTGTGGGATCTGTGCCAGTCTCTTGTCTGCAGGTGTTACATATCTTTAGGTTTTTCTTATCCCTTTCAGTTTAAAGGATGAGAACCATAAAGCGTTTTTATTTGCACAGTGTGCTTCAAACTGTATGCTGCTCACTGCTGGGTGTCTGTTGCTCAGTGATGGTCTGACAGTTTTTTGTTGGAGTAAGTACTTCCTTGAATGTGACCTCCAGAATTAAACGCTCCCACATTTTTTTATTTTTATTTTCTTTCCTGGGATATCTCTTGTGGTTTCATATTCTCTGGGTGGCATTACTGTCTAAAGATACTTTTACAGAGAAGGCAAGAATTGCTGAACACTCTTGCTTTTCAGAAGATACTTTTGCAAAAAATGTATTTATGTGGTTCTTGCTCTGTTAAATAACCTATTTTATTTATACTGGCTTTGTTTCCATTTGGATATGTAAAATGAGTATAGGAGTCTTCCTTTTGAAAGGAGTGACTGAAATCTTTCTCAGGAAGAGAGGAAGTAGCGTTGCTTTTTGAGAAAGGAAAAGAGAAACTGGTTTCCTCATTGTCTTAAAAAATGTAATCTTGTACTCAGAGGTGGATCTGCTCATCTGCTAAGTTCCAGAAACAAAACTTGTATAAAAGATACGAAGTCCTCTGATTTCAAGGCAAGAGTTGAAACAGGCTAAGATTGTTTAATTATCTGTGCAGTGTATGTGGGGAAAGTAGTGCTTGTGCTTTTAGCACTATCAGCTAGCGGATACTGCTGAGATCTAAACTGGAAATTGCAGCTGTTGTCAACTCGATGCTGATCCTGAAGCAGTGAGCTTTGCTGGAAGGCAGGATGCGTATTAGCTGGACCAAGCTCCGCACCACCGTGGCTGCTTGGCTCGTCTCCCTCCAGTGCGTGGTAAAAGCAGTCATGCACTTTTCAATAAAAGCTATCTCGGGGGATGTTTTTGCCACTGTAAAACATCTAGATATGTTCATTGACAGTCCAGTCTTGAATGTGCTGTCTGTCCAGACAAGTGGATGAGATGAACAGGAACAGGTATTGCAGTACTTTAACAAGCACTGTGCTCTTTGTTTCCAGAATGCTCAACTTGGCCTTATTTCCCTTCCCCCATGTGTATTGGTTGGTGTTATTTCAGGTCCTTTCAGTAATCAGGAGATGGCAGAGTGGTTCCAGGCTGGATACTTCACTATGTCGCTGTTGGTTAAGAGAGCCTGTGATGAGACTTTCCAGCCGCTGGGAGACATCATGAAAATGTGGGGCAGGGTTCCCTTCACTCCAGGTCCAGCACCACTTCCACATCTGGTAATTATGTGACAGTTAAAGTATTCAAATAGTCCCATAACAAATGGAAAGTGAACTATTTTCATGTCAACTGCTCTGTCTTGGAGTTGCAGTTGTTCCAAGCACCAAAGTTGAACCCTGTGTTAAATTACCTTCTTAAGAAGAGAAAAGATGCTCAGTTTAAAAATGTTTGTTTTGCCATGTCTGGGGCTGGAAGGTTTGGTCCTGTGATACATACAAGTGCTGTGTATTTCACAGTCACCATACTACAGGCTTTGTTTGTAAATGTTGATCTCTGTCTGGGTGTTTTTCTGCTTTCTTTGTCTTATCAGTTCAGAATGCAACTTTTATATTGCTTGCATTTGCAATACACTACTACTGTTATTATATGTTATTAAAATAGAATGTTTTATTCCTAAACACAGGGTGAGCTGGACCAAGAGCGGCTGACTAGACAACAAGAGTTGGCCCTGATCCAAATGCAGCACCTCCAGTATCAGCATCTTTTAATACAGTAAGACTGCCAGTCCCAGAGATCTTCCAGTGGCTGTGTTCTGCTCTGCATTTTTAATCACCTGGGTTCAGCTTCTTGTCATTGTTTCCTTGGGCAGTGGGGCTGGGAGTGCTTCACCTCCAACAGCAATAGCCTCCTTCCACAAACACCGGGGGCTCGATAGTCTACAGGATTAGAACAGAGTGTGGCACACTTCTCAGACTATTTTTCAGCGTCATGCATAGCTACTTTGGTGAGATCTGCTATATAGGTAGCTGTTGTGGTGAAACTGAATCCCAGCTATCCTTGTAACGCAGTTTTGGATGTCTTGGAGTCAGAGGAAGGCTTACATGTCTTTTGAACTGGAGGTGGAGAAGGTAGAACTTATTTTTGGTCTGCTTGCTCAGCTTTTTGAACGTCAGTGGAAGGTAACTGCTGGGGAAAGCAGTTTGTCATTCATTTTTGCCGAAGTTGACAGTTGTTCGGTTCTGGCCAGTTCCTAACAGCTTGTGTGCTAGGAGCTTGGAGGAAAGAAAGCAACCAGGTAGACTACTTGGTCAAGGGGTCCTGAAAGCATGTGCCACAATTATGATTTTTGGATACTGGTTGTCATCTTAAAGTTTGGTAAGGTGAGAGCCTGCACCTGTACTAGGGGATGCCTTGGCATACTAGGGAAGAGATTGATTTGTATAGGTGGGCAGTCATCAAAGCCAGATTAATTAGAGCCATCTGTATGTAATGTATAGAAAAAAGGAAGTAGTGTTGCATATCTTACAAGAGTAACATTGGACAGCAGTAACCAGTTGACATAGTTGAGGGTGAAGAGAAATTTGGTTGTGCTCATGTGGGCCACCTTGTTGTATTCTTGTTCTGTCCGAGGCCCCGTTCTGTGGTTTCCTCTAGTATTTAGCATGTACATTATATAGGTCAGTGGGCTTTAGTCCTGGAGAATGAATCTGTACGCAACTTCTGCAACTTGGGCATTATATAAATAAGCAAGTGACCAAGTACCAGTGATTCTCTGCTTCTCTTTTGAAGACAACAATATGCACAGGTGCTGGCTCAGCAGCAAAAGGCAGCCCTCTCATCCCAGCAGCAGCAGCAGCTCGCTATTCTCTTGCAACAGTTCCAGGCCCTGAAGATGAGGTGAGTTAGCCCAGACTTGAACTTAATACCATTCTTCCTATACTCTAACTTGCATATAACGATAATTATAATCTTGGCAGGGGTCCATCCTATTCAAGTTTGCTCATATTTGAGCATTACATATTTTAAAGGTTGTGTGAATATGAAACAGTTGCAGGATGTCGAATTCTTCTTTATATATGTAGCCTTCACCTCAGAGAATGTTTATGAAAACGAGGAGGAAAATCTTATAGTTGAAATCATACCTTTTAGACAGATGTGTTGTGCTGGTAACAGAATGGCTTTGCCAGTTGAGTTCTGCAGTACTGTGTGCTTGTTCCTCAAACTAGCCTATACGCAGCAAATGCAAAACTGTAGCAGTATCTGGCTTAACCCTTGACTTGGCGCAGGGATGAGATGAGCAAGAACTCTGCGAGCAAGTAGTATTGTCCACATGGTATTTTTGTTTTAAATAGAGGTGTGGAAGGAAAGGAGTATGTTACAAGTTACTGAATCTCATGCGTGTTCAGAGCACTCCTCTCCCTGGAAGTGGCATGTTGACTCTTCCTGTTGGTATTGCAGAATATCTGAACAGAACATGATGCCACCTGTTACAAGGTCTGTGTCAGTGCCGGACACTGGCTCAATATGGGAACTTCAGTCAGCTTCACAACCTACAGGTAAGATGCTTAGCACGCGTCAGATATGTTGAGAAAAGTTTGCCGATTGAGAGCCAACATCTTTGAGATGATCACTCCCTTTTTCATGCTAGGGGAAGTTATTTCTGCATCAGTATTTTTTAACTGGTTCGGGCTACTTTGCCTTGCAGCTTAAATTCCATTTGAGAGCTGTGAATAATACGGTAATTCTTCCTGTGGTTATAGGAAGCCTTGATCCAAAGGGATTGAGTGTTACATTATAAAGGTGTTCTGCTTTGATGGGAGGAGTTTGAATAGCTGGTTCTTGTGTGGAATTCTGTAGGAAACCCAGCCTTGCTTCAGTAACGGACAAGTCTTTTTCTACAGGAAGATAAAGTGGCCCTCTACTAAGACTAATGTATTGTCATGATTTTAGTTTATAAAATACAGTAATTGCATAGACAAGATTTTCCCCTTTTTAGCTGTTTTTTGTTGATGTGCTTATTTTTGCTTGTCAATGTTTGTTTTCTTCACTATCTAGTCTGGGAAGGAAGCAGTGTCTGGGATCTCCCCATTGATACTGCAGCTCAGGGACCAGCTCTAGAACAACTTCAGCAGCTCGAGAAGGCCAAAGCTGCAAAGGTCAGAAACTGTTTTGTACTGTAAGAAGTTGGGATTGCTGTTCTGCAATGTAGCTGTGTTTCTTGAGCCAATGGAAGACTATTAGCTCTTCAATCTTCAGGCCGCTCTGTACGATTTTGATTAGATTTTCATGGAAAACACCATAAAGAGAATATGGGTTATAGAAACCAGTTACGAAATCCTTGTGGACTGCTGTTTGGAAACCATTGCTGTGGAGGTACTACTGACCTCTAAAGTAGGGATTGTATTTTTTACACTTGTGATTAAAAACTCTTCACTAGCCACCTCTGTTTTATAATGGGATCATCATGAGCTGTCATGCCAAACCCTGAGTAGGAACAGGTGGTAGTTCTCTTAATCCTTGCATCTTTTCACCAGAATTGGTTTGGGGAGTTGTAAGAGTCCTGTTTGTCAGGCTTGCTTCACACTTACTCTAGTATTAAATTATTTTTGTAAGTTTGAACCTGTATGATTCTGTGCATTTCCTGAAACTGATTATTTTATGACGTCTGCAAAGCAACTCACTACTAGCTTCTAAAGTCAGAGGTTATTTTAAGGAGCTGATGTAGAAAGTCTGACTAGAGAGCTGGTGTTCGTTACAGAACAGAAATTGTCAGAAATTGTTCTAGACTATTTCAGCAATCTGACCCCAGTAGGCAGCCAGCTGATAGGTAAAATTACAACTAAGGGAGAGCATCTGTCAGAGGCTTCACCGGTTATGTTGTTACTATAATCTCAGCAGAGTCGCCCTAAGAAGTGGTGTAGGAATACGTTACCTGCATCTGAGTATAGTTTTATGTGAATTGTAGCTAGAGCAAGAGAGGAGAGAAGTGGAAATGAGGGCCAAACGAGAGGAAGAGGAGAGGAAAAGGCAGGAGGAGCTTCGGAGGCAACAAGAAGAGCTACTTAGGAGGCAGCAGGAAGATGAGAGGAAACGACGGGAAGAAGAAGAACTGGCCCGCAGGAAGCAAGTGAGTTTCCTCAATGTAGTTCATCTCTGATTAATTGTAATACTTTATAAAACTCACTTTAAGAATCCTGTGAGGTCTAATTAATCTTTGGTAGGTGTGTATGAAGACAGTTCTAATATTTTTCATGTGAGTATATGAATTGATTCTTCTGTTTGTGATTTTTAAGAGCCCAAATTGCAATCTGAGAAATGGGCTTTGATGGTTCACTTCAAGATAGGTTCCTGTTTGTGAGCCGAGAGGCTTTATTCCGTGTGGAATATTCCCTCCCAACTTCTTAGTGTCAATATTAGACTTCAGTTAGTTGCCCAGTTATTGTATGTTCAATCTTTACTCACCATTTATGCAGTCTAGTGCTTTGATAAGGGCATGTTCTGGAGTAGACTGGAGCTCGAGCAGCCGTTTCAAATGAATAAAACGTAGAGCACTATAGTGGAAAAAGTGAGTAATATTTAGCTTTTTTCCCCCCCTTTTTTTTTAACTTAGTAAATAACTTTTTTGAGTAAATGATTATCTGGGTTATAGTGTAGAGTCTGTTAGCTTTATTTTCTTGAGTTGATACTGGAAAAGGAAGGGATGTAGTTTGGACAAGCAGATTTGTTAAAATGAATGGCGTGACCTGTGTTAAAGTAGGAGAATGAACGTAGGAGTTGTAGTATGTTCTTAATCTTATAGAACACAGGATGGAGACATTATTAGCTTGATGTTTCTAGCATTTACTTCTGAATTCTGTATGGAAAAAAAGATTAACTGTTCCTTAAGTGTCATAGGAGGGAAAGACAGTGAAAGTTAGTTTTCACTCTGCATGTGAAGGATAGGGGTGATCACATTGAGCTTATTCGCTAAGTTAGTCAATAAATGCCCTGTGAAGTAGCACATGAATATCAGGTGAAAGTAAATAATTTTGTCCTTGAAAATACTTTCTACGTGCTTAGGTAGGCAGTTGTAAAGCGCATTTCCAGGTTTAAGGATCAGACATTTCTGAGGAAGCCTCTAGAATCTTTAGTTTTATTTGTAGGCTAGTCATAGACCTCAATTCACTCAGTGTTTGGGTTTTGTCACTGAACATCTCTTTTAATAGACTACAGTGTGATATGTAGTTAGCTTTCATGGTATCTTTAAGAATCAAGTCTATAAATAAATGGCTCCTTGCTTTAATTTATCTGCTTTGTGTACAGCAAGTCATTACGGTATACAGTGGAAAAGCATCCTTTGATGCTCAAGTTCAAGCTTCGCTGCAGCACTAAAGCAATAATATACTCAACAATTTTAACTTTTGAGTTAAGTTGCTTTAGATCTGTTTTAATAATAACTAACTTTTCAGCTGATCACCTGGTAACTCAATGTGTTTCATCCATGGTGGCTTGAAATAAATAGACTTGGGTTGTTTTTTTCAGACTTAACAGTTTTGCTACTGCGTATAACTTCTTAGAAATGTTCGTTAAATTCCGAAGTGTTTTGTCCACTTTGGATTTGTACAGTAAACAATCTGTGTCTCCCTTTCTGAGATGTCATGGGAAATAATTATTTACAAGGAGGAAGCAGAATGTGGTTGAAAAGCAGTAACAGCAAGTATCTTAGTTCACTACCAATGGAATAATTGCCACAATGCTTAATTCTGAGCAGTAATGGTCTTGAAAAGGTAACAAAAGAGTTAAAGCACTTCTCTGGAAAGAGAAAATAATATTGTATTCTGTATTTTAAAAAAAAAAACAAACTGGTCTAATATTTGAATCTGACTTCTGTACTGGAAGGCATTGTAGAATCAGGGATGAACTGATTTATTAGCATGGATTTATACAGAGGAGATGATGCTTAACAAATTTGATTAACTTCTTTTGAGGAGATGACAGTGAGAGCTGAGAGGGGTGAAGCAGTAGACTTAATCTGCCTGGACTTCAGGAAGGCTTTTGATGTAATACTGCATAAAAGACTAGTATATAAGGTTAGTAAATATGCTGTTGATGGTGAATTCTAAATAAAAAAAAAAATAACTAATAGAAATTCAATTCTGTAGGATGAAATGTCATACCAAATGTTGAATCCAGTTCTGTTCATAGTTTTCATCAATTACTTGCACTGTAGAATTGCAAACAGTAATGCCCAGTTTGTGTAGCTCCTGTATTTCTTTTTTGTTTCTGGTCTGGTATTTTCGATTTTGTAATGATTGCTCACTTTCAGGAACAAAATTTGAGGTTTAATAATTAGCTAATAATTGTTTTCTCTGAATTATATCTTTAGTGTTCCCTTTAAAGTACCTGGTTCACAGATGAGATCCACAAAACTAAAAGACTTGTAAGCCCTGGTAACATAGACGAGCAGAATTGCTGGTGTTACTAACTGCAAAAAATTCTGTAATATTTTATTTAAGAATCCACAATCTACTGAAATTAAGCTTGTTACTTAAGGATTTTCTGCAATATTATAGATATTTTAAAAGATCTGAAGTTGTCTATCTGTACAGTAAGATATGTGCGCTTGAAAACAATTATTAGAAAAGATGCACAAGAATATTGGGATTCTCTTGGAGCAGGAAGGCATGAATACAGGAGAAGTAAGAGCCAAAAGACTGAGTTTGTTTCCTATGCAAGTCAGTGGCAGAAAACTGGAGAGCTTTGAATGTCTTTGGTCACATGCTCAAACAAAAACATTGAATAATAAGAAGATACAGAAGTAAATATTAAGACAACCTTTTCTATAGCTGTGAAGAGTAGGAAAAAAGAATTACATCAGCCATGTGGTTCCCAGCTTTTCATAATCTTGCAGATTTTTTTCCTTGTGTTGTTACAACACTGTTCATCTTTAGTGCTCTAGGGGAGAGAAGGGTTTTTTTGTTGTTTTTTTTTTAATTGCTGTCATTCAACAGTGTCTCTCCTGGCATGCCTGAACAAGAAAGAGATCCCTACAGTTTTATTAATGGCAATTCTAGCCTCATTTCCCAAAGGGCAAGTAGGGCAGAGATCTGAATGGACCGCTGCTGTAAAGGAGGACTTGGTGACTTTGTCCATCTCTCTCAGGTACCATGTGTTACGTCAGTGACATCCCCCCGGCCTGGCTGGCAGCTGGGCATCCTGAGCTGAGATCCTGGTGTGTGGTCTCGAGTCAGACAAAACGGACTGGCACACCTCCAGCCTCCTCAGTAGCCTTTTCAGCAAAAGAAACGAGCAGAAATTTTTCAGCACTTGTACTGGGGACACTTGATTAATGTGACTTGACTGGATGTGTCCCGGTAATTCAGTTACAGGCCCAAGGAACAAAATGGTCTAGGTGTTGTGTGTTGCGCTTGAAGCTTTTGTGAATATGACAAATCAATGACTTGATTAACGAGAAAATGATTCACGGGCTACTGTTTTATGTCCAGCTAGCGGAAGAAAAACTTACACTTTTTGCACTTATATTTAGCACTAAACCACTTAATTCATATTCCTGTATGTCACTTACTTGGCTTGCAGCCAGCAGCTCTCCAGTGCTTATAAAAAATGTTCTGTCTACTGACAGTTATATTGTAGACATCTGAAGTTAGCTGTTGTCAGAGAGGAACCTGGTCCAGTTGTTCAGCCAACTGCATTGCAGTTTATCTACGCTGTATGTATATGAAGGTTTGGTGTCAGATTTAGTAAAAGGGTCTTAGATTTCAAAATTAGCTTCCTTGATTTACCAGAGTTCAGAATTTATATCCATGCTGCACAATTAGTCTCCCTTCATCCTGTGAATAATGTATTGCTTATAAAAAGCTTGTATGAGTACGATTGCACAGTACTGATCATTCAAAAGGAAAATGTGTTTATGAGAGCTTAAAGAAGTTCTTGTTCGAAAAGTAGGATCTTTAGGTTGAGTTGACAGGATAAGTCAGGAAGTGGAGAGAAGAATAGAAGGGATGAGAAGCAGGGTGGCCTTACCACACTTGTTGGACTTCAGAGATAAGAAAAGGCAGCAAAAACCAAGGGTATTTTATGCAAGGGCAAGTTAGAACTGGAGGAAAAATTGCACGGATGTGCTCCTGTTTAACAATATACAGGAAGCCAGCAGAAGGCTGGTTGTGCCCTATTCCTCCGAAAAGCAAGTAGCAGAATGGAAAAATTTCTCTTTATGATAAATCTTCAGAGCAGCAGGAAAGGGTGCTGATGTTTATTTTCGAGCTAAGTAAATAATTTTGAAAGCAAAACGTAATTTATTGGAAGCTATTTAAAGAACTTGGGGAAAGCCAAAAAATCAAAGCCCTCAAGAGACCTTTTGTTGGCCATAATGTTTAAACAGTATAGGAATAGCCCAGTCAAACCCCTTTCATCGAGTTCCACATCTCTGGGACTTCCGAAGGTTACAGTGTCCTTAAGTGCACTGGGCTGCTTTGGCTTATTTCTGGTGTCTGGAGATGTGGTTTGAGTTTTGTAGTGCACTTGAGTAGTCAGTGTTTAGAAACTCCTATAACTAGGAAAAGCTTCCACCTTATAGCTGACACCCAAAAAAAGGGAATTATTGATACCCACGTATTAAAATATACATGTTCAAGTACAGTTAGTACATCTTGGAAAGAGTAGTCTCACCCTTTGTTTTCACTCTCAACACCATTCGTTTTAAAACCAAAGATAGGCAATGATTTCATGTGTTTCTTTTTTCATTAAAATAATTCATTTATGTATGAGATGCACATTGCATCAAAAAACTTGTTAAACATGTGGGTGTGTAGTGTTTAATGTAGTTGTTGTAGTAGTGCTTAGCTTGGAGCTAAGGAGCTTTTCTTGAGGCCATTTATCTGGCCAGACCATGTTGTAGTCTGTGTTCTGATGTGGTTCATCAATAAAATGGCATTTATAGATTGACATTTTATTCCCAACTCCAGGAGGAAGCCCTGAGGCGACAACGAGAGCAGGAAATTGCACTAAGGCGGCAGCGGGAGGAAGAGGAGCGGCAACAACAGGAGGAAGCACTTAGAAGATTGGAAGAGAGAAGAAGAGAAGAGGAGGAAAGACGGCAGCGAGAGGAGTTAATTCGTAAACAGGTGAATGGCAAAAGGGACCTATTACATTTAATTACGGAGGCTGCCAGAACGAACAAGCTTTGAAACTTGCATCTGTGCCTGAGAGACCATCAGTTTTGGTGGAGGAAGGCAAAGCTTGTAGACAGTATCAAGTGAGTGAAAAATAGGTTGTTTACCCTGTATCCTGAGTTCAGACGAAGTAATCAGAATCTGATCTGCCCTTTGGAAAATAAATTTGTGTCGCATGAGTGTTTTCCTTCATGCTTGAGCCTTAAGAATGGCTTTGCAGCATGGTGTTTCTACTCCTTTCTTCAAAACAAAGGTAGAGTACAGTATCAGAATAACAACTTGTTTTGAATTGTCACTCTTTGAGCCTTTACTGTAGAACTTTTATCTTTAACATCATCTGAGATGATCACTTTTCCCAGTCTTTCTGTACTGTTCCAAGACTATACCCACTATCAAAGTTCCAGCTTTTGTCTTCCCTTTTCTTATCTTACTATTAACAGGGTTTTTTCCTCTTGGGGTCAGCTTTAGAAGTCCTTATTGGGGAACTTGAGCTTCCAGCCCTAGTTGATACTGTCACAGTCCCTAAATGGCAGGGAGGTTGGAACTCGATGATCTTTAAGGTCCTTTCCAACCTAAACCATTCTATGATTCTGTGATTCTAAATCAAACTGATCTTGAAACACTATTGGCTTCACATTAGCTTCCAGGTCCATTTCAGAATTGCCAGGTATTTAAAAATTCTTTTTCAGGGCTGTCCCTTATAATACATTCATCACCATTTCTGTCCCACCACAGAGTCATCTCCTTTGTTAGCAGAAACATTTTTTCCTTTGCAACTCCGGTGTTTGGTAAAAGCAGTAAACATCACCATCTTTGTCATCTGTTTTCTTCTGTCGACACCTCTTCTGCCTTTATTTCTGTCAAGGTTTATTCCATTGGAAGTACAGCATTGCTGGACTGTAAGTAGTGTAAGGAGGCGGAAGCAGCTCAGACTCGCAAAGTGCATAACTCCTAGAAGGAAAGTGGTGTGAAATTAGCTAGTCTGAACTAGGGAGATGTCAGTCTCTTCCAAGTCCCTTGATGGAGCAATGGGAAAGTTTAAAGTTTGAGGGGATGTAGACTATATTATTGGGCTTTCTTATCTGAGAAATGTAAAGCTAAATGAACAACCTAAACAGCACAGATTACGGATATAAAGGCCTCTCTGTTCTGTCGGGCTCTCAATACCAGAGAGTAGAAGTAATGTAGATGTTCTAAGTCTGCTTAGACTTTACTCTTCTTTATGTCCTGGGAAGGAAGAGGAGGCTGCCAAGTGGGCACGTGAAGAGGAGGAAGCTCAACGGCGACTTGAAGAAAGTCGGCTACGCATGGAAGAAGAGGCAGCCAGACAGCGGCTTGAAGAAGAAGAGCGAAAGCGCAAGGAGCTGGAACTCCAGCGCCAGAAAGAAATAATGAGACAGAGGCAGCAGCAGCAGGAGGCTTTACGACGGCTGCAACAACAGCAGCAACAGCAGCAACTTGCACAAATGAAGGTAACTGATTTCTACAGTTTAACTTCCTCCTTCAGTTCAGTGTAGTAAGTTAAAACCACAACTGGATTCAGGGTTGTCTACAGACTGGCTTGAACAGAGCAGAGGGGGATGAACTGTCTGGAGGGGGAAGAGGGTGAATAGTTGACTTTAAAAGTGATGGCAGAAACAAGAGGAAGGTAAGTTGCAAAACCCAAAAGAAAAAGGTTCAGTTGATAGAAGAGTACTGGAAAGGGGTTCCTGACTACAGATGTTTATTCTGCTGCAATGAGCAAGGGCCAGTGCAAAGTTTCTTAAATCAAAATGGATTGCTATTTGTCAGGCATTTATGTGTTACCTTATTCTTGATACGCTGAGGCTTTGACACTATGATACATCAGAGGGCAATTGAAAGAAACATATAATTTATACTTTGAGTGTGCTGTTTAATACTTAATTATGCCATATTATACTTTCCAATGTTTTGCTAAAGTTTAAAGCTGGCCTTTTTTTTCCCCTGTGCTGTGGGCTTATACTGATTTTTCATGATTATACTTCAGAAGTATTCTTTAAAACATTTTGTAATTCTTAGTGATGTTTTTTTTTGGCCCAGCTCCCTTCATCTTCAACATGGGGTCAGCAATCAAATTCAGGAGCTTGTCAGTCCCAGACCACACTGTCGTTGGCAGAAATCCAAAAGTTAGAAGAAGAACGAGAACGGCAGCTTCGAGAAGAGGTACATACACTAACGGTACACTAACAGACTCAACAATGTGAGTGCTAAACTGTTGATTAAGTGATTAGAAGGAATAATGCGGATGAGGAATGTTTATTTGAAATATCAGCATAGCCCAGGTAAAATCCTATCTTTCAGGCATAGATTCAATAAGTACTTGTTTGAAGGTTTTTATTGCTTCTTAATATAAATATGTGAGAGGAGGGGAAACTGTACTCTTTTAACCCTAGGAGCATAATGTGTTCACCAAACTGTAAAATTATTTGACATCTATTCTATAATTTGTTTGCATTTATGCACAAGACGGCATTTTGAGGGGCAGGGGGGCAAGTGGTGGTAGGAGAGAAGGTATTCCTCCAGGACTCCAAATGCTTAGCTGGCTGCAATCATGATTAGGCAAATTTATTCTGTCCTAGGCTAATGAGCAATTTGTATTTACTAGTTACTTAGTGTCTCCCTCTTTGGAGGAACAGTAATGGCTGAAAAAATAATAGGTCAGCCAGACTCTTCCAGAAGAGAGTGAAAGCAGTTTAAAACCAGTTTCTCAGCTAGACTTTTGAACAGTAATGATCTTCTGAAAGTACGGACGAGCACTTGTGTCTTGCATGCAACAGCAAAGGCGTCAGCAGCGTGAGCTAATGAAGGCCCTCCAGCAACAGCAGCAGCAACAGCAGCAAAAATTGTCAGGCTGGGGTAACGTCACCAAACCGACGGGCACCACCAAGTCCCTGCTGGAGATACAGCAGGAAGAGGCAAGGCAGATGCAGAAACAGCAGCAACAGCAGCACCAGCAGCCGAACAGAGTCAGAAATACTACGGTACGTGCGGTATTTATCTAATATGTGGAGGGAAACAGTACGTGACAGTTCTCCACGTGTGTTCATTACGGTTCTGCCAGGTCTGGTGCTAATAACCAGGATCTCTTTGTTATGTTTCAACAGCACTCTAACCTGCACACCAGCATTGGGAATTCAGTGTGGGGCTCCCTAAACACTAATCCCAGCAACCAGTGGGCATCTGACCTAGTCAGTAGCATCTGGAGTAATGCTGATACCAAAAACTCAAACATGGGTTTCTGGGATGATGCAGTGAAGGAAGTGGGACCTCGTAACTCGACCAATAAAAACAAAAGCAATGCCAGCCTCAGGTAGGAACTGGGGAAGGAGCTTCTGTAAAGAAAGGCTAATGCTCCCGAGATGATCACTTAGCAGTTATGACATCTTCCTGTGTTTTCCTTTTTTTCTGTGTCACTCAGGATCTGTTTTGACAACAAAAATAGCTAATAGGTGACCGTTCACAATTTATTTTGTCATCTACTTGGAAAATTAGTTGGTTCTTAAACAGTGTTTGCATCTTGTAAACTAGTGAGTCTTGTAACACTGTACTGTATGCTATACTGTTGATAAGTCTGGTAATTTATAACTTAGTATATGTGTTTTCTTTATCTCAGTAAATCTGTAGGTATTACAAGTAGACAAAACAAGAAGGTGGAAGAAGAGGAGAAGCTGTTGAAATTGTTCCAGGGCGTTAATAAAGCCCAGGATGGATTCACTCAGTGGTGTGAACAGATGCTTCATGCACTCAACACAGCCAACAACTTAGATGGTAAGAGGTGGGGAGGAATGTAAGTGATCCGCTCCGAGAAACAATGTCCAGTTTGTTTCCTGACCAGATAGTTCTGAGGGAAAGTAATGACATCAAAGTAATGTTTTTAATGCAGTCAGCAAAATGGCATCATTAAATAGCGGTCCAAAGAACTGGCTGCATCATCTTCTCCGTGGTTTTCATTTGGCTAACTACGGCAAATCAGTGGGGACTGGAAACAGTTTTAAAGTGCCACCCGGAGCTCTGCTGAGGATTTTTGGTGATCACAGAAGCATTATCAGCCAGCTTGATGAGGATCCAGTTCACGTTTAAGCACAGGCTTACCATATGCCCCTGTCCAAAACGTGTTTTGGTTTTTACTAATTGTGCTGGAGGGCACGTAGAGGACCTCCCAGCCCGAGATCACAAAGTGATACCGCCTTGTAGCGAATCACTGCAGGCTTCCTGCTGCCTCCGGTGTGGACCTGTGTGCTCCAGCATCTGCACGCTGCAAAGCTGTGGTTCTCTGGGACCCTTGAACCTGACTGGGGAACCAGCGCTGCCCCAAGAGCCAGGATCCCACCTCACACAACTGCAGAGCCGCAGCTTCCCTCCCAGAGAAGAGAGACCAGAAGTAACTTGTTGTCCCCATCTGTGATATACTGACTTGCTGCACGTGGTGTCAGAGGAGAGGCCGTGGCCCTGCAGTGCCACCGTGGGTCATACATCCACAGTGACCTTCCGTGCTTCCAAGGCTCCTTTGTGCCACAGGTGGCAGCCCGGTGTCCTGGCGTCTTCCTGGCTTGTGATTTGCTTTGCCCGTCTCCGCGTTATAATAAAACTCAGTGCAATAAAGTTAGTCTAAGAAAAAGATGGTAGAGAAGGCTTGCGAGTGAGCAAGCTGTTGAACTTCAGGTGCTTGCAGGTCAGGTCAGCCACTGTGGAGTGTGATCTGTTGTGCTTCCGCCAAAAAGAGACTCTACTGAGGAGAGTGCTGTGCCAAATTTAACGCCATTTGGGCCTGGCATTAAATTTGCGCTTTAAAGCCGGCAGTGGCTAAAGCTGATGGGCTGACGCACCCTTAGGATTGTCAGTTTCTTTTTCCTTCTCATCGCATTAGCTGGCTTTGTTATCCTTGCTTTGACTGCAGAATAGATGCAACACTGCACTGTAGGGCTTTACTCTAGGGAACTTAGCAATTGCAAACAGCTTGCCCTTCTATTAGACTAGCAACTATTTGAAACAGAAATCCAAAGGTTGTGCTTATTGCACGCACGTGTTCACACATCAACACTCATTCCCTCGTGGTCTGCCTTCCTCTTGCAGTTCCCACGTTTGTTTCTTTCCTGAAGGAAGTGGAGTCTCCCTATGAGGTCCATGATTACATCCGAGCCTATCTTGGAGATACTCCTGAGGCCAAGGAGTTTGCCAAGCAGTTTCTTGAGCGCCGTGCCAAACAGAAAGCCAGTCAGCAGCGACAACAGCAGCAGCAACAGGTAAATCTTACTCGCTACGGTCCTTCCGAGTGTATAGAGACTATGTTTGAGGTGGAAGAGTCTGCATTTCTGCTGGATCGGTAGGAGGAGGAGCAGGATTTTACAGGTGGTGTGAAATGCAGAGCATAAAGCAGATTTCAGATACTTACTGCAGAATCAAGTATCCTTTATAACTAACAGTTGTAGATCAAAGTGTCTTAGCGTGCTCATCCTGGGTATGCTTTAGAAAGATGTTGGATGGATGCATCAGTGGCAAGTGCTGCCACACCTGAGGTAGAAAGTGCCTCTTTAAACTCTCTGAATCTTTTCAGTATAAATAAACCAAACTTTTAATTGCACTTTATAATCTTGTACTTGGCTTTGTTTTCTAGGATTCCGTGTGGGGGATGAACCACAGTTCGCTACATTCGGTCTTTCAGACCAATCAGAGCAACAACCAGCAATCCAATTTTGAGGCTGTGCAGAGCGGGAAGAAAAAGAAGAAACAGAAAATGGTTCGTGCAGATCCCAGCTTGTTAGGTCAGTGTTAATTTTTAAAAATAATTGTTTAATTTGGGAAAAGCCTTGTGGCATGCAGATTTCTTGTTAACCCTAAATGTGAGTATTGAATTTCAACAGAAAAGGTAGTTGTTGAAGTGTCTTTAGAATTTGTTTCAGTATTATTATTTAATGATTTAAAAAATCTGTATTGGTTTAATGGAAAACTTTTGTCAAACTTTCCCTCGCGAAAAAGCTTCTTCAGTACCTTGGTTATAACCTGGAAACCTTTCAGGGGTTCAGGGATGTGAGTTAAACTGCCTTTCCTCTTTTGAGTTGACCTATGTCTATTTTATTGAATTAATGCTAATTCATTCTTTTAAGAAAAGCAGGTTTTCTGTTTCTTCATCAGGAACAGCTTTTTCAGGCTTTATCCCTTCCTACCTTTTTACATGAGCTAAAGATAGCAGAGATCTTAAAAAAAAAAAAAAAAAAAACCAAAAAAACCAAAAAAAAACAAACCCAAAACCCACCCCAAACTGAAAAGTGGTCACAAGTTTTCAATTGGAGGTAGTGGAGATGGTGACATCACCCCCCTGTTTTCTCTCTCTGAATTCTTATGCGATGGTGGTGGTTAACCAGTCCCCTACAGCATTGGTGGAAAGGTTTCTTTAAAGCGGCCTTCAAGATACCCTTCAAGGGTGTCGTGTCAGTACATGAGTAGTGAGTGTTACGGGATGTAATGTGTCGCTGTGGTATTCTTGTAGAATAGATGTGTCCACATTTGTGCTGCCGTGTGATGAAAGGAAACTTGGGCACCGCGCCGGGCCGGTACTTGTTGCGCTGGAGCTACGTAGCTCGTATTTGTGTAAAGCAGCCTGGTATTAGCCACCTGGAAGTCACTGCTTTTTTAAGGCTCTAACCGCCTTTTGTTTTTTATCTTCCCTTCTTATTCTCGACAAAATCAATACTCTTCAGTTAAACCGATGATTTCCGCATTGCGGTATACTGAACTTGGTGGAATGCGGAACGCCGCCCCTGGATGCAAATCCAGGGGGTCTGATCTGGGTCTTCAGTTTAAAAACCTGTTCATGTAATGTGAAGGAGAAATCGGTAAATACAATTAAGAAGTTGCAACTGTAAGAGAAGTAGCACATGCAGCTTCTTAAAAATGTACGCTGATACGAAATACTGATTACAAAATAATTCTGAAAACTTTTAGGTAACATACTGCCACGAGAGGGAGCCAAAACAATTTTCTTAAACCTACTGAACAGAGCAGATTTTATCTGTTGAAGATAATGACTGTGAAAAGCAGTTTGTTTTCTAGCACAGAGCAAGCCTGCGTAGCAGTCTCAAGACAATGAAATGTCAGGTTTGTGTTTAGCAGCTTTACACAGGAAAACTTCCCTTTTTCTCGTACTCCATATGGGGTTGGTACAAGCATAAAAATTGGATTTCAGC